>NC_092815.1:116821031-117137031 GCF_023375885.2 Dermacentor andersoni | reverse complement strand
GCAAACCGTGCATTGGGTGCACTTTATTTTTCTGATTTGAAAAGGCTTCGCGCTTGTGACGACCAAAATAGGAGTGGATGCATAACATAATAATTTGTTTACAAATTCAGAACCGAAGTCGATAACACGAAAGTTGTTCTCATACGATATCAGTTAATTCTTGAAGAAACCTGAATGGATTGAACGCCGATTACAATATAATCTACGGTAGAACAGCAGGCGACATTTTGTAGCTAATTCTTACAGTAAGAGTTTATAAGAAAATGCCATTCTGTTTACGCAAGTTTAGCAAATTTCTCTTTGACAAATTACTGGCGTATTTCACAGCAATGTGTCGTGTCAATTTTGTCTGTTTCAGACGCCCTACCAGGTCCACCTTACTGAGCTCTGATATCCGTCGTTATCGCGTACAGTTGCATCGTCGAAACCTTTACACTTCAGTTTTATTATATTCCTTTGTATTCGGCTATAGTACATTATAATTAAGGTTCACATAAAAATTACGTCATAACAGTTAGCATAGTTCAATATCCCTGTTGACAATCGAAAATATCGCGGAGAGAATGTTCGTGTTATCTACCTTGTGTCCCAGCTAACATTAGCCAATATGTTCAAGAAAAAAAAAAGGTTAAAAAACATGGTGCAATATACAATTATAAGCCCTACGGTGTTCTGTCGTCAGAAGACTGATGACCGAACATTGTACGTCTTAAAATTGTACCTTGCACCGTACTTTATAAATAATATTTTTTCGCTAAACGGCTTGGCTAGCGTTAGCTGGGACACACGGTATATAAAAGATATGCCAGTTACGCATACCGTTACGTCTCAACACGGCTAGAGGCGTTAGTTAGACGTTTGTCACCAGGCAATCAGCGCCTACCAAGAAGTCAACGCAGCGTTGAAACCGACGCCTGACAGATCCACTTCGTTCTATGACGCGCGTTTTGGGGCACTTTATTGCAGACTTGGAAATTGTGCAAGCCCCTGGAACACGTAAACAAGAACTGTTACCGTGACCAGTAACATATAACAGGGTTAAGCTTCTTTAAACAATTAATCGTATGAACGCTAAAAATGAAATATTTATGATAATAAGAGGGAGAGGGAGAAAATAACAGTTGCAGTGCACGACACAGTCCATGGCATGATTTAACCCTTTCATTACAGTGAAAAATAAAACAAAAATAAAAAAACGACGTTAATAAAAGAAGAGTAGGACGCAGTATGGACGGACGGAAAAAACTTTAATGGAAAAAGGACCTGCGAGGTTGCCAGCCCGGGCTCAGGCCACCCGGGCATTGTGTGCGGTGAGGCATAGCCTTTCCACCGCTGCCCGGGCCCGCTGGATAGCCCATAATTGGTCGTTTAGTTCTGAGCTAGTCAGAGCGCTTAGCCATCGCTCCTCGAGAAGGTCCGGTTCTATGTTGTCCTCTACGTATACTGAACTGATCTGTGTGCACTTCCACAAGATGTGTGCCATGTCTGCGTGTTCGTGTTTGCAGAGCTTGCAGCTAGCGTCTGGATATTGTGTTGAATTTATTCTGTTTAAGTATGGAACGCAGTATGGAACACACAACAAACCGGAACTTTACTTAGAACAAAGAATAAGTGTGATAAGCCAACCTGCGCGATTATACATTCAAGAAAACGCCCTTGGACGCGACTAATTCTCGCACTCTAAAACAGAAATAGATGGGATCGACGCGCACACATCAACGTTTTGCTCAGTATGGAAAGTCTCCGCGATAAGTCAATATTTATAATCAAATTGAACATTAACCAACTCATCCAGCCATCCATATTGACGCAGTCTATTGCGTGGCAGTGGGTTCAGGATCAGCGCGTATAAGTTCTTGAAATGGAGTGTTTTTTGATGCTTCAGAAAAGCTCGTGAGAAAATTAAAGTAATCAAAGAAGTGCTTTCTTAAATAGAAATAAAAGTTGGCAGTCGCTTTAGCCTACGCTAAAGAGCATAAAGCTGAATGCCTGCGCGCTCATAAGACAATAATTAAATTACTTTGACATTTTCATTCGAATGCGTCGAATTACTTCCTATTACTTGCTTTCTCTTTAATTATTCTCTGATTCGGTCCCCTAGACATCGCCACTGGGTCTGCGTGGTTTATGACACGTTATAAAGGTCGCGGCAAGTTTACGGAGACCACCATTAAAACACGTACGCAGGTTCACTGAATTACTTCTTTATGTTTTAACACCCGAAACGACGGAGGTTGCTACGTTGGCCTCGTATATATGATGCCTTCTACTTTCTTGTAGCACTTGCAGAATCAGAGGGACGCCGCAAAGCAAACAGACAAAAGCGCAGCGCTAGCTTTCAACAACAGATTTATTTCCAGTTCTCGCAGGCGTACTTGTACTCATCAAAAAGTCATAAGGCACGTGTGCATTGCTCGGCAAATGTGAACAAAACGGGGAAAACCACACGCAGACACATTTGTGGCCACACTGGTTATTAAGAAGAGTGGACGCTGAACGCGAACAGAGATTATCGAGTTCGTTTATTGATAAAAAAAAAAAAAATCGATCGCTTACTGGCGCGTGCGCTTGAATTTTGGTGCCATAACGCCGGACGTTCTACGGATTTTTTGACCCGTGAGCCATCTAAGGCTTTCGCCTTAACAAGAATTTTGCTGCTGTAATGTTCGTATTGGCGGGATGTTTTCCACCGTTTGAAATACCTTGAAGATAAAGACTCGTTGTTCTTTTGATCACGGTTTGTGGGTGATCCGGTACAAACGACTAAATAAAGGCTGAGCGGTGATAGTGGAACACTTTTATTCCAGTGCCATTATTTTTCGCTTGTTATCAGCAATTCAAGCGACAACTCCGCGTGCCTTATCACCGGGATAGGCCAGTCATGAACTTTTGATAATAAGAAAAGTATAGAATCGAGCGAAGGGAATCCTTACATTATAGCGACACTAACGGTGAAAAACTACTTAAAGAAGCAAAATGCAAGTCTCGAACAGATAGAACAAAGAAAAGAAGAAACACGTCAAATAGACTAAATAAATTTTATGCACTATTTTATAGACATTTCTGGTGATTCACTCGAAATGCTGAATATCGTGTTAGCATCAACTGTGATGGGTTGCTGTCGCCTGTGGCAAAGGGGGAATACGCGTTGTCCCTGAAGACCAAATCCACTTCCCCCAAAAAACTTCCTGTAACAGAACTCGTTGTGGTTCCGTGCTGATAACTATACAAGACTATTGCACAGTTCGTGACCAGTCGTGTGCAACTTTACATTATGTCGAGCGGGGAGTAAGACCGAACGATGCGTGGAAATCGTTTCTAAGAAGAAATGCGAATAGGGCAGACGATGCGCTAACGTTCGACGTTATCGGACATGTTTATGGGCTAATATCCAAGGACGTATGCGCAGTTCGAGCGTACCTTATACTCATGGCGAAGTTGCGAGGTCAAAATATTCCATGACCAACATCTGTTGACGCAAACAATAGCGGCAAAGTGCGTTATCTCGCCACCTACTCGACTTCTAGGTGGGGTCGAGTGAGACGTTCAGACAGACAAGTTCTTTATCGTTGCGGATGGACCGTGACATTTGAAGGCGCGCCCCAACTTCGCTGGCTTCAACGTGGAAAACAGGGTCCATGTTCACAAAAATACTCTCGTAAGTGCCTTCTGCGATTGGCCGTCACCACGGCGATATATCTTCATCACGTCGACTGCCAGCATGACATCATGACTTAAGGGCGCCGGAATGCTCAATAACGAGGAAACGCTTTTACGTATGATATTTACGCGTGAGAAGAGCGCTGCAGGTTCCAAGAAACACGATAATTCTAGCAATTAACTTATTTCACCACGAAGGGCAGCAAAAACGCATGCGTAAGTGTCGACGGAGTTACGTAGAAAATTGGAAAGTGGCTTGAGCTCAGGGCCAACTCCGGCTTATTCCAATATTAAATATAAGTGAAACTCAGAAATTCTATCATTAGGCACACATTGAACAAGCTCTAGTAAATATTGCGTGAGGTAAAAGAAAGAAACGTAAAATTATAGCCAGTGATGGTAGCGAGTGATTTAAGGGTTCAGGTTTTGAGTGTCAGGCAGTTTATAAAAGACAACAAGAACAAAAGATAAAAAGAAAAGTAGAGAAGCAACTCCAAGTGGAGAAACTCATTAGTTCGCAACAAAAGAGGTGCCAAAGTTCCATAACACGCATCTTAGAGGACGTTTGAAATGGAGAAATTTAACAGCTGAGAAATGTTTACATCGCAGAGCCGTAGTGTGAGTGGGACTTTTGAAAAGTGATGTAACTGAAGTAAGAACGGTGTTATGAGAGTCATTTATTTTGCGCACTTCATACTCTTTTCAGTAGGAATTGGTCGAAAATTAATATCTGTTTTTTTCATGGAGTTGATGACTTGGAAGCTGTAGTTCTTGTTTTCTTTGTGAGTCAAATGGACAGAGGAAACCGAGAGGCTCGTTTGTTTCTTGCTTAGTTTAATGCACATGAAGCCTACAAACAATGAAGTCAAGAAAAAGAATAGTAGAATTAATTTTGCTACGTCTAACTCATACAATTTAAGTATAACATTTTTGGGACTATTTCTGAATTTAATTTGAAAGAACAGGGAATTTCTCCTGTATTTTTTTTTTTTGGATACCTTTTCTGCTGGCTGCGTGCATAGCTGTTTTCGTAATATATTACATTTTTTATTAATTACCACACATTTCTAGACGTCAAATATCAAGACCCTAAGACCCTATCTCGGTCAATTAAATATTACTTTGTATTACAAATGCAGCAAACAACGTATAAACTGGTTGAGCCGTTATGAACGCAATTAAGTTTTTTATTTCGCGTCTATTCAAATAGTGCTGATTTTTTTCAGTAGTTATGCTCAGAGTCAATGGAAGGGGCTGCAAGTTTCAAGCGCCAATTTTTCTCCATTAAACGCGAGAAAGTTTCTCCTATGCTCCATTACTTGTATCTGCATACGTTGCAGCCATTATATGTAATTCTTGATTTTCTTTTGGTTGTATGCCCGAAGTACTGCTGATGAGTTCTTTATGTGTTACTGAAAAATAAGTGAATGATATTGCTGTAAAGCTCATCTTTCGCGACTTTCGGTGCACTTATTTTTTGTCGCACATGTTCGCAGCTTTTGCAGGTCTCATATTCATTCCCTGTGGGCACTTGTAAAGATATTAAATGTCAAATAATTTACCTGCGAATGCCTTTCGCCTTAATGTACATGATTAATAGCACCGTCATCAAAACTTCGGCCCGATAGATATATAACAAGTTACACCAGCGCATTAGGGGATTGAATGAATACTCAAGCGGACAACGTTTGTGTTGAACAACATTTATTCAGAAGACGCCTGACAAGTGACGAACGCATAGGCACAATTGACAGTTACGTTTATTGAGAATGAAACTTTTCAAACACTATAGTAAACATAGAGAAACTACAACCACTGTTTCGCTTCATAACAGTTTGGGACCTTAGTTTTGAGTGAACGCCTAATGATTTGGAGAGGACGAAGCACAAACGCTTTGCTTTAAGCATGCTCATTAAATGCTTTTATATATGAATATGTTTTCTCGTGCAACAAGTTATTTGTGATTTAGTTTTGAAAATTACGATTCTGTGCAGTTTGCATTCCTTCCCATTGATGCTGCATTTTGGAGTTACCTTACGAAAGCATGCATTGTATCGACTTTCAAAATAACCATCTTAACGAACCTATTGCCTAAACAGAGCTTTTAACAGTGCCCGTGCTGTTCCAGCAATCGAGTGGAATCCACTAATAGGCGGAATCGAGTATGTGAATTTCTTTACTGGCATGAAAAAGGCAACATCATCGTCGTAATATTTTACCCGATTCTGCAATGTTGAAGCAGTTCATGTGTGCAGTCTATTCATAGTGTATTTCACCCCCAGTCCTTTGCGTGATATCTGCCAAATTATTAAATGGTGGCGCGGGAAGAGTGGTGGGGAGATAATAATAATTGATTAGCTGCGGAATGTTACCCGTACAATATGACGGACAGCAGCTGCGCGCGCAGCACCTGAGCCGTTCTTTCAAGCACATCACATTCACTGATAGACGAAAAGAACTGGACATCTGTCTTTTAATAAACAAAAAGAAAAGAGAAATATAGCGGGCGGAAGGAAGATTTAAAGATTGTGATAGTTCATTAACGGGGAAGTGTCTCACCAGTAATGTCTTCTTCTTGCTACTTTTCCGTTCTTCTTGGAACGTGAAGTTTCTCGGATGATGATCGGCAGCAGTAATCAAACGCTGATAGGAAGCGAGGCAGAGCAGATGGACAAGGAGATGCTTACAGGTAAGCGTTTCTACGCTGATACATGGCAGATAAAACAAATGAATTACAATTTGAACAATAGGGAAACAGTGCCTCACTCTTCGACTGTCTCAGTGACTGTTAGAGCCTAGACTACTGTACGGTGCCTCACTCATCTATCAGCGAATCTGATTACAGCCCAGGCTCCCTTTAACGTGCATTTTACGGAGCCTCACTGATCTATCAGATATGCTGATGTAAACCCAGTCTGAGGGACCGGATATCGTCTGGATTGATGAAGCTCAAACAGACAAAGAAAAAAAGGCGGTATAGAGCCAACAAAGCCAGTGCCAATGCGCGTTAAAAAAGTTTGGCAGACCACAACCCAAAAGGATGGGCTTACTCTTAAAGGTAAATGTATTGGAAACCAAAATTATTTGGCTTATTGATACAATTATGTTTCCCTTTCCTATTTACACTAGTCAGTGACGGCCTCGGCGAAAAGTGCTAGTCACGCACAATTCATGGCCAGGCCACCTCAAGCCTCGGTGGTGTCGCTAGCCAACAAAGAACTCGGTAGCCGGTGCCACAACACCGGGAAACGCAGTCCCACTCAAGGTTTCTCTGCGTGGAAACAGTTATGACCGCATCCGAACCCGGTATTTACAAGACGACGTTCTCCGAATGCGTTCTTCGCATGCGTACCGCGTCTCTGCGGCGCGCACTGTGGCTCGTCACTGAACACGCGGGCCTTCTGACCCCTCAAAAACTGCAAAGAAAATCCAAGCAGTCGCTGCCCGGACGCGTAGTGCAGTGAACCCCACATAACACGTGGGCAAACTCGCGACGCTGCGAGAGTGTACGAAACGGTCATGCGGCCTTACAGCACCAGTCAAATGACGAACGGCAGCTTAGGGCTCAGAACTTGTGCCGTTGTTTTTAATACGACAACACGACGGCTGATACTGGGACGGAATAATATAATTGGATCTGAATGACAAAAAAAACAAACACAAAATTAATTGAATATTGACTTTTAATGGCGCAAGGGCCAGTTGTGGGCAGAGAGCGCCATGATACAAAGAAGATATTTTTGCGTTTTCTAGAAATAATGCATTTAGTTCACTCTAACAGTGTGCAGGACGTTTAGGTTTCGAAGGACGGAGTCTAGGTATTTTATGAATGACGTTTACTTTGTAGGCTGGGAGCGAGTTAACTTTAAATAGGACAACAGGACGCTTGCTTTACCATTCTTCGTGTTTTCATTTTTTTATTTTGCAAAAGAAATAAAAAAAACAATAAACACATTTCAACTGAAGTGGTCGGGAAGATGGTCACTGCGGTAGTTTGACTGGTGAACCCCCGCAAGCTTAATGCGGAGGATGTGGGTTCGAGTCCCACCTGCATCAAGTTGTATTTTCGTCCACTTGCACTTCACTTTACTTTATTAGTAGTTACATTTCAATAAAACGTAAACAAGACATTCCCACATAGCTCTTCCTGGCCTCGTTGTCTGTTTGTTTTACATGGTTGTAACTAAGAAAAAAATCGAGCAACTCAGAACGCCTTATCATTTCCGATCAACATTTGATGCAGCCATGCAGGGAGCTTTCCCTTTTTGTACGCTACAACTTTTTTAGAAAAAAGGCTCTGAGCGTAGCGAACATGGCTTTTGCATGAGGTGTTCTAAGATGAGGCGGACATAGCTTTCCGCTAAACGTGTCTTTCGGGAAACCACTGAACAAGCACTTGGTAATTAACTTTTTTTATTAGAGTCTTGGGGCCAGTTGTTCATATGACGCATTTGGAGGCAGCCGTGCTTTAATGCATCGTCATTAAAAAGAAAAAAAAAAGCAAACTAAAAAATCGCACCTAGTTCGAAATATTCATCGTCCAATTTTAACACTCAACCCAGGCAATATCGAAACCGAGACCGCCACGCTGCTACGTCAGACGAAAACGTCCCGTGATGGTGTGTGAGATGAAAGTTTAAAGGATGAAACGCAGCGACAAAATACTGATACGATGCATGGTGGCCAGGTGTTTGCCAAACAAAACGTGCTGCATCAGTAACCCCCTCGAGTGTCCGGGACGTTCAGTTTCAGACTTCGTCTTTGTTTTCGTCGTGGGGTGCTTTCGTCTGATATGGTAGCGGGACAGCCTTTTCTGCGCTTCCCGCTCGCTCGGTTTCAATATTGTCTGGCTTGAGCGTTGAAGTTTGATGATGAATATCTAGAATTAGACGTGATATGCGAGATAACCAAAAATAGCAATGCATTAAAATGTGACTGCCTCCAAATTTATCTCACATACAGCTGTGCCGAAGGTCTACTAAATAAGTGCATGAGCAAATAATTGTTAATGAGACTTCCGAAACGAATGTTATTAGGGTCAAAGAATGTCTGCTTCGCCTGGAAACTCCTCTGCAAAATTCCACCTTCATTGTGCTCATAGCCTTTAAAAAAATATGTCATCTAAAAAAAAAGAACGTCGTGTATATTGCCCCTTCGGGTACTGCCCATATACGATAATGTCGGTAATTCTTCTAAAACTTTTTTTAGATCCGCGTGCTAACCCTGTTTCACTGGGACGTCACTGCTTCTCTATGCGTGTTCCCCCTAAAGGTTGGTTCTTTATCATTTGTGTGTCAGCAAAAAGGCGAAAACACTCGATGAACTTTGCAAGCGACAGTCCCGTTAAGACATCAGGAGCTAGCCGATGAAAAAGAAGTGAGAAAAAAATAAAAGAAAGGAGTGTCTACGTGCGCGTCGACCTTTATCCGCTATCTTCCGCAAGCAGAAACAAGGCGGACAGCCGTCTCGCCGAGGACAGAGCGACGTCGGCAACTCGGTCTGCAAGCGGCGCTTGTTCAACGCTGGTGAAATACGGGCTCGCCGTACGCACTCAAGCTTCGCGTACGCACATGCGTGTACGCTGCAAGGCGGGAGTACGCTGCAAGGCGGGAGATTCCCAGCTCTACGACGCACGTCCTCACCTCTCGCCCAAGGCAACTCTCGGCCTCGGCTCGTAGGTCATCGCCGAGCTGCGCGGCTAACGCGGCGTCCGTCTTCGACGTTGAGCCGTTAAGCTGACCGGCCCCGTCTGATTGCACCACGTGGCATTACGCCAGCGACTTTGTCTGCTTGCGAAACTTCATCGCGAGAAAAAAAGTTGTTGTTTGCGTGCTGATTTTTTTTTTTCATGTTCTTATCGGTGGCGACATCTCAGGATCCTATGAATACGCTGAAAAAGAAAAAGAGAATTCCTTAATGGGCGCTGCCTTCACAGTAACTTCTAGGTTTGTCGCATCACATTGCAGCCTGTTGGGAAGTGGACGGGGCTAGATAAAAAAAAAACAACAAAAAAAGGAAGCAGTGTGCAGCGTTTACGCTGGAAAACACATTGCAGTAGGACGCCTCGATGCTTCGTCGTTTCTTTTTTCTCGTTTGTATCGAAAACGTGAGCGAGTAAAGAGCGAACATGAATGTATACATACACTTACAGTATATCGACTTTATTTGAACACAAATGAAAAACGTTTCATCTTTCCCCGCACAAAATTTGATTTTCCTTACATTGAATTGTTCTCTTTCATGGTTTTTCTAGGCGCTAATATTACCTTCGCTTTCGACGGTGTTTTTATAATTTGTCATCATAAATATGATCTTGGAATATAAGGTACGTGTTCAGATATTTTATTGCCCAAACTATGAAATTGGTGTTGCTCTTCCAACAACTTTATTTACCATTCTTCTGCAGTGGGGACACGGGTAATATTCTTGTCTCACACACGCATGTAGCAATGGTATTTGTAAGGCTAGTCTTTCAGGGTAATGGGTTTGATCAAGTACGACTTGATTCAGTGGGTTTGGGCATCACACCCTTTCGCCGTCTCCCTGAGTCGTTTATCTTTCTTGACAGCGTTGGCGATAAAGTTATACGCCTACGCCACATGTGACTGTATGGTACGTTCACCCTTAAGAAGTTAAAATGATACACTCGGCTGGAACTGTTGCTTTAGTCTATAGAGGATTTAGATTCACCTGTAACGAGCCGCGGCACATCCTCATTCTGTGAAATGCTTAATATTTATTTATAACGCTTTTCCTGCACTTGTCAAGCACAATGTTCACATTTGTGACTCTTCCATCTGTATAGGCTGAAAGGGAAACTGCGGCCGGTTTAATGCTATTGAATGGAGCTTGAAGTAGCGTTTTCCCTTTTTTTAAATGACGTTGTACCTCAGCCTAGGTATGGCGTCATTGATTGTTTGTAGCAGTATATTATGCGTTCCGCATACTCCACGAAAATCGTCCATGTCGCAGCTTAGGACCATTATGCCGGCGTAGCCTTCCTTTCTGACAAATTCAACCTGAAAAATAAAAGGAAAGAATAATAAACAAGGTATGAGGAATAGACAGCAAATGCTATGGGTCAGGAAAGAGCAAGAAAATTGTCATAAAAATATGACGTATTTAGAAAAAACAAGAATGAGTGACGCAAATGTGCTCGAAGTTGTGTAAATGTGCGTGAGCACGTGCAGGTTTCCAGGAACTAAAACCTTGTGGAGAGCGCAAAGCTTTGGATTTGGTCATTAAGAATAACATTTGCCTAATAACATCATTGCTAATACACATGCGTGGTTACACATGCGCGGATACACATGTGGTCTCTTTGGCACATATTTGGACACCGAGAACCAATTTGAATAAAATTGGTGGCTCTTAAATGATTACAATTCTATAGTGGCTGCAAGAAATAAATGCTTTCTCTAAGGCTTTTTTTTTTGAAGAGCTCGATGAACAACTACAAATGAAAAGAAAAAAAGAAAAGAAAAAGAAGGCACAAAGAAATAAAGAAATAAAAGAGAAAAAAAGAAAGAATAATAAAGAGTGTGAACGAGAATGTTCATTTGTTGTGACTACAGTAAGATACAACCTATATTGAAGCTGAAGTTACAATTGATGTGTAATAAACTCGGAAAAAATCATTTCATTTGATAGCTTGACTGAAACAGTTATAGAACGCAAGTTTTACAGAAGGGCTGTTTTTAGAACAGCTGTATGTCTTAAAGGTTCGCGGATATACACGTATATCACCCTTTTTATACTCTCTAGTAAGTTGCTTGATTTCACAAAATTGGGACTTAAGCTTTCACGCCGGAGTGACAATTTCGTTCAACTTTCTTTTTTTTTTTACGTTTTCGCATTGTAGCCAATTCTCGCAAGTAAAATAAGTGCACAAGCGGAAAATATGTCTCTACCGTCACTGTAGCTTGCTTTTTCGTTAAAATTCATCAGATGTCTTTAACATCGGTATTGCGGTTGCGTAGTAATATTTATTTCAGTGTTTCTCATCGCAGGAAACCCGATGCGAACGTTTTTATTAGCGGCGTCGGTCTATAACTTCACCTATGTACACACCTCCACCCTTGCGCGCACGCGCATACATGAACACGATGACCTACGCATACGCGCACAACAGATTCACGTGTATACGCCCACAATCCAGGCGCGCTCAACAGCAAACACCATAAACATTAAATGCTAAACTATGCGTTACCTTCTTGGAGATGCTTTCTGCGTCTTCGTACCCCACCCAGTCCTTGCCGTCAGTCGCGTACGGACACATTCCTTCCGCGTCGAAGCTGCGGCGCCATGTGCCGAACCTTATATTCTTGCAAATCTGAAAGGTTTAAGTCTGCAATTAGACCGATTTGATGCCCGCGGCGCAGATAAACGCATTCTGGATATGTTACGCCGCCGTTTTAATCGCTCGAACATCGCCATCAGGAAACCACTTTGAAAGTAAAGCTTTCTTCGTGAAGTCCCCCGGACTTCGCTGACTGTGGCTTTGCTGCTGCTTCTGCTGCTTGTCTTTCTGAATGGCTCGCACACAGGACAGCCCTCGTATGACGAACTCGTTTATTTGTAGCGTCATCGGTAACTACCCCTGCAGAGGTGCCGGTTGCCGACTCTGTTGTCTACGGAATTAAGCAATGAAACAACAAACGGCAGCTATATATCCTCTCTGCAGCAAATGTATGCCTTCGAGAGCATAATTTTTTTTTTTTGCTAGAGTGAATCTTTTTGTGCATTGTGTCCCTTTATTTAAGAGTGTGTACTTGGCCGGCTTCTTGCCGAATAAAGTGAGCCTCACGTCGGAGACAGGGCAAAAGTACACTGGGCTGATGCCCGAAATAGCGTGAGGAAAAATAGGCCGATTCTGGAGACAGGGCAAACCGCATTCACGTCGATCACCTTGGGTCGCGCGTGGTGGGAGTCTCCGCGTCTTGCTTATTTGCTGGGCACGCACGTAACCGCTATGCTGCACAACACGCTATAGAAGACGAACAGTTTGATAACGTATCCAATTAGTCGCTTCACTAAAGCTTCACTTAACGTGGGTTCCAAAATGTGCGTACGATCTGCACAATTTTTTATGACCGTAAAAATCGTCGCTATGACATGCGTGTAGTTTTGATGTGGCGCGGAGTTGAATTGGCATGGGGTGGCTGTTTATAAAAGCGAATATTGGACCTGCGTCGCACCTGGGTAATTAATGAACGTGTAAGATGTAGCACTGTGCCGTGACCACAGTGTAAGGCGTGGTCTCTTTGGCTGAGGATACTCGCAAGGCGCGGGTCGACCAGGTAAAGTACCAAGGACGCTCGCCCGTCGGTTCTCTGACTACAGCGACTATCTTTCGTAGGGATCCCGGCCGCGGCGGCCGCATTTCGATGGAAGCGAAATGCGAAAACACCCCTGTACTTAGATTTAGGTGCACGTTGAAGAACCCCAGGTGGTCGAAATTTCCGGAGTCCTCCACTACGGCGTGCCTCATAATCAGAAATTGGTTTTGGCGCGTAAAACCCCATAATTTAATTTTTAAGATCTTTCGTCGGGGCGACGCAACTGCAAGGCAGAAAAAGGTTTTATCGTGCGTTGCTACAGCAACCAGCGCTTCGCGGGAAATCCGAATTCAATGACGGAAAGGCGCTCCTACTGCCAACGGGGGCGTCTTTCTCTGTCCCCTATATAGTGACTTGCGCCGCGTGACTCAACCATTTCGAATCTCCCGCGAAGCAGCGGTTCCTATAGCAATGTTTTTTTTTCTGTCTTGATGTTGCGTCTTCCCGCAGATGCCACCGATACATAGTTGCTGCCGCCAGAGGACAGACGGGCGTGAGCCGTTGCCACATTACCTGGTCGATTGCGCCTCGCAAGCAAGCCGTGCAGTGTCCACATATAAAGAGTGTACGCGTATATTATACCGTGGCCGTGACTAACTTGGGAACTCTGCCTCGCCCTTACAAAGCAGCAAAGAAATTCCTATGAATATTCCCCATTCGTAACAGACGAAAAACGCTATCATTCATAAGAACAGGCCAATATTAATAATAAAAAAAATTAACCTTAATTCCATAAGGTTCATGAGGTTCATGTGGATGTGCGATAAAAGTAGGCAGTAAACAAATTTATATAGTAATAGTGCTGTTTTGCTAAGTTCAACAATCACCCTATCCATGTATATAAGGACAGGGATTTTGTCCTAAATCTGGTGAGCAACCAAGCAAGGGCAAACGAGCAATAAGAGCAGAAAGAACTGACGTACTTACTTATGAAGTAATTAAGAATTAAAAGAAATACAGGGCGCTGGTCACACTGAGATGATGGATTTTTGTGCGACATAAAAGCGAGAGCCTTTTTGATGCATTTAGCTGCATTCGGCCTCCACAGCGATCATCCAGTGATCACCGCTTGCGCAAAAAGCGCCGACCGCCATGCTGTCTGAGGATCGCGTTTCAGTCTCTGAGCACTGTACATGGAGCGCTGCTGTGAAGGTTGTCACTTCAGCCTGCATACGGCTGAGAGGTCCACAAAAATACTATGAATTGCATGACTCATGCGATGAAACACAGACGTAATAATATAACACCGTTGTGTCTTTTTAGCCTTATATATTTCCAACAAACGCGTACTTGGGCTCAGTGAATATTTTTTTTTTACCTCAAGGAATGCGCTTTCTTAGAACATGCGTGCTCAATAACCAAGAAAGTTTCTATCACATTTTTCATGATGCAAATATAGGTGAACTACACGATGACCAGAAGTTTTGTTAAAGCAAATGTTCTTTTTTTTGCTCATAAAAATATAATATAGGCCGCATCAAGCGCAGTGTACTATAGTAAACTTGGACGATCTCGGAGGCTAAGGTATCAAAGGTGGTAACTTGGTGGGTGGATGCTTGCACCAAATGCATGATCTGTGTCGTCACAATAATTTTTATGGAATTTGCAGCGCGTTGGTCGCGTAGTGCGTGTGATTGATTGGTCTGGTGTTATGCACGTCGGAGATTTTGAAGCGTTAAACACGCATTGCGATGTTAAATAATTCTTTGTACATGCCGCTCAGCTTATCATGCTTCTTTCACTGTTAGCAAAACGTCGCATTAGCCTACAACTCTTCACTGCATCTACATCGCATCTTCTGAGGCCTTGGCGTCCACTAGCAGAACTAAAAGCTTTAGGTCAGTGCCCCCAAAGAACATTCGCGCGGAAGGCCTTACTCGCGTTACAAAGGTTCCTGCGGTCTCTTCACGATAGATTTTAAGGACGCCGCCCCCTACCGCTCTGTAGTGCACGCAGTTTATTTGTGCTCCTCTCTCCTTCGCTCTCTCTCTCTCTCTCTCATTTCTACTCTATTTTCTTTTTATCACCCTACTCCTTCCTCCCGTGCAGGGTAGCCAACCTGAACTACCTTTGGTTAACGTCCCTGCCTTTCGATACAACCTTTTTCTGTCTCTCTCAGAGGCCTTTTGAATTCGGGTTCGCGTTTAAGCAGAAGGTGTTATATGATTACGTAAGTTGGAAATCGAATACAATTACACGTATGTTGCGTCTCTTTGCATCGTATTTAACTCGACCATTTCAAGTAAGCTCCGCTTAACGTATATTCCAACATGTGCGTTGGAGCTGCAGCAGTTCTTGCAGTTGTCGTTTCCGGCGGGGAAAATGCAGTTAGCTTCGTACACTAGCGGTAGCTGCTGCATTCGCTTGCGTCAGTTCAATTTTCAGCAACGCCAATCCCATTCTGATGGAGACGTAATGCCTCCTCTATCTGAATGCTTTCTCGTGTATGCTTAGATACACGTCAAGAATGCCTGAAGAGCACAATCGATTGGCAGCTCTACTATACGGCGTCCCTCAATGATTACTGTGCAGCTGCGGGAAATAAAACCTCAATAGATATGTTTATTTCCTTGCGGCCGCGACTGCTGTGCTCGGTGTCCGGGCTGATGGCAGCACCAAGCCGTTACGAGCCGAGTGGGAAGCGTTGTTGCGTTGAACAAACAATGAATTTCACATTGCTTTCCGAACGCGAAGAAAATCGCTCTACGTTACGTGTATTTGTAATCACTGTCCATAAATGTGGTTTTATCCTTAGGCAATGCAGCAAGCAAATTGGGCTTTCTTTGCTTCAAGCTTTCGGGCTGTGGCGACGCCTGCGCGTGAGCCCCACTATTTCTCGCTCAACCCGAGTGAGCGCCACGAATCTTTCATTTACGTCGCTGAAACACTGACGTCGCTGACGTACTCTTACGTAGTGCAGATTCTTGCTTTACATGTAGGCACAAACGCAGCTGTGAAAAAAAAAATGACTCGATAGGGAGGCGAAGGAGCCTGAAAAGTCTGCGCATAGACTATTGATGCCGTGAGTGTATTCCCACACCTCGAAGTAGGCGTATATGTTGTCGCTCATGAGGAAGGCACCCTTCTGCGGCCTGTTGAGGAGGTCGATGGGCGCGTGAAGGCTGACGTTCGCTGGGTCCGCGAGCCTGTACACGCGCCCGTAGAAGGCCACGCCCAGCACCAGCTTCCGTTTTGAGGCTCCGCGGTCTAGCAGTGCCTGAAGACCCTCTTCCTGCGCGAAAACATGCAAGAGGTGATTACGTTTGGCTGAAAGTGCGCCAAACGAGCGGACAAGACTTCCACTCGACGAATTACGGTGAACCACGGAACGTGCCTTTCACGAGGCTGTATATCGCAGCCCACAGAAATGGCGTAAGACTGACATGCAAGAACTATCATTCTCATGTAGCAGTTGTGGGAGATACGGGGTTCTCCTCCGTACTCTTGGGACAAAGGAACGACAACACAGTAGTGCAAACAGTCACAAGGGCATTTATTGCACCTTTCATGGATCAATGCCTGCAAGCCGAGTTCATATCCCCAAAACATGCCGATAGGCGCGCGACAAATCTAGAAGTCCGACTCACCGCGTCCTCGCGAGCGAATATGTTCGCTCCATGCTGGATCCCAACGCCTGGTCGTTCGCGTGTATAGTCACGCGAATCGTGGCGCGTTCGAAGGCGGCCACGCGAGGCGGTCTCGCAGATGCATCGGTCGCCGCGCGCTCGCGGGAGACGTCCTCCGCCGCGCGCCGACCCGCCGGGAAAAGCGGGTCGCTCCACCCGCGGCACGGCACGTCCGTGCTGCTTGCTGTCTCCCACCCAAGAGGCCAAGCGCCTTCCCTTTCGGCGCCCGAGTAACCCCGCCGCGACAGTCGCGCCATCTCTCGCACCGCGCTTGTACCACGCCGCGGGCGCCAGGCCACGCGAGCCGTGCGGGAAAACAGCATATCAGGAGATGCGCTATGCGGGAAAAACATCAGGGGACGCGCGAGAGTCGCGCATCCCCACATCCCCCCAACCTTAAATCACTTCTTATTCCGGCGAAACATGTCACACGGTCTAACATTAACCCGTGCTTCGCGAACAAGGTGGTACATGCAACAGTGGCCGCGCCGGGGAAATGTCCACACGCTGTCCGTAACATGCGAGCCGACTGTCCTTGGGGTACACCGCTGGCGTCCGCCGGTCACAGCAGCAGCTTTGCAGACTCGACGGCATCATTCCAGGCCAGGACTCCGGAGACGACGACGCCGTAGTCGGTACGAGCAAGCGTCGCTCGCGCCGACCCGCCCTGCTGGCAAGAGCCGCCGTAGCTGTCGGTGACCGCTGGCTCCTTTGTCCGCCGCCGAGGGTTGTGAGCTGGATGCAGGAGGCCGCCGAAGTCGCTGCGCCGAACTGGCCACAGCATCACCATCGCCCGGGGTGACTCGATCGTAGTCCGGGGCAGCAGCGCAGACGATGTGCAGGTGACAGCAAGCCAGGGGTGACTCCAATCACGCTGCGTAAACTCAACACACTCGGCAAACACTACAGTAGTGCAAGGGAGAGGAATTCTGCATGCGCATCGCCCACGTGGTACGATGTTCAACTCGGCTAGCAAAAGATCGGGCAGCTACTCAGATGCTAAGTTCACGTGAACGAAGCTCGCTTTCTTGAGTCGAACGAGTAATTTCAATTCGTGCGAGGCTAACTAGAATGAGGGAAGCAACTTGCAACACCTCAACGCCACGGTCCACCAGGTTGTGTCCCTCCACGTGCGACAGGCAGCTTCGTAAAGCCTTAGGCCTAAAGCGTCGCTACTCTGACAACAACCGGCATCCAAAAACAACACTCAAAATGAGCGCAAAACAGGCAGCCGCGAGGAGACGTCAGCTCTGTGAGGTGGTCCTACTCCGCTCGGTGCACACAGCATCCGAGTTGACGGCGCCCACCGTCCCAGACGGTGTCGGAGCGCCCGGTGCCAGGCCGCAATACCAGTCAGCCCGTCGTGGCACCCGTGGCCCGCGGCCACCCGGCTCCCAGAGCCGCGACTTCATCCGAGTCAAAGAGATAGAAGAAGCTATTTACATAAGAAATTCGGACCACCCACGAGGCTTCCGTACTCACTCGCTTCAGGCTTGCCACTGCTCCGCGGGCACTCAGCCTCGCTCTCCCAGGATGCAGACCACGTGGCTCTCGTACCGACGAATGTCATTAAAAAAAAAACACTTGCGAAAAGGCTTAGCATGCTGATAAGTTCAAACACACTACAGCCACCGTCGCCTCGCTCAAGAAAGCACGCCGCCGACGCTAGCGATCAAAATCCACGCTAGGCCTACGCTTCGGTTCAAACAAAGGTCTTGAACGAAGCAACACTTAAAATTATCGTCCGATGCCCCAAGAGGCCCACGTTGGGCAGCCAGATGTGGGAGATACGGGGTTCTCCTCCGTACTCTTGGGACAAAGGAACGACAACACAGTAGTGCAAACAGTCACAAGGGCATTTATTGCACCTTTCATGGATCAATGCCTGCAAGCCGAGTTCATATCCCCAAAACATGCCGATAGGCGCGCGACAAATCTAGAAGTCCGACTCACCGCGTCCTCGCGAGCGAATATGTTCGCTCCATGCTGGATCCCAACGCCTGGTCGTTCGCGTGTATAGTCACGCGAATCGTGGCGCGTTCCAAGGCGGCCACGCGAGGTGGTCTCGCAGATGCATCGGTCGCCGCGCGCTCGCGGGAGACGTCCTCCGCCGCGCGCCGACCCGCCGGGAAAAGCGGGTCGCTCCACCCGCGGCACGGCACGTCCGTGCTGCTTGCTGTCTCCCACCCAAGAGGCCAAGCGCCTTCCCTTTCGGCGCCCGAGTAACCCCGCCGCGACAGTCGCGCCATCTCTCGCACCGCGCTTGTACCACGCCGCGGGCGCCAGGCCACGCGAGCCGTGCGGGAAAACAGCATATCAGGGGATGCGCTATGCGGGAAAAACATCAGGGGACGCGCGAGAGTCGCGCATCCCCACACAGTCGTGTGGTTGCGTGTAGGAGACACACTCGTCATCGCGGATCAGTCGAAGCACTGAACATTAGAGGGAGTACAGAAATTGGTGTTGTTTGTCATAGCGAGCTCTCTTTGCTCGCAGAAGCAGTGAAGCATTGTCAGGTGATGAAAGTAACACAAAAATTCATTCGAACTGATTGCAACCTCGCTATACCCCTGTCGATTCACCTAAGAGAGTGTTCATATAGCTGTGTTTCACGCTTACCACGTTAAGCTCCGAGACGTCGGGTCCATCGATTGTTCTGGGGTGGAGAGGACTGTGGATGTCAGTTCTGACGTTCCAGTATCCTCTAAGGTCGTAACCTATGATATTCATCCAGTCAAGATATCTGGAATATTTTCACGAAACAGTGAATCCCACATTGGCCTATTATTTCATGTTATAACCACCCGGTAGCCGTGAGCAAATTACTGGTATTATTATTATTTTTAATAATATGCAAAAATGCACAAAGACAGCTTCCAAGTTTCCGATTACGTTGTAACTTATAAAAAGAGGATAGCACATTGCTAGAGGCAACAAAATGCAATAACTTCGGTAATGTGTTTGATATACTGGTGCAGTTCGCTTTTCTCTTGAAAGAGAAAGCGAATTTCCACTTGAACGAACGATACACCACTTTTTCAAGAGGGAGAGAGAGAATGAAGGGGAAGGCAGGGAGGTTAACCAGAAAGAGCCTCATATTTGGTTAACCTCCCTGCCTTCCTCTTCATTCTCTTTCTCTCTCTTGAAAGAGTGGTGTATCGTTCCTTCAAGTGGAAATTCGTCATACCTAAATACTCGCTTACCTACCCTATCTCAAACACGATTTCCCGATAATGTGGCTCTGACTAAAAGTTGTACCGTTTGAGCTTTACTTGTTGACGAACTTACGAAGGAACACGGTAACATTTCTGCTAAAAACACGATTTCGTGCTTCGACCGAAAGCAATATCGCTTCTGCGACGTTTTAGTTCCAGAATTCGTTGTCGGTCTAACTTGATATAGTATAGGCCTGTCTGCAAAGTGTGCCCCACTGTGACGCTATAGGCAACATGCTATGAAAAGCAAATATAGTAGAACTTCATTATATAGAAACTACTTTGTACGATAAGTATTCGCTATACCACTATCCGGCCTAGAACCCTCTCGCTATATCCCTATCTTGCCCTTATGTAATAGAAAAAAAAGTGATGATGATGACCACCAGTTCCTATTTTTGTCTATCGATAAGGTGGGAAAAATATACCTAACCACAATAAGACAATTCTACATCAAAATGTGTGTGTTTTGTTACAGTTGTAATCTGATATTTCCGACTGTGAAGTTCTGAAGTAACGTTGTTCGGATATAACTTTCGTCCAATAATCGCAACAACGAATCAGTCGGCAAAGTCTGTCGTCATCGTTCCAGCGTCCCGCTCGTTTAGTGCGCCTTTACATTAAGAGATACGGATGGCTGAGCATTGCTTGGGTGTTCGGCCACGTCGTGGTTATCCGCACCGTATTATTGATGGTAAAATGCACTGAATATTATTTAATCACATATGCGCCTATCTGACACCATGACCATTGCTTCATCACTGAAGCGCTACATACCTTCTCCTAAGATGTAAAAACAATTTATACGCATGTCATTTCAATGTAGTTCGACACCTTGCCACGGCCAACGACGCCATAATGATTTATTCAGGGCACACGCAGATGTGTTAGTGAAGACATCCCCTGTTTTCGTTTAACTCTAGTGTTGGCTGCGACCCAGTTTGCTAAGAAGCAGCAATTTCATGGTTCACATTCAATGGGTCACAACTTGTTAATGCATGTTAAGTGACGCTATTTCGTCGTTAAAGTACGTCAAGTCTTGACTTATCTGGGCTTGATTACTGCAACCAGCCGCTATTGATTCAATCGAGGGCATGCGGCAGCGTGATCTTTTCCAGCCGTCACTTGCAGAAGCCACTGAAGTTGCATATTTCCCTGCAAACTTAAAGAGCTGTCGGCCAGCTAGCGCATTTCTATTAAATGAAGTGTAAATGGAAACATAGACAGATAGGGAAAGTACGTAGGACCTACTAGTAACTGTCTAGTTTAGTTTCAGTAGAACTACAACGTGACGTGAGATTGAAGCCCAAAGCTAAACCGTCCACTGAGCGTTAGTTTATGGTGTAAAAGAGGATTACCATGTGAAAAAAAAATCAGGCGTTCTGAACAGTGGAACTTGCGTTCCTTTGTAACTAACTAGAGAAACAGAGCCTGGGTGGAACACATAGAAGGCACAGGTTTGTGTCCTTGCATTTATGCAAGGCACTGTTTCTCTGTATTGTTACATGTGCCAAGCACCCCATACCGTTTGTGCTTGTTTAGCTCCCGATGTTAGGAAGCCACAAAATCTACTGTGGCTGCGTTCAAGGACATATGCCCAGACGAGGGAAAGTGCTTAGAGGTTTCCGAGTAGGCACGGACACCTCTAAGCACTTTCTCTAAGCACACATATTTCGAGCGGTTAATTATGAACAATAACTTCTACAGGATACTTATGCAACTTGTTTGCGATGAATGCCTGCACACATTTAATTAACTGTAATGTGCTGTGCGGTAACCCGAGAGTTGAAAAAGCAAAATGAGGCACACTCATCTTACCTGTCGATTGCCGGTATGTCGTATCCGGCATCCAGTACGTTCTGGTTAATGGGAACGCCAGCCGTAAGCAGAAGGTTGCGCCCTTTGAAGGCAGCGTACAGTTCCTGCGCGGAAAGTCGTCCTTATATAGCAAGTACTGTAGTGCGCACTCTTGAGCTCGCACTAAGTAAAATAAAGACGTTAAAAAAAAAAGAAATGACGCGCAAAGACAGGTGCCGAATTCACAGATTTTCGTTCGTAAGTGCTCTTTGCCATTGGTCGGATGCCATCACGAACGTTATATCCAACATCCACATTGGGCGAAATTTGCTCTTACGAACACTTATAGCGTAAGAACGTTTTGTGAATACGGGCCCTGGGGCAAAATTCACAAAGCGCTTCGGTGTTAAGTGTTGTTTGCCATTGGATGGTCACCTTCGCTAATAATATGTTCAGCATCAGGATTGGCTGAACTTTGTCTTTACCAACCATTCTAGCGTAAGAGCTTATTGTGAATATGGGACGAGGGGTCCTGTAACGTAAAACTATTCCCAATATGTTTTTATGTCATTCTCCTGACGCGTCAAATTTGCGTAACCACCGACGCAAGCATCGGGTAGTCCCCCACAGGGTTGTCTGAACAGACCAATCAGATGCTCTCCTCGTTCATAGAAGGTGACTTTTGTTTGCTTGTAAAACGAATAACATTGCCTACACTGAGCGGCTTGTCTTATCTAATTGGCTGACAAGAGGCTAGGAACACGCTCAAGTGGAGAGAGATTCGATGTAAAAAATGATAACCGAATGAAGGGGGTGGTGGCGGCGCCTGCGACTGGTCCGCTTTCCGTTACTTAGCTTGCGGTGGCTGGTCGAAAATCGCGGCGGCATGCAACAGAAGCTTAAGAATGCCGCTAAAACGTATCCTCAGCAAAGAAGAGTAGGCACAAAGAGGTCGTAAACGTGCCGAAAGTGCTCGATAACGTCACACGGCCACGGAGAAAGCTTTATCATACGCAAAGAAACCCATGCTCTCCGGCAGGTGCGAGTAGCCAGTGCCTGAGCGATCGGCGGCAGCCATCCTTCATTCCTTTCGGAATGGGGCAGCCTGCTGCTATTCATAACAAAATTAAGTTTTTTTTCGGCATATTAATGCATCTTTAACGCGTACACGTCACTTTGACGCGGTGACGTTTCGCGGTTTCATGACGTCGCGTGACAGGCAGGTGAAGTAGGTGGAGCCCTAAAACTTTTCACCAACAGCCGAGGTCTAACGGCGAAAAGGCGTCGAATCTAAAATGACTATTTTTCTTCTGTTCGGTCCAATCGTGCATAATCAGTATGTACGCGTCATATCAGATGGGGAGCTATCGCGGTTTTCGTAACGTCGCGTGACAGACAGGCGAAGTGGGGGTGTTTCAAAAATGTTTTTGACCAATCGCGTAGGGCTGATTGCAGAATTGGAATAGAAAAGTTTGGAATAGTTTTACGTTATAGCGCCCCAAGACACGTATTCAGAGGCACTGTAACGTAAAACTATTCCAAACTTTTCTATTCCAATTTTGCAATCAGCCTTCCGCGATTGGTCAAAAACTTTTTGGACCACCCCCCTTTCACCTGTCTGTCACGCGACGTCGCGAAAACCGCGATAGCTCCCCATCTGATATAACGTATACACCGAACAAAAGAAAAATTGTTATTTCTGATTCGACGCCTCTTCACCATTAGCCCTCTGCCATTTGTCAAAAGTTTTCGGGCTGCGCCCACTTCACCTGCCTCTCACGCGACGTCACAAAACCGCAAAAACTCACCGCGTCAAAGTGACGTGTACGCGATAAAGATGCATTAATATGCCGAACAAAACTGAATTTTCTTCTGTATAGCCGCAGACTGCTCCGTTCCGATAGGAATAAAAGATGGCTGCTGCCGATCGCTCAGGCACCGGCTACTCGCACCTGTCGAAGAGCATGGGTTTATTTGCGTGTAATAAAACTCTCTACGTGGTCATGTAACATTTTCGAGCACTTTCGGCCCGTTTACGACCTCGTTCTGCCAACTCTCCTTTGCTGAGGATCCGTTTTAGAGTCATTCTTATGCTTCCTTTGCATGCCGCCGCGATTGTCGATGAGTCACCGCAAGCTAAGTAAGGGAAAGCGGACCAATCGCAGACGCCGGCACCGCCCTCTTCATCCGGTTATCGATTTTCAGTGCAGTGGCTCGGCCTTATCGAATCCCTCTCCACTTGAGCGTGCTCCTCGCCTCTTGTGAGCCAATTAGATAAGTCAAGCCGCTCAGTGTAGGCAATGTTATTCGTTTTTCAAGCAAACAAAAGTGACCTCCTATGAACGAGGAGAGCGTTTGATTAGACTGTTCAGAGAACCCGGCGGGTGACCGCCCGATGCTTGCGTCCGCGGTTACGCAACTTTGACGTCAGAAGATTGGAATAAAAACACATTGGAATAGTTTTACGTTATAGGGCCCCAGAAAGAAATTCTTACACGAGGATTGCTTGCCTAATCAGATGTCTGCTAATCGGGATGGTATGGTATGAAGAACTTTATTGAGGTCCTAAGGGATCAGTCTGGGACTGATGCGGGCCGCTCCCACTTCGGAACAGAGAGGCCGAGCCCCTCTGCCGTCACACGGGCCCTCTGGACCATGTGGGGCAGAGCCAAAGCATGTGTTCTAAATCGAGCAAACCCCCCCACTTACTACAATAGACGGAAACCCCGCGGTCCGGATTAATTTTATTCATGACGACCGGGTTAGGGTACGTTCGTGTCTGCAGAAGCCTTAATGTAACCGCCTGTGGCCTATTTAATTTAGAATGTGGCAGGGGGAATGTCCTGCGCCTAAAGTAATAGTGCTTGGCGATCTTGTTGTATGTTAACAGTTGGTCCCTGAACTCAGGAGCGGGAGATACAGCCCCTTCCGGGAGTACACGGTATATTAATCCTCGTGCCTCCCTGTGTGCCACCTCGTTGAGGGCTCCCTCCACTGTAACCATGTGCGCCGGGAACCAATCGTGATGTCGGATATATTATTAGTTAAGGAACCGAACTAGTGGAAAACAACCCTTGACAACGAAGTGCTTTGTGAATTTTGCCCCAGGGCTCGTTTTCACTAAAAGCTCTTACGCTATAAGTGTCCGTAAGAGCAAATTTCAGCCAATGTGGATGTTGGAAATACTATTAGTAATAACAGCCGACAAATGGTAAAAAACACTTACGAAGCGAAACGCTTTGTGGATTAGGGCCCTTGTCATTTTCCCAAGGACTCAAAACATCAAAGCTCATCAAAGCGGGCGTTTTTTTTTTATTTACTGAGATATGGAGCTTGCACAAACAGAGAGGTCATGGACTATCATAGTGTTATCTGCTACCGAAGTTTTCTCATCCTTAGGTTTTGGGGAGCACAAGCTAATATGCAACGCTAATGTCACATGCGCGATGTAACTGGGCATAAATGTGAGCATAAACGAAAGCGTCCTTTTTCAATAGCACCAGGATGTTGTCGTGCGGAGTTATAATCGACAACACTATGCAGTTAATAAAACACTAATTGTGCTCGTAATGGAGGATTAAGCATGCGTAACGTGCTGTCGACGCTCATGGTTCACCGCTTTATGTAGGTAAAGCATGGTTATTTTTACTGCCCATACACGTCCTTAGATAGCGCTCCTTCGTGATCTAATGGCGCAAGTGGTTTGTAAGTGGTTCTCTTATGTTTCTTCGGCTAACTTTCCCTGCTTCATGCGGTGAATGAAACCTGTTGGCGTTCTGACCTTCAAGAGTCTGACGAAGTTGATCTTGTCTCTCCTGTTTCCGCCTCGGTCAACCATTCCAGGAAAAAGCCAGAAAACGTCCAGACCATCTAAGCCATTGCCCACGAGCTTTTGGACGGCGTCGTTGATGAATACTCTTCGCCGGGTCATCGTAGTAGCCATGGCCGATATGATTTTGGTTTGGTTGCTCCACCCTCCGATTGAAAGGAGCGTCTTCAATCGCGGGAACTTGTTCTTCAGTTGAGCAAACTCTGTAAAGTTGACTAAAAGATTAAGCAAGTTTTTAGCGTGAGTTTTGCCTCACCGTATTTGCGAACAAAATGTGAATGTGAGCAATGTGCTAGAACAGTGATATTATGCTACAATCTTTTTTTACGTTTCTCATTGTACTCTGAAATAAAGTGGTAGCTCACCGATGAGTCAGTTAATATGCGAGGATAAGAGGCAAACTTCGTCAACTAAAAGCTTAGGCAAAACTATATTGATTTTGATACCGATGCACAAGGCAGTTGATAAAAAAAAAAAAAAACTAAAACGTCTCCATCTTGGCACTGGATTTTGTACAGGCAAGGCTGCGTGCGATTGAGTTCAGTCTGCAGAATGCGAACACCACTGACGCACATTTTATAAAAGCGAGGACTTAGGCAGAGCTTGAGTTGTCACTAAATATGATTAGGTGGAAGGCACAAAATTTTTCGATCGGACTGATGGGATAAACAAAGACCGACTGCGACAATCATTGGATCGTTGTTACAGGGCCATGACTAGCGTTATTGAAGTGGAGGAGAAATCGTTTTATAGTCGAATGATAATTGCTGAATAATGCACTGCTTATTTTCTTTGATACTACTAAAAATGGGGTCAAAATTTGTATTTTGTAAGTATTTTATTTTATTCAAAGTGTTTCCCTCATGCCTTGCAAGTGTCCTCGGCCTCGTCAAACTGTTTGTAGTAGCTCTTATCAGACGGCGCCCACGAAAATGAATTATCGAGCTTTGGAAATAAAATTGAGCCCAGTACGTTAAAAGAATTAATAAACTATGTGTAATGAACGTTTGGCGCATGATGCCCGGCAGCTGCATATGTGCATTCAGTTTACGTATCTCTTTCGTTTGGTTGAAAGAAGAAAAAAATACGGCGAATAATTCTTTGTTGCTGTTTTGTGCAGTCAGTTCCCGCTCAGAATATTTCTTAATCTCCGTTTACGATAAATTGGGGTAGTATTCTAACAAAACGACACTTCAATTTAAGGTTATGTGGAAATCGTTTTTTTTTTTCATTTGAAGGCATTTCCTTTTCTGCTTTGCGTCTTGCAACCTGTTAACCGTGAGCTATGGGGAGCAGGGTGGTTTCTATGATAGAAGAGGAATAAGAATAAGAATAGTTCGACCGTGTAGGCCAAGCTTTAACATACCAGCAAGGACGAGTATGTGACTTACAGTGTCGAATGCTCTTTGAATGTCTAAGAATACTGCTACTGTCACATTTCCGCAGCTTCGTTCATGTTCGACGTATGTGGCAATATCTAATACTGCATCCATTGTACAACGATTTTGTCGAAAACCGGTCATGTGGTCGGAAAACACATGTGTGTGTTCACACCACCATTGCAGTCGACTGTCTATCATCTTCTCCATTAGTTTGGAAAAACAGCTTGTGAGACTGACGGGTCGGTAGGAGTCAAGACAAAGTGGAGTCTTTCCTGGTTTTAGCACTGGAATTACCCGAGCTAATTTCCATGAATCCGGTAGAGTCTCTCTTATCCAGATATCATTAAATATCTCCAAAAGAGTCATTCTTCCTACTGGACCTAGGTTCTTTAACATCACATACGTAACACCATCTGGGCCTGCGGTTGTCTTTGTACGGCATGACGAAAGAGCACTTTTCAATTCATTTAATCTAAACTCACAATCAAGTTGTGGATGTTGTGACATAAAGCACGCACGAAGCTTCTGTTCTGCTAGTGTTGTCGAACTTGCAAATTGTAGGCAAGTAAACGGAATTCCTGGTCTGGATATAAGTTGACAAAATTCGTCAGCAACAGATGTTTCCGGAGTGCTTCGAGCTACGGCAAGGGCTCGAAAGGGATGGCTCTGGGTAACTGGACCACTAAAAGATCGGACAACGGACCATATTCTGCGAACTGGAGTAAACGGAGACAACGACGCGCAGTATTCTCGCCATTTTCTTGTACCTAATTTTTGTAAGCGTCTGCGCGAAGTTGACTGAACTTTCTGTGCCATTTTGTAGTCGTCCAGCTTTCCACTGCGGCGGTAAGCCCGTTCTGCGCGCCTTCTAATTGCTCTTAGGCATTCCTATTCGCCGTCGACTGCGGCGTATTCATTTGGAACAATGACTTGCTTTGTGCAGTTCTTGTAGGACTCACACAATGTATTTGCAAAACTTTGAAAGTTCGGATTTTCACCCAATGAATTACTTAAATGGTGCCGAAAACTTTGCCAATTAGTATACTTTGAGTAGCGGCGGGTCCCTTCACTCCGTATGAGGCGATGTTTGACCAGGATCGGAAAATGATCACTACCGTGCGTTTCTATATCTGTTGACCATTCAACACCATCAAGAAGGTCTTGGGAGCAGAGCGTAACATCTATACAGCTTGAGTAACGAAACCCCCGCAAGAACGTTGGAGAGCTGTCATTTAACACAATCAGATTACTTTTTTCTGCGGCAGACTCTATAATGCTTCCACGGGAATCATTATATTCGCTGCCCCAGATGACGTTATGTGCGTTGAAGTCCCCACAAACCAGCACATGTGAGTTTGCGATACCAAGCACATTCACCAAGCTGTCTACTGATATTTTGCTACAACATTGTAGATAAAGATTGATCACTGTGACGCTTGTATTTCTAAAAGATATCTTGCATGCTACGAACTCCGGTATGTTTGAATAGCTCGACTGTGTTAAATAGGACGGCAGGTCTTTTCTCACGCATAACATCGCTCTACTACTTCCAGCAATGCGCGATGATTTATATATAAGATAGTTCGAAAGACGAAAGTAATCTCGTACGCCTGCTTCCTGTATGCATAAAACAGGAAAGTTATGTTGAGCTATTAGTTTGCGAAAATCAGCTGACTTATTTCGAAGGCTATTAGCGTTCCACTGAAATATGAAAACATTGTTATAACGATTATTCATTGTAAGCCTGCAGTGGAGCTGTTGGTGGTTGTGGAAGCACCAACGATTCCATAGAAAGCAGTGCTTTTACCTCTGGAAGGTTGTTTGCGTGTGGAATGGCACTGAGAATTGCACGCAGAGCTGTGAATAGCACGGGCAGGATCATCTGTGCCACCGGTAAAGACGCGTAATCACCAAACGACGCTGAAGCTCCATGTGTGCTCGAAGCAGGTCGCTGAAGAGCTGACTGAGATGGTCGCTGGGATGACAGATGTGGTTGAGGCGAATGTTGAGGTAGTCGCTAGATGTTAGGTGAGGCTGCTGTGTCAATGGCACAGGGCGTTGTTTGGAAGGTCGGCTAAGTTCACTCGAAGCCTGGGCAAGATGAGTAGTGTTCTCTGGAGGTGGATCGTGTCGCTCGCTGTAAGAATGTTGTCGACCTGAGTGCTTTAGAGCTGCAGAATAGTTCATATTGACCACTTGCTCTTTCTCTTTGTTGGCAGTTGGAGGCGCGCATCTTACAGCATCAAGGTTGGGTGGGGGCACATTACGAGCAGCCAGCCTTCCGTATTTCAACTCATGTCTGCGCAACCTTGAGGCAGCTCTGCTCTGAGGGCACCCGGAGTAGGAAGCTGTATGGTTTCCGCCACAGTTGGCACACTTTGGCTGACACACAGACTTGCACTCTGAATGGTCGTGGTCTTCTGAGCATATCTTGCAGCGACGTGGACTGCGGCAGTTCTTCGATAGATGTCCAAATCTCTGGCAGTTGTAGCATCTCAGAGCAGGGCCGTGATATTCTTCTACGGGATGACTCGTGAAACCTAGATGCACTCGTTGCGGCATTGGTTTATCTTCTCTGAAATGGAGAATGACAGATCTCAGAGGGCGTGATTCTACCCCTCCATCTTCTTGGCGATTGTAGCGTGCCTGACGACGGGCAGATGTCGCGCCAAAGTCCTTCAGGAAGTCAACCAGTTGTTCTTCTGTATACTCAACTGGCACATGGCGTATCTTGCCGACATTCTTGGTATAAGATGCCGGAATGAATGGTTTGACTCCCAAACCAGCCCCTTCGCTCATCGACAGAAGATGTCTTGCAGATGAGACTGAAGTAACGTTGACAGCGAAACTTCCATCTCTGTTCACGCGGAATGACTGTACTTTTTCCTTTGCCGCGGAGACAATTTCCGACGCAGCGCGGTTTGGATTCACTTGCCAGAAGTTGCGCCCTTCCTGTGAGGGTCGAAAAACAACTGGAATTCCCTCAGGCCGCTTCTTTTTATACGATACCAAGGAGAACGGCGTGTCATCGCAGTCTATGTCTTCATCTTAACTTAGCTCATAGGTAGATGTCTTGTCGTCGTCAATCCGTGGTTTCTTGGCTTCACTGTCGCTTGTTTCAGCCATACTCACTGACAGTGCGCTGGAAGGTAGGGCGGCGTTGAAAACTAGCGTCGCCGGCTTGATGACATTGGGCGCGTGGTGTGGCACTTCCGAGTGCGGCGCCGATTCTGCGGCACTCATGCGCCTAGGAATGCGCTGTCGGACAAATGGCTCGTGCCGGTGTTCTTTGCCACCCACCGCCGTGGCAGGCGTAGATGGGCTGCGGAGCGCAGCAAAACCACGCGATACTGTGCGCGATCTCCAGCACACAGGTATCCCACGGGATGTCCGTTCTCTCTGGACAACAGCGAAGTCTCAACACAGCACTAATTCTTGAAGAAAACAGAAAACAATATCTCACCGAAGAAGCAGCGGCCGCTCGGAGGGACTTCTTCTCAATTATCACAGCATCACGCAGGGCGTTCCGCAGGGCAGTGTTCTCAGTCCGTTTTTATTCAATTGTGTCATGGCAGCCTTGCCACAAAAGCTCCCGTCTGGTCTACGGTATTCTCTGTACGCAGATGACATCTGCATATGGGCCTCTGGTTCTAATATACAAGCCATTCAAACAACGCTGCAAGAGGGCCTTGATAGTATCGACACCTCTTTAAAAGAAAGAGGCATGAGTCTTTCATACGCAAAGACAGCCGTGCTTCCTTTCACTAGACGACAGTTGATTAATTTCCAACTTAGGCTTAACGGGCAAGCTTTGATGTTTGTGAAAGAGCATAAATTTCTTGGAGTTATTCTTGACCGCCAACTTACATGGGCTTCACACATCCGCGCAATTGAAAAACAGACCAATGCAGTAATAAACGTACTTCGGCGACTCGCAGGCACAACGTGGGGGGGGATCAGTCTCTTCGCTACTACAAGTTCATAACGTACTCATAAAACAAAAAAATGCTTACTCGGCACCTATTCTCCATGGTTTATCGCAAACTTCTGAGGAACGTCTTCAACGTTTACTAGCAAGGGGGCTGCGAGTGTGTCTTGGGGTTCCGCAGGCTACCTCTAGTTCTTTAGTAATTGCTGAAGCTCGTCACCCCCCATTTCCAGTCATACGAACGGTTGAAACATGCCGACATATTTATCGCATCTTAACCCAACACGAGAAGCATCCATTAAACCTCGCGCTCACCGAAAGAAACAAAAGCAAAATTCACGATGTTGTTCGAGAACATAAAGCATAATTACCAAGATTTGAATTGTGCAAAGTCGATGTTAGTTACCCTCCCTGGATGTTAACATACCCTAAAATAGAGTTATCGGCTGACGGGATTATATCTAAGAGAGACATGTTCATAGTAGCCGCACAGCAACTGGCACTCTACCAAATTTACTCATTATATCCCCAGTACATCCACGTTTATACAGATGGTTCGTGTCATAAAAATTCCTCGACTTCAGCATTCGTCATTCCACATTTAGCGCTAGAGCAAACATTTAAATTATCCCGGGAGACATCTTCCACCATGGCAGAACTATTTGCAATCCTGTGTGCTTTGCGTTTCATAACTTTAGAAAAACATTCGCAAAAATGGGTTATCTTTAGCGATTCGCAAGCCGCTCTCACATTACTACAGAGCAATAAGAAAAATTCTTTGAACACTTCGATATTGTATGAGACGCTCAAAGAACTTACAAAAGCAAGCGCAATGAACCACGTAATTGCATTTCAGTAGATTCCTGGGCACTGCAATATTCCTGGTAATACTGCAGCGGACGCAGCTGCGAATCGAGCGCACAATAACGCAGAGACAACCAATCTTCCACTATTGCGTAGTGAAGTCCGTCTGATCCTGAGACAGATTTCTTGTCGTCTCAGCAAAACTACCTGGTTTGACCAGCAAACTAAGAAGTCGGAGTTATACTCAATAGACCCATGTATAAACTTATCAATGCCGGAAACTCTAAGAGACAACAGAAAATTTGAAACTTTGGTACACCGGCTGCGTCTTGGTACTGCATTTACGAGACACTTCTTGTACAGAATAAAACGTGTCTCTAGTCCGCAGTGTTCTTGTGGCCATCCAGACGAAGATGTGCATCATCTTCTTCTCGAGTGCTCGAAATACGATACACAAAGAGCGGTACTGCAAGCTAATTTGTTTATATTAGACAGAAGACCATTCACTCTGAAAAAGATACTTGGCCCATGGCCAACTGCGGGCCTTCAAAAAAGAGCGCTTCTTGCTCTGAAAAAGTTTTTAGAGGAGACCAACATTTTGGGAAAATATTAAATATTGGATGATCCGAATTCGCTAAATGAGTTACATAAACGTTGTTCGTGGTGCATAGTTGGTTTATGTGGTGATCGCAACTTTTACGCAATACGTATAATTCTGTCCTGTACTTGGAGTGTATTATAAGTGCTGTTGTGTGTTTTGGCTGTTTAAAACATCGGACTTCATATATGCGTACGTGGACTGAACTCATGCACAGACCTTTGCGACTCATGTACTGTTGGACTGTATATATTCTATTGATCCGGTGTTCTACTGAGTGTTATATTTAGTGTCGCTATTCTCCCTTTTTGCGCAAATTTGTTTCGTCAGCCAAGTGACAAGGAGTAGCCGGTGCCACCACATAAAGGCGCCAACCTCTCCTAACATTCACTTCAATAAAAAAAAATAAAAAATAAGAATAGTAGCACTACCTTAAAAATATTGGCTGAAACTTAGTGCTTGTCCTCTACAGTTCCTTTCTGCACATTTCCTAATATGTACCAGCAGTACGTGCCCTTATGGGTGAAGAGAATGTTTGAAAAGTAGGCTCAACATTTCTTTCAAATTTCACATGTGACCCCTCGAGAAAGGTAATTTGGCTGGTAAACTGTACGGCTAAAAGTAGCCTCGTATTTTATCGGCGATGCAACATGTGCAGTCTGTGGTGATGCCACTGCCGCATTTGCTGAATTCCGAAAGCAAATAATTTTTTTTGTAAGGTTTGTCTCATGGCATCACCAATTGGAAAACTGTAACGAAATAAAAGTGAGCGAGTTTTCTTCTGATAAGATATACAGCTCTTGGAGTTTTCCCTCAATATTCTTGTTATTCAAGTACGAGCCTCATAAAATGAAGTAGAAAAAAAAAACGTCTACACCTTCAAGTTTAAGTAGTTCAAATCCGAAGTAATAACATCCGTCCTACCCGCCGTGGTTGCTCAGTGGCTATGGTGTTAGGCTGCTGAGCACGAGGTCGCGGGATCGAATCCCGGCCACGGCGGCCGCATTTCGATGGGGGCGAAATGCGAAAACACCCGTGTACTTAGATTTAGGTGCACGTTAAAAAAACCCCAGGTTTTCGAAATTTCCGGAGTCCTCCACTACGGCGTGCCTCATAATCAGAAAGTGGTTTTGGCACGTAAAACCCCATAATTTAATTTTTTTTAACATCCGTCCTCTTGCGTCGGAAGATTGCGCGGCATAGCACAATACAGACGCTCACCGTGCAGGTAAACTTTGCATTCGCACCCGTGGGTCGATTGTTCGTTGGGGCTATAAACATAGCCCAATTAAGCTTCCAGGAAAGGCGCTGAAAGAGAGGCTGCGTGCACGCGGTGTAGCTGGCACAGAGACAAGAAGCATTCGCACGCTTGGTGGCGGCCACAGAAAAAATGCGCCTCGAAGAGCGTTGAAACAAACTCATTTCCACTCTTCGATCATGGAGGCACGCCCTTCATCTAAAATATTTCTACAACGCACGCTTCGAGCATCTTTTCTGCCGTGCTGAAAGGTTGAGCGAGATCCACCACCTTGGCATTCAGTTCGACTGGCTAACCCTCCCAAAGCCATGTGAAGTACACATACAAAAAAAAAAGCGGAGAAAGGAGACGGGAGGACTGCAGCCGCCGTCGCTCAATTGGCAGAGCGCCACCGCATGTGTAATGCTTAAGATGTGAGTTAGGCTCACAGCAGCGGCAACTTGTCTCCGTGCACTTTAATTTATACTTTCTTTATTATGTGTACTATTCAATTAAAAACCACAGTTAATTTCTCCTATGCTTTCCTTGACCTCATGGTCGGTTGGCTCTATCTGAGTGCCACCAAAAAAGGGAAAAGAAAAATCGGGCCTCCTTCTCACTCATCATGGTAATAGTCAGTTTCTCATAAGCTGTGAAATTGCGCAGCATCTGTGCCATGCCACTAGAAACTGTCAGGAATACTTCATATTCAACGGTTTCGGCGTAGCCAGTGATTTACCTACAGCTCCCCCCCCCCTAGTTTTTCTGGACCCCCCCCCCCCCCTCTCTTGCATCTCTAAAATTTTACTCACGTCAGTTCCTGTATTAAACGTCTGGTCAGTTTGGTCAGAGCCGAATAAAAGGAGGAGTGAAACACCATGTTACCATCTAAAGCGAGACAGAAAGAGAAAATATGGACCTGTCTACTTTAATCTAAGGGGCTTCACTTCCAAATGGGACCGAATTTATCTGAAAATATGAAGCCTCATAGGAAGCTTTAGCTGCAGTGAACGTTAGGTGAAAAGAAAAATGAAGGAATGTGGTTCGAGGCACGAAACTATAAATGGAGAATGTTTTTAAATGCAAACAACGCTAATCAATATTGGAAACAAGTGATGCAACCTAAAGTACATTTCATAAAGAAACTAAACTAAAAAAACAACTGCGTGTAGCCGTGGTGCATCCCCCCCCCCCCCCCCCCCCCCCAGTACAGACCCTTCTAAGAAAAAATCCCTACAGGTGGAGCCACAAGCTTCAGCCACAAGAAGACGTCCCAGAAAATTTCCGCTCCTTGGTGTTTACCTGTGTTTACGCTTGGTTTGCGTGCCCCTGCCCTCCCTCACCCCCAGCCATTGAGACTCACCTGCCCCCCCCCCCCCCCCCCCCCTCCCCTTGATTCTATTCCTGGGGAAGCCCCTGATGCGCGGGAAACCCCAAAGATAAGTAAGACTTGATAATGGGTTACGGCTACGCCGCGTAGCTGTAGCCATTGTCAAGTATTATCTTTGAGGTCGCAACAACTCTGCTACTGTTTCCCGCAGAGATGTTGATGACGTCTTACTCGTGGGGTCGAGCTTGATGGTCCCAGTCGTCTCGTTCAGCTCGATGTAGGCCAGGTTCACGTGGCTGCAAAGGTTCCCGGGTACGTCTTCCATGCCATAGTTCATTGGAAAAGGACGGAAAGCCTGGCCTTTCTCGTAGTAGCACACCACGGGGAGAATTCGCCCGTGGCTAAAGTTTTCAATGAAGACTGCCCCTTGAAACATGCGATGAAATAAGCTTGATTAAAACTGCTCCCGATCACAGTGACAATGCCTTTATCAGTTGAAATTACGTTCACTCTTACCTGAAGGACGGAAGAACCCCAGCAGCAAGAAACAAAGCACCGTAGTCCAAGTTTTGAAATAGCCTATATGCACGGGACAGCAGAAAAAAAATGAAGCAACTTTTAAACGACATACAAAAGAAAAAAGGAAATACTGAGCGAAGTATTATTGTTCCACACATAGGTCGGCGGAATAAATAGGCCTTCACTCACGCATGATCACACACAATCACCGATATTTTTCTCAGTATAGGTACTCACTTGCCCTCATACTGAAGTTCACTCACACTTACCGGCATTCAATCACGTTCTTGTTTACCCGCCATGGTCGCTTAGTGGGTTTGGTGTTGGGCTGCTAAGTACGAGGTCGCGGAATCATCCGGTCGCGGATGCCCGCGAATGCACGCAAAATTTCCGCGCGACTGGCTACTCGAGACACCTTGCATGTATTCGCAGGCTTCCTTCACGCTCGGAAAAACACTGTTATGTAGCACGTATTGAGCAAACAAAAAGCTGTATCGGGAGTTTTTCATGTTGCTGTTAAATTTTCTCGCTGACGTGTTTCATCTAAATATAATAATGAAGAAGTTGATTAATCAATTAGGACTAGTAATCTAATTAAGTGGAATGCAAAGAAATAATCTGGGTATCCCCAAGCGACGACAACTAACATCACCTTGGTTCTGTCCAGCTACGTAGCATTTGCATATCTTTAAAGTTTGGCTCAAGTTAAGTGAAACACCCTGTATATGCGCGGAAATGTATTTTATATTCTATAGGCACAATTCTGGCGATTTAGTTCTAAACTTTAGCAAGATGGAAAAGACGCCATCACATGTAACGAAATAGGGTGACAGGACTGAAACATATTCTTAGTTTTTCCTGTGCTGCACCGCAGTTAAGGGACCTGTATAAAGAGCCAAAGTCTGTTATCTGCCTGTTATTGTGGTCCCGTCATTGATAGAAGATAGGTCATTAAAAAATATGTTGGTGCATTTGAGGCGGTGAATTTCTAAAGCAGTTGTTGCCTAGCGTCGTGGTAGTTACCTTCATTACTTGCGGAATTCAAAGGGCAGTTGCATTGTACATATAAAATGAAGAAAGAGGGGGGCAATGGTCATTTGTGGAATCCGTATAATGTGACATTTTTTTTTCTAGCGGAAAGCACCTGAGCTTTAGCACTTGAGTTCAGTGACATACTGGAACTGCAATGGCATAGATGGCTTGTTTACTAGGTATTGCTGCTTCATATTGATTTATACGTAGACTAATTCGACAACTGCTTTCTGTTAAACCCGAATGATCACATGGTTCAGATGGGGGTTAAAAACAAGCTTCGAGCTTTCGCACTGCGGGATGTGCAGTTACGACACTTCGGCATATCGTTGAACAGCGCACAGGCTTTCCAGATAAAAAAAAATGGGTAGCCACAATTGCTGTTGTAAATATCCAACTAAGCTCTTGTCTGTGTTGTCGAGAAATGCCTGAAGCAGATGTTATTAAGACAGAATTTGTTATTAATATTATTAGGTTTGAAAACCTATATACCAATAAACAGAGAGGAAAAGGAGGGCAGGAGCAGGCGCTGGCTGCAACCGGAAGGGGCACAACGCCCGCCTCCGCTTCTATCCATTCCTTCCTGAGGAGTAGATAGGAAGGAGGGAAAGGGGCATCGCAGGTAAGGAAGGCTAAAGCAAAACATCGACAAAGAATAGAACAGGAGAGTAGGAACAGCAAAAAACCTCCGCAGGAAGGCGGAAATCAGCAAGCAACAGCAACGAGCCCTTTGTTTTGATGTCTCTTTAATGCGCGGGTTTGAAGCTGCCGCAAGTAACCCACAGAAGGAAGGGATGGGTGGGTCGTGTTCTCGGCACGGGACATGATAGGGATTTTGTTGAAAAGTAAATACGATATTTATACTTTGCCCATTTTTATTTCCTGTCTTTTATAAGAAACAGGAAAGAAACTAGTCTCGATCAAGCACGCACGGCGACTCTTGTCTACTGCTGAACACGATCAGAAGCCATCGATAAGACTTCCCTCCTATTCCGTGACATTTACATCCTCCACACAGGTGTTTGAATGAAATATCTTCTCGCATAATAGAGGTGAAAACTAACTGCTGCAGGCCCTGGTTAATTAGACTGAGCAGTGAAAATGCTGGGATTTCTTTTTTTTTTTTTTAGGTCTAATTCGGAGGATTTACCGCAAGTCCTGTAATGGCAGAAGATCTAATAAAAGAAAACCTTTTGGTGGCAGGGTCCACGATTTGAACGCGCCTTACCTAGTGAATGACATCCCCCGTGAGCGGATACGCAGAAAAATTATGGAACCCTTCAGCACACTGAGCGACATATTTTGTACACGCAATTAGCATGACGACAGAGGCGTTAACAGTGGCAGAAAGTTTCCTTGCTGAAAGCGCAATACGAAATGGTCCTACATGTGCGCGCTGGGCACCAGCAACCAAATCCACAAAAACTTTTCCTTCGGGAGTGCATGTCTGCCATTGGCCAGCTGCCCTCATAATAGGATGCTCATCACGATTGGCTAGCATCGCCTGTTGCGAAGAGTTCTAGTATACGTGCTTCATTTTTTTATGGGGGGGGGGGGGGAAATATGAGCACATGAAAAAAGTTTCGTTCATGACGTTTTAAACTGATTTCTTGCAAACAAATGTTATTTTTCGTTTACATGGAGAAGTTTTCTCGCTGAGTTCGAGGCACGTTTTCGTACGTATCTGGCCTCAAATGCTGGACTCGTTTAACGGGATGGCGGTGCCATCTAGGAACAGTGCAGAGAAGGAGTAGTTCACGATTTTAACGTTTCAAGCATAGCGCTTCATACAATAATTACCAGAGCGAACTGTGACGCTAGGGTCTACGAGAGCTGCAAGTACGGCGATTCTGCAGCCGCAAGTTTATGATGGTTTAGTGCATGGATATGCGCCTAAACCTCCTCCTTTTGGCTTCAAATGGCTCTATGACATTGCAAAATCATTATTTTCAACAAAGTAAGGCGTTTTAAATAATTAAATAAACAATAATAAGATTGTACTACGGCAGGTCTCGAACAGAGGACCTCTAGCAGATAAGCCTAATATAGAAACCATTACTCCACGGACGCTTTTTTTTAGTTTCTTTTTTAGCTATTCGTTACGCCACGGTCATATGCGCCAAGCGGCTTAGAACACCCTTTCTCTACCAAGCAATTAACGTCTGGTGAGGAACAGTGGTAGGCTGCCTTGCGCAGCTCGAGGCTCGACCTTCAGGAGGCCATCCTGGAGTGGGCTGAGAGGTTACTTAAACCAAAAGCTAGCAAAATGCACACGTCTAATTGGTTCCTTTACTCGAGCTCCCGGAAGGGAGACAATGGCGCTCGCCGATTTGAATGACGTTTGTTTTCTATGGTCATTTAAAACTTGCATGCGGCTATGGGCAGTTTCAATATGATAAAGAAATAAATGCATATCGCAATCTTCCCGGGCCCTCCGTTGGCCGCTGATGAGCATCACGGTATGCGTAGTCGGCAAAGCTTAATGAAAAAAAAAAATAATAATAATGCGGCACTTACTTATATTGGTCTGCGGCTCCATCGCTGTGGATGCTTTTTCTTTTTTTGCCGCTTTCACAGCGTCTCTGACTGCTCTGTATGTCGGAAGGGCGTATGGTTTCTACCGAGTGCTTCCGTTGCTGACACCCGTGACTAACTTGCATCCTTTCTGCCGGAGCTCGAGATTGGTCGAGTTCCGCCCGTAGGAAAAAAAGCCTTCATACGCGCGCGCTGCGAACGTCATAGCAGCCAGGGAGGTTGTTACATGAACGCTATAAGCACGATATTTTGTCGTTCACGGGTTTTCTTGGAAATAGTAAGAGAGGGGGACGGAGATGGTAGCTTATACTGATAACACTGTACAAGCGCTTTTCTTTGAAGCTTCCTCAACGAACGTGTACCATCCTTGCTTTAGATGTTCCACATGGCCATAACGTCTCGTGGTGGATAATGTCCTACACCTCGCAAGGAAGACAGCTCTAGGGTGACATGCAAAGTTCCTGCTCTCAACGTATCTTTCTTTCTTTTTTTTTATTCGTAACTGCGCTGCGCCGATTTCAGGCGCACTTTTCTACACGGGCGTAGTAAATTCTTTTACTACAGAGGTAAGTGAAACATGTTTCCGTGTAGAGCCACGCAGTGACGTAACACTTGATTTAACAGCAACTGGCACTTAGCGCCTGTAATCGTCCGGTTAGTCGCAAACTTTAGCGCAGGACGAAGAGACACAATGTTATGCAGAAACATGTCTTAGCCTATTCTGGCTCTGATATGTTGAGTTCATTTGTTTAACCACATTGGTATACGTACCAGAATGTACATACACGGCCAAGGACAGTGGGGCAAAGCCTGCGTTACGGCAGCTTGGCTAGTCCTAGCGCCCCATAAAACAAATGCAGCAGAAGGCAACGAAGCACTCTCCTCAATATACCACACATTATATGCACAAACTAAAATCAATATATATAAAAGGTGCCTCCAGAGAGAGAGGTTGTGGAGACCGTGCATTCAACATTTAACACAGCATTTACAGTATACCACTGTTTGACGCGCAAGGTAGATTTTCAAGTGTTAGCGTAAACCGATTAGGTAGGTTCGGCAGAGAATAGCGCAGATGTTGAAAACCATAATTGGTACGCGACCGCAAAATATACAGGCGATTCTGTCAGACGAGAGCAGTCACCTGTCAAGGAAAGCAAAGTGCATTCTGTGTGAATAAAATAGCCTAGTTGCCTATAGGCTACCACAAACTTGGCTGTTGAAGATATACAGAGGGACTGACCACTGTGCGCGTCGATGCACGGTATCATTCCGTACTCGCTCGCTCCCTCCGATATTTATTTTTGGAAACGTACGGCATCCTTAAGGACGATATCTTTCTGAGTTTTGATGTTCAACCGAAGTCAGAGACCGCTTATCTGAGGTAAAAATAATTTGTTTTTGCTCTGTCAGAGGGATTTCTTGACTCAGTTCTTTATTTTTACGATGGGGAGTCACCGGCGGAAAATCCTAGAAACCTGTTATCCCAGACTTGCTTAAAAAAATAATGTTGGGATAAATACAGAAGCAAGAATACAAAAAAGCCACAAAACCCATTTCACGATGTTCAAGCTTACCCTCGGCCTTCCCGTTCGAACGTACACAAAAGACCTCCTCAGTTTGGGAATTCCCAACACGTTCGAAGAAATTGTTGAAGCCCAAGAGTTTTCTCAGTTCGTCAGACTCTCCAGTACCACAGCGGGCCGAACCGTACCTGGCAAGCTGGGACGTAACCCCGCGGTCGCCGGTCCCGACGCTGTGAAGTTGCCCAACGACGTAAGATCGAAGATTTCCATACACCGGATCCCACGCAATATGCATCCCACCTACAACGAAGGACGAAGACGAGCCAGGGATAAAGCTCTGCTCGTCAGTGCCCGCTTGAACAAGGATTGAACATGCTTCGTAGACGCTGCTTCGTATGTTCAAGAAGAAGCTTTCTCCTCAGTGGTCATCGACTGTGATTCCAAAGTCCTCAGCTGCGCTACCATCCGCACTTATAGTTCCAGGGTTGCAGAGCAGGTTGATATTGCTCTTGCATTGACGGACAGTGTACATGACACGATTTATTCGGATTCCAAGGCCGCTGTCAGGGCCTTTCAGATGGGAATGGTGGCTCCTCAGGCCCTACGTATCATCCAAAGTGCCAAAGACATGAAACATCACTCTTTGGCCTGGTTCCCTGCGCTCCTTGGAACCATTGAGGGTGCCTCGATCAACCCCAACGAGGAGGCGCACTCGGCTGCACGAGGTTTGACTGACCGTGCGCTGGGTAACGCGTCCTCTCCTGGGCGACCTGAGCCTCTCTGCTCGTACAACGAAATCTGCAAATATAATTATCTGTCAAGAAGACTCCTACCTTTGCCGCACTCCTCGCTGTGCAGGGCCCAGGCAGTCACTCTCAGACTTCTGCAAACAAGCACTTACCCGAGCCCCGCGGCGCTGCACACAATGTACCCCGAACGGTTCCCAAGCCCGGACTGCCCTCCGTGTTGTGATTATGTGGACTTCGAGCATGCCTTGTGGGGCTGCGACTCTTCCGGTCCCCCTTTCACCCAAGAGGAAATGATGAAGCTCATTAGGGCCCAGGACCAGACCTCTCAAATCCTGGCAGTCCAGAGGGCTCGCGAGAGGGCCGTCAGGTTTCACCTGATGGTCCCCGAGTGAGCCTAGCCAGGTGACGTTGAGTTTGCTTGCGTCTATAGTGGACCAAATAAAGTTGTTTCACTCACTCACTCACTCACTCACTCACTCACTCACTCACTCACTCACTCACTCACTCACTCACTCACTCACTCACTCACTCACTCACTCACTCACTCACTCACTCACTCACTCACTCACTCACTCACTCACTCACTCACTCACTCACTCACTCACTCACTCACTCACTCACTCACTCACTCACTCACTCACTCACTCACTCACTCACTCACGATGAGTGCCGATGGTAATGGGTTTATCATTCAATGAATATAGCCACACAAATTATTGCTACCGTCGATAATTAGTTTCACAATGTTTGCCCTCATTTCGAACTTTTGTATTTCCGAAGCGCGCGTCTTTAAGTGCGTCGATCAGTGTGAAAAAAAAAAAGCAGTTTCGTCGGCATTGACAGCGATGGCGAGGTTGAGCATTGCACACGAACTCCTCGGACGGTTTTCGATAACTGCACGCGGGGGCGACATGGCGCTCGCAGCACGCAAGGCAACGGCTGCAATGCGAAAGGAACAGCGTCCTGACTCAAGCCAACGCTCAAGCCAGCTCCAACGCTCAAGCCAGAAAATATAGAAACCGAGCGAGCTGGGAGCGCAGAAAAGGCTGCTCCCCACTACCATGTCAGACAAAAACGCCCCGCGACGAAAACCACGGCGAAGTCTCAAACCAGTGGCGCACCAACTATTTCTCGAGTGGCGGGAGGAAACCGCAAACGATCTGATCCTCCCCGTCGAGGCGCCCACGTGACGGGGTGTCGCACCCTATAGGAATTTAGGGGCCGTTTTGCTGCTACAGACACTGGCTTTATCGCTCAATGCGCTATTTGATACTCTCGCATAAAAAAAGTCTAATATCATGCGATAATACTCGCAAACAATGGTTAGCAAATGTCGCCACTATACGTGGCGCACCACAGGACAAATACCGGGGGCTTATGACCTGCCACTTATACAGGTCACAATTCTCGTGGCTGGATCACTGAACGGCCAATCGCCTTCGAGGCCATGCTTGCACAGTGTTGTTTTCGCAGTGAGCGCCACTCCCGCGGGATATACATACCTACCTTCTTGGAGCGCAAGAATAACATGCGGCCACTCTGTGGACATGATTGTAAACAGCCTCCTTGCCCGAAACAGTGGCGTAAAGGGAAACCATCAAAAGAGCGCGCTCAAGCTTTGACTTCGCAATATCCTGGTGTAGCGTAATGAGTGGTGGGATGTCTTGCAATTTGAAGAGACCTTCTACAAGACTCAAAGGGCTGACTTGCACGCTGAGCAGTGCTATGGGGACAATCGAAGTCGATGGCTATGAACAATTACAAGAGACTGTGTCAAGCGAATACGCACAAACAAAAAGAAAAGGAAAAGAACTTGAGAAGAAGCTAACGGCCGCTTTACGAGCGATGGAACGAAAAATGATAGGAGTAATGATAACAGTAAGAGTGCAGTTTGCTATGGAGAGCAGACGAATGTTGCTGATATGTTTGTTGAGACCAAGACTTAAAAGTTGAATTCAATAGGTCAAGTAAGGCTTAGAGCAGACAGCGGACGGTCTACTAAAGTCGCAGAATTAATGCCAAGGGTTAGGGAAGCGCAGCCGAGCACGAAAGAGAATAAGGCAGTGTGATGATAGCAAATTGCAGAGTTGAAATGGAGCCAGTTGCGCAAGATGGGAGTAGTTTGAGGTCGCTGGGACAGACCTTCGTCAAACTGCTGCTGCTGCTGCTGCTGCTGCTGCTGCTGCTGCTGCTGCTGATGATGATGATGATGATGGACATCGCCACAGAATGCATATATATAGCTCTGTGACGAAAGTTCCAGGACTGAACTAGAGACTGGAGGTGTTGTGAAACTTTATTCCCCTCGGCTGCCATTGTTTCCAACGGTGATTATAGCCCGTTGGCATGAGGCATGAATAATAAGCGCTATATTAAATAAGCATAAATGAAACGCAAAAGCATTAGCAAAAATGCGTGTCAAGTAACACAATGTGTTGAAAAACTAGTCATTATCTTTGAAGACTGTTTATGCCAGGGACCAGAGAGAAATATAAATATTAGCGATACATTGAGACGCACCCTTCAAAGTTTTTTACCTTGAAAGGCGAAATATCGGTTGTTAAACAGCAAATACTTTTTAAAGCTAAAGAAAATAAATAACTCCTTGTAAGATACGTATGCGATGTATACGTTGTACTGAAGAACAGAAAACTACTAGATCGAATATTTTTGCCTGGTCACTTATGTACATTGAAACTAAATGGATACAAGCCAGCAAAAATGTTTACATAGACCCGCCTATTTATTACGCGTTATCCGTATGAAATTGTTCTAGATAAATAGTGGAGTTCGCACCTAATTAATGTCGTTTTCTTTTATTGAACTCAAATTGCCATATATATATTCCTCATTGTCTATTTAAAAAGATAAGCTTTATCCTGTAACTTATTAACTATGTCAATTACCACATCAAACAAAAAGCTAGAATTTTATATTTATGCAAAGGAAACCCTCAAAACAAGGTGAGTCATGCCTTGCCTTTCCCTTTACCCCGACAGAAAAAGAACTACAAACGCAGTAAATACAAACGCCACTACTAAGCGAGGTAATCTACGGCATACGCGATTTTGTGCGTCGCAGAGACGTGACTTAGCAACCCCTCACTACATTTTATTGCAAGATTCGCCTAATAGAGCCGAGTTCGCATAACTAGCCGTATATCAGAACAGTCCACTTTTCATAAGGTGACCATTCATAGCAGCCAGCACAGTTAATAAGAATTAAACGTCAGTAGTACTGCTACCATCTCTGGAGAGTGTACCGACTACATATGATGAACAGAGATTTACTACAAACAGTCTACAGGCCATGTGGTTTTTCTGTACAAAATAAATCTTAAAACACGGAAAACGTTGATGTTGAAAGAAAATAAATGAGTGTTTCCTTGACGTACAATGCCATTTAATCGGCATTGCGTCAATTGGTTTTTGGGTGAGAACAGTGTTGGTCCCATAAGCAGAGATGAGAATGGCCTCCAAGGTTTTGTTTATTTTATTTTCTCCCCTTTTCTTTATCGTGCCATCTATCTTATTACCGCCGCCGCCGTCGACTTTCCGGTGCCTCCGACAGTTTTTGGTAGACCACTTTGAGCAGCGGGTGCGTGGTGCCGCATACGCCATTGAAGTCGTCCATGTCGTTGTTGAACACCATAACTCCGGCGTAGCCCTCTTTGATGATAAAATCGACCTGCAAAGTAGCGAATGTTTATTTTTTCATCGGATACAACGCCGAAGACAAAGAAATTTTGCAAATGAGTCTTAGATCGTGCATTAAACGTGCATCCCATATGAGTATGAAATTTTTTTTGTATGGGGGCTATGTTCATATGGGGGATCGCAATACGCGAGGATGACCTAGTGGCTTCGCATGATTGTAGCTGTTGGACAGCTAACGTGCGACACTCTAGAGTTCCTTGACGAAATCGCTGTTCCACTTTATTGATAAAACGCCTTGACTATAACTATTCTTGTTCAACAATTGACTCGCTGACTACTTCATCGGACTCATTGGTCTATCATTCTGAGATACGTGTTTGCATCGAATGCACTTTCTTAATGTTTTGTCTACTTGATCACTATCAAGCCAGTTAAATACGGTGAAAGTGAACAAGATAAGGACTTTGAAATTTTGGGCTGATCGAAGGTCTTACCTTGATGCCAACACTTTCTTCGTCTTCATAACCCACCCACTGGTCTTCATAGTATATGTACGGACACTTTCCCTCGTTGTCGAATTCTCGTGTCGCAATGCCGTCTTCAATGTTGGTGCATATCTGAAGAACAACAAGAAGGCACGTATATTGCGGATGGAAAGAACGCTTTGGAGCAAACAAATATAGCACTCTGTGGCACGCACCGCTTTCAGCTATGGAGCGCGTGTCAACTTCATTTAATGTCATGTTTAATTTATATCCGAAGTCCTGGAATGTGTGGCACTACACTCATCTCTGCTTTTACGTCAATGGCAAGGGAAAATAGATTTCAGCATATGGGAGATAACCTCATAACCTCGACTTCCAAAGCCGAAAAGTGCGATCGTAATTTTGTCTTAAATTGCCGGAATAATGTGCACTATTTTTCATCAGCCTAAGAACCGCTTGTGTGACCAGACGAAGCGTTACACTATTGTCGACAGCTCTCGCGTGGTGCAAACATTGAGTCAGAGACTCGCATCGTCCTTTATTCTTGTACTCTCCGCATAAGGGCATGACTCTGTGCACCATGAAGACAATAGAAGCAGTATACTTAAGGGAGCAAAGTAAGCGTGAAATAGAAAACTGACCAGTAAACTTGTTCCTCGGTTCCTCCTGTATTCTGAGACCTTATTCAAAGGGAGGCTGTAACAACTCTTGCTGCAGCCGTTTATTTGCATTACTTTTGTCGCTCCAAACGGAAAGGAATTAGGCCTAGTGCAGACCCGTTGCAAGTGCGGTGTACCACGCGTGAGGCCTGCTATAGACCGTTTTTTCGTAGGCGCCGCCATATTGTGAACTCAGTGGCGCCGCCTATGAGCAGCGCCATACTGGCTTGGGTGAAAGCGGTCTTTTGCATGGCAGGTATACGCTCGGCGGTAGGTTCTGGCGTTTGATTTCGCGGTCGTGCGGTCCGTTTAATATGACGTGCGTCTTCTACATGGTAAACGGTTCTGTGAGACGTGCTGAAGTGCTTTAAAGCGTCATGGCCGGAATTTTCGCTGAGCGTTGAGGTGGACGGAACACGCAGCGCGATGGTGTGCGCGCATATTTGAGCGTAAAATGAGCCTCGGATATCAATTGTGTATTTCCGAATGCTCCAATCACTAATGTGACCTTTTTGCAGTATTATCCTCTATTTCTAAGCTGCGGTTCAGGAGCCATGAAACATACGCGACGATCGTAACAGCGTGGGTACCGTTCTGCTACGATAGGAGCTGTGCTGTTGTACTTTGACAAGCGTTCAAACTGTTCGCTGCGGGTTACATTACGTGACTACTTGGTTGGATGGATGAGGTTTCCACCCATGAATAAAATAATTTTGGCTAGTAATAGCAGCATACCTTACAGTCAGAATTAAGCTTGTCCAGCAAAGCGACCGTTTACGAACTGCGCGAGCGTCCTAAGCAGTAGTAGGTGCTGGATTACAGATATATTTGTTTTATATAGCGCATGATCCAAGCATACGGCATCAGCGGTTATATATTTATAAACGTTGTGCGGCGTTAGCCTGTTTTCTCTTGCTTTTTAGAGAAAGAGGATGATAACCGAATTTTTTTTTTCGGTTGTGTTCGTTCAGTTCTCTACGACGCACTCAACGTATTACGGAAATTTTGCGCTCAAAAATAGCCATAGCATTCTTTTTATGCGAACCCTCTCATATATTATGGCTGTATAAAGGCCAAAAAGGCAATGCCGAAGCACACAGCTTATATATGTATCGTGCTGGCTCACCAACCGCAGTGATCGCTGTGTTGAGCAGAGCCATGGGCCTCATGCAGCAAGGCTAGAGTAGACATATGGTAATTTCAAGCATACTAAACTTGAAATGTGTGAGAACGATGCCAGTGTATCACAAATATTTGATAGCGCCTGCCGCTCAGGTGTTTCGTGGTTGCCTTGGGTAGGCCGTGCACGAGCATGCGCTCTTATGTTTTATGTTTTACTCCCTACGCCAATCGATCAGATAGTGAGCTGATTTACCATTTAATGCTGGTAATACAGAGACGCCGGTTTTCTTTGTTGAATTAAAATCGATATAAGCAAAATATTAAACAACACATACACGCACCGCGACTGATAATGCGCGTACACCGCGGCTGATGATGCGCGTCACATTTTTGCGCCCCCAAGACATATTTCTGCCTACAGTAGTTACCAATGCACCGAAAGGCTTCCCTGACGGCCTTATATGAACGAACATGGCGTAAATTTCACAAAGTACGATCTAAAACATCTCGAAATCGTTCCGCAGCACGCGACAGCAATACTTTCAAACAGCGCCGCGCCGGATCGCCCAAGCCAGAGAGGAGGAAATGCTCTCCGCGCGCCCTATCCTCCTCGCCCGATGAAACGGTCTATACTTCACAAGGTAGGAAATGAACAACCAGAGCTCGCGAAGGACGTAAACGGTCAAGAGAGCGAACGGGTACATTGCAGGAGCCGCTCAAGGGAAAAAGTTTCAGCTGGGCGTACCCATTCATATGCATGTCAGACGTGAAAACGATATCACTTGGCATCCCATAGACCGTTAGAGGAAAAATATGAATATAAGAGAAATGGCCACATTTACAGAGTCTGGTGGTCGCAGAACTTAGACCTCGTTTTTCCTGAATAGTGACTCAACTTGCTAAAATGGCTAAAATGGCAAGAGTTCAAGAAGGGGCGAAATGTGACGTTATATGGATTTGGAGTAGCTACGTCAGCGTTTAAAAACCCAGACAAAACCACGGGGGCGAATTAGCGCAAATGTTCTCTGCAAAGTTGATCCGGCAAATGATTATTCCGGCGAACGCTAATACAGTGTTTAAACCAGATCTACAGGATAATATATAGTTTGAGACGGCCAAGTCATGGCTTAGGTCCCTGTTCACTGGCTGCTGGGTCATGGTCACGGTTACTAAATACTATATCCCTCGAGATCATCTGCTCTGCTTTCTATTGGCTACACGAAAGGAAATGTTAACAGGTGCCGGGATGCGGACCAGTGTACAGAATACGAGCAGTTAATTATGGCCCAATTGTGAACCATATGTGAACCACGGGCCACTTTTTCAGCCATAGGAAGAAAGCCTCTAAGCATTGAACTAAAATTACTGATGCAGGATCAACTCAAGTGGACATTGTTACGTTTCGCCTACAACGCGCGGTAATGCCGGCGCGGATGCAACGGACGCCGGGGCTTCGTTCAAAGCGGCGGACATTTTGGCCCGTTCGACGCCGCCGCAACGCCTCCCCGCCAAGCGTGTCCAGGCGTGTTTCAGTGCCACGTGTCTTCGTGTGTGCGTGTGTGTGTGTGTGCCCACGCTTGTCAATGCGCGGCAGCCGGGGAGCGGAGCTCCCCAAGTGAGGTGCCAGGAGGTCTGTCCGTCGGCGGGTTGGCGATGCGTCACTACACTCGGCTCAACATGTCTCTCGGCTCGACCGTGCGCGCCGTCGCGTGGGCTCATGCTCCGCCGTCGCGTGGGCTCATCCCGTGACCTTCCTTCTGGCCCGCGACGCCGAGAGTATAAGAGCAGCTGCCCCCGGACGCCAGGAGAGAGGCTCCGATTTCTTCTGTCGAGTTACGTGCTCTCCCGTCTCTCACTTCGGTCGACCTGACCGCCCGCTCTTTTGCTATGTTAGAATAAACAAGTTGTTCTGTTACCAGTCTTCTCTTGCTTTGCCGGGACCTTCGGATGCTTCCAGTGCCCCAGGCCGCCAGGCCAACGCTACCCTTGGGGCTTGCGACCCATTGGCAATAACGGGCGTCAGCACCGAGACCCCAACAACTGGTTGCCAGCGGTGAGATCGCGACAACGGAGGCCAGCAGCGAAGAGATGCGGTTGACTGTATGCTGAGCAGCACAACGACCATCCGGGAGCAGTGCAACGAGCCCTGTGTGATGACTGGTTGCCTGCAGCGGAACGACTGCGCTGAATTCTTGGCTGCGAGGTTTGGTGAGTGCGGGACTTTCTTCTTCTGAGTTTTGCCAGGCTTTTGTTAGTGTCAGAAACAGAGCTGGTAATTGTGGTTGTCGTTGCTGCCGGGTTAGTTTGCGGCAAGACAATAGTAGGCAGTAGAGAAAGCAGCATTCAGAGCAGCCATGGATTTGAAGTCGTTGCGCAAACCGAAATTGCTGGAGCTTGCAAGAGAGTTGGGTCTGGATGTCTCAGACAAACTCAGAAAACCAGAACTGCTAAGGGCTATTCTTGAGTTAGAAGCTGAGGATGACGAGCTGTCGGAATGCCTTGAGACCATTGAGGAGAGGGAGCGTGAACTTAAAGAACAGAAAGAGAAAGATGAGCGTGAACTTAAAGAACAAAAAGAGAAAGAAAAAGAAGAGCGCGACCGTCAACACGCTTTGGAAATGAAGCGTCTCGAGTTAGAGATGGAACGCGCTCGTAATGGAAGTCAGGCACACGGTGCAGGAGAACGAGTATTGTTCAAAATGACTGACCTGATGCGGCCGTTTAAGCTTGGAGAGGACATTGGTTTGTTCCTGGTTAACTTTGAGCGAACGTGCGAGAAGCAGGGGTTCTCTCGGGAAACGTGGCCACAGCGCTTGCTCACTTTGCTACCCGGCGAGGCGGCCGACGTAGTCGCTCGCTTGGAGAGAGAGGAGGCAGAGGATTTCGACAAAGTGAAATCGAGTCTGCTAAAAAAGTACCGGCTGTCAGCGGAGGCGTTCCGTCGGAAGTTTCGGGAAAATGAGAAAGGCAAAAGTGAGTCATATACAGAGTTTGCCTACAGGCTTATGTCAAACATGCAGGAGTGGCTCAAAGAAGAGAAAGCGTTTGGTGACCACGAGAAAGTTCTGCAGTGTTTCGGGCTAGAACAGTTTTATAGTCGGTTACCTGAGAACGTGCGGTACTGGGTCTTGGATAGGCCAGACGTTAGTACGGTGGCTCGAGCCGCTGAGCTAGCCGAGGAGTTTGTGACGCGTCGGGCTCGTGGAGCTAAGGACGGTCAAAAGGGTGAATTTGGCTCCAAGTTTGAGAGGCCAAAGTTCACGCCCATGAGAGCAAAGGGGGACACACGTAGTTCGGATGCGAGTGAAAGCAGTCCGACCGAACGTACGGAGACGGCGGCAACCGAAGCCGAACGCAGAAAGCGGTTCGAGACGAGGCAAGCGCGCGTTTGTTATACGTGCCAGAAGCCGGGTCACTTTTCGGCGCAGTGTCCAGAAACAAAAACAAAAGTCGTGTTTTTGTCTTTATGCAGCACTGACGAGAACATGAAGCTTCTCGAGCCTTACATGCGAGACCTCCTCGTGAACGGGAAAGAGTGCCGAGTGCTTCGCGATTCCGCAGCTACAATGGATGTAGTTCACCCGTCTTACGTAGAATCCGATATGTTCACGGGCGAGTGCGCATGGATCAAGCAAGCAGTGGAAGCTCATAGCGTGTGTCTGCCGGTAGCAAAAGTGCTTATTGAAGGACCTTTCGGAGCACTTGAGACGGAGGCCGCAGTGTCATCTATGCTGCCCTCCCAGTACCCGTACCTATTTTCGAACAGGTCCGATCACCTCCTGCGCGAGAAGGGGCTTTTGTTTGGTGAGGCTAGCGTTCAGGCCTTAACCAGATCGAAGGTTCGGGAGCTCGCTGCAAAGGCGGTAGTTGCGGGGCCGACGTTGTTGAACGATGAGAAAGGGTCAGAGGCGCAGCAAGCTGGTATTCAGAGCACGCCCGAACTGAATAAAATTGAGCCTGTAGCGTTAAAGGCACCAGATACTGGAGAGGAAAATCCCGACACGGGAAGGTTAGAAGAGCTGTCTCCAGATTTGCTCATCGCGCCTACGTCAGACGGACTAAACAGGTTGCTAAAAGTCAGCCGGTCGGCTTTGATAGCCGAGCAAAAGAAGGATGGCAGCCTAGAAAACATACGCTGCATTGTCAAGGAAGGTATCGCCAAGAAAAATGCTCGCTTTGTGGAAAGAGGTGGGGTCCTGTACCGGAAGTATCTAGACCGCAGGGGAGTGGAGTTCGATCAGCTGATCGTGCCTCAATGCTATCGTCAGGATCTGTTGCGCTTGTCGCATGGGGGTTCGTGGTCCGGACACCTAGGAGTTAAGAAAACTAAGGACCGTCTCTTGCAAGAGTACTATTGGCCAGGGTGTTTTCGGGACGCAGACCACTTTGTGAAGACATGCGACACCTGTCAGCGGGTGGGCAAGCCAGGGGACAAATCGAGGGCGCCGTTGAAGTTGGTACCTATCATTACGGAGCCTTTTAGACGGCTCGTTATTGATACAGTGGGACCTCTGCCGGTAACAGCCACGGGGTACCGACACATTTTGACTGTGATCTGCCCAGCGACAAAGTTCCCTGAAGCAGTGCCGCTTAAAGAACTCAGCTCAGTTGAGATAGTCAATGCACTACTGTCCATATTTGCGCGAGTTGGTTTTCCTGCAGAAATCCAGTCAGATCAGGGTACAGTGTTTACTAGCGCTTTGACGACAGCCTTTCTCGAAAGGTGCGGGGTAAGGCTGTTGCACAGCTCAGTGCACCACCCCCAGTCGAATTCCGTTGAGAAGCTCCACTCCGTCATGAAGCGCGTATTGAGAGCTTTGTGTTTTGAACATCAAACTGACTGGGAGCTGTGTCTGCCTGGAGTGATGTTTGCATTAAGGACCGCACCGCATGCGGCTACGGGGTTTTCGCCAGCTGAGCTGGTGTACGGTCGCTCGCTGCGATCTCCGCTTCGCATGCTTCGAGAATCATGGGAAGGCAGGGGCGACGACCCAGTCGTGGTAGAGTACGTGCTTAAGCTCCTCGAACGCTTAAGAAGGGCACAGGAGTTGTCAGGTGAAGCAATGGCAAAGGCCCAGCAGAGGGCCAAGGTTTATTATGATCGGACAGCCAGGGCCCGTCGTTTTGAGGTGGGCGATGAGGTCATGATATTGCGCACATCGCTAAAGAACAAACTCGACGTGCAGTGGGAGGGCCCAGCACGGATTGTTCAAAAACTGTCGGACGTTAACTACGTGGTGAGTCTGCCAGGAAAGCGGAAAGCACAGCAAGTTTACCACTGTAATCTGCTCAAACCCTATAAGCAACGGGAAGCAGTGGTGTGCATGATGGTAAACGTTCCCGAAGAGCTTCCGGTCGAGCTTCCGGGACTAGGCTCAGTGACGAACAGGAAAGACACCGATCAAGTCATTAGGGACTTAATAAGTAAAGCATCGCTGTCGCCTGAGCAGAAAACCGAACTACACCAGCTCTTACAAGAGTTTCAAGGTCTGTTCTCTGAGAGGCCTGGTAGGACTTCTGTCCTTACTCATGACATAGAACTTACCTCCCCAGAGCCAGTACGATCCAAGGCGTACCGGGTGTCACCCCGCCAGAGCGATATTATGGAGGCTGAGGTAAAGAAAATGCTACAGCTCGGTGTTATTGAAGCGGGTGAGAGTGATTATACCTCCCCTTTGATTTTAGTTGAGGTACCGGGCAGGGAACCTCGTCCTTGCGTCGACTACCGCAGGCTTAATTCCATCACTAAGGATCAAATTTATCCGATCCCTAACATCGAGGAGCGCCTTGAGAGAGTGAGTAGCGCTCAGTTTATTTCCACCCTAGATCTTGTCAGGGGTTATTGGCAGGTTCCACTTACAGAAGAGGCTAGTAGGTATGCGGCGTTCATTTCACCAATGGGGACATTCCGTCCTAAAGTTTTGAGTTTTGGTTCGAAGAACGCGCCATACTGCTTTTCAAGCCTCATGGATAAAGTGTTGCGGGGACAGCAAGAATTCGCTTTACCGTATCTAGACGACGTAGCGATATTCTCCGCATCCTGGCCTGAGCATATGGCCCACTTGCGGGCAGTGCTAACCCGCCTGCGCGATGCGGGCTTGACAGTCAAGGCTCCCAAGTGCCAGTTAGCACAGGCCGAGGTTGTCTACCTCGGACACGTGATTGGTCGGGGTCGTCGCCGCCCCTCTGAAATAAAGGTGGCCGCTGTGCGAGACTTCCCGCAACCGCGCACGAAGACCGATATTCGGTCGTTCTTAGGTGTCGCCGGCTACTATCAGAGGTACATCCCCAGGTACTCTGATATCGCGGCTCCCCTAACGGATGCTCTAAGAAAGACAGAGCCGCAAACAGTCGTCTGGGACGAGACAAAGGAAAGAGCTTTTAGCGCCCTAAAGAGCGCCCTAACAAGCCAGCCTGTGCTACGATCGCCCGACTACACAAAAGGGTTCGTTGTTCAGTGTGATGCTAGTGAGCGAGGCATGGGCGTTGTACTGTGCCAACGGGAAAATGGAGAAGTAGAACACCCCGTCCTGTATGCTAGTCGTGAGCTGACGAGTCGTGAGCAGGCGTATAGCGCCACCGAGAAAGAGTGTGCGTGTATCGTGTGGGCCGTTCAGAAATTGTCATGTTACCTAGCCGGCTCGAGGTTTATCATTGAGACGGATCACTGCCCTCTCCAATGGCTGCAGACCATCTCTCCCAAAAATGGCCGCCTCCTGCGCTGGAGCCTCGCTTTGCAACAATATTCCTTTGAGGTGCGTTACAAAAAGGGGAGTCTCAACGGTAACGCCGATGGCTTAAGTCGAAGCCCCTAACGTGGGAATCAGCCTCAAAATTGCTTGTTACTGATGTTTTTCTTCCTGAGGCAGGATTTTTAACCTATTGCTTTCGTGTAGTGTTTCAAAGTGATGATGTGCTTTTTAGTGCAATTTTTTCGATTTGTGGACGCGTTCTGAGTGCTGCTAAACTACTGTAAGGAACTAGGCAGCAGTAAAAAAAGGGGAAAGAGCCTGGCAGGGCTTAGTGAGGGTTGTGCCGTGCTTGCTGACTGAGCGGTTGACTTTCGGCGTAGTTCTAACGCTTGCCGGAAACGAGAACAAAAATGTCAACTCTCCCGAAGTCACTTTGCAGTGTCCTGTGTGCACCTGAACGTGAGAACGAGGCCTTCTCTGTGCGCTGCGCTCAAGAAACGCCAAAGGACGCCCGACTTCGGTTATGAGCATCATCGAGCGACATCCCTCCGGACAGCGGATGCAGTCCCCTGACCATCGGGATCTCCTTCCCCCGGCGGGGCGGTCTGTTACGTTTCGCCTACAACGCGCGGTAATGCCGGCGCGGATGCAACGGACGCCGGGGCTTCGTTCAAAGCGGCGGACATTTTGGCCCGTTCGACGCCGCCGCAACGCCTCCCCGCCAAGCGTGTCCAGGCGTGTTTCAGTGCCACGTGTCTTCGTGTGTGCGTGTGTGTGTGTGTGCCCACGCTTGTCAATGCGCGGCAGCCGGGGAGCGGAGCTCCCCAAGTGAGGTGCCAGGAGGTCTGTCCGTCGGCGGGTTGGCGATGCGTCACTACACTCGGCTCAACATGTCTCTCGGCTCGACCGTGCGCGCCGTCGCGTGGGCTCATGCTCCGCCGTCGCGTGGGCTCATCCCGTGACCTTCCTTCTGGCCCGCGACGCCGAGAGTATAAGAGCAGCTGCCCCCGGACGCCAGGAGAGAGGCTCCGATTTCTTCTGTCGAGTTACGTGCTCTCCCGTCTCTCACTTCGGTCGACCTGACCGCCCGCTCTTTTGCTATGTTAGAATAAACAAGTTGTTCTGTTACCAGTCTTCTCTTGCTTTGCCGGGACCTTCGGATGCTTCCAGTGCCCCAGGCCGCCAGGCCAACGCTACCCTTGGGGCTTGCGACCCATTGGCAATAACGGGCGTCAGCACCGAGACCCCAACAACATCTATATAATTCGAAGCATGCTTGGTAGAACGTTCCTAGCAGAGAACGGCTAATGCTTGCGCAACTTGTGTCCTATGGGTCTGTGTGGCTCTCTCTCTCTCTCTCTCTCTCTCTCTCTCTCTCTCTCTCTCTCTATATATATATATATATATATATATATATATATATATATATATATATATGTTATGAGCCGCCTATCCTGCGGACGAAGAAGACGTTGCATAGCAGACGAGAAAGAGGACGAGCTGTGCCCTGGCCCGTCATCTTTGTAGTTGTGGGTCCACTCACTGTCAATGTGTAAACATCGTATATTAACCCTTTTTGACATCTTCCCGTGACCTCTTTTGTGGAGGCGTGGGGTATATCCGAAGGACACCACGGAACTTCGCAGCGGACACCTTGTCGGTTATACGACCATGTCGACTGAAAGGCTCACTGGCTCAGCCTCAGCTACCACAACACTGGTTGTCCCCGCCCAACTCCGAGACCCTGGTACTTTCTTCGGTACTGACGCCACGGACGTCACGGACGTCGGCGACTAGTTAACCGAATATGAGCGAGCCAGCAAGAACAACCAGTGGGACCCAACCATCATGCTGGCTAATGTTATGTCTAACATCAACGAAACGGCCCGTGTTTTGGTTCCAAACACACGAGGAGGAACTGACTAGTTGGGGCACCTGCAAGCAAAAGCTACAAGGAAGCCAGTCGGGCGCGAGCGAGCAGCCAAGAAGGAACTTTCGTGCCGGGTCCAAACATCAACTGAACCACATTTCGTGTACATCCAAGACATGTGAGCTCTGTGTCGGCGGGTCGACAACAAAATGCCTGAAGCTGACAAAGTCAGTCATATACTTAAAGGCATCGGCGATGACGCCTTTCATTTACTGGTATGTAAGGACTGCTCGACCGTTAACGACATCATAAAAGGGTGCGGACGCTTTCAAGGAGCGAAGAGCCGTCGTGTCACGCAAAAATTCGTGCGGCTCCTTAACACCGCCGTTACCTCAACGTGTGAGAAGTTCTAGCCGCCTGGTACCGAAAGATTGCTGCGTCTTGTGTGGCGTGAGATTGAGGCTACGTCTCTGTCTGTTTCTCAGGCCCGTTCTTACGACGAGTCCCACCAGGCAGTATGGTTGATCCAAGCCGTCGCACGCGAAGAGCTGGCGAACGCAGACATTACTACCATCTGTGCTTTAAGTCCCCCTGCAGTCAGAAGTTTAGTTCCACCTCCCCGACCACAATCGACAAATCGCGAATCCCGCGATCTAAACCAGTGGCGCGCGCGTGACGACAGGCCACTATGCTTCAACTGCAATGGGATAGGCCATATTTTCTGCCGTTATCGCTATCGCCGGCCGTCGTCACCTCGTCCCGCGTACACTTACCGCCTGGAAGACAGTCAGTCCTCTTCATTTCGTGCTCTCAATAAGCCACCGCACCCTGATGTTCCTACCCGAACTCCACGCTACCACCGCTCTCCAATCCCGCAGAGCCGGCGTTCTCGCCCTCCGCTGCCCCGTCGCTCACAATCGCCATACCCTTACCATCCATATTCGGAGAACTGACCAGTACAGCTCCCGCAGATGATGCACCATTCATTGCCCAACCGATGCGGAAATACTATGGTGACCCCGGCTACCGGGCAAAACCTTTCGCACGTAGAAGTGGACCGCGTGCTTGTTTCGGCGTTCATAAACACTGATGTGCAACTATCTGTCATGAGCGCTTCTCTTTCTCTTTTCACGTTTTCAGGCCCGGTACGTCGCCTGTTGTTCGCGCTGCTGACGGCAGTACACCTCGCGTCGTTGGCGTAGGGACTGCACGTAAGCTTCGCTGGCCGTCAGACCTCAGTTCTATTCGCCGTTCTACACCAGTGTCCCCATGACGTCATCCTCAGCCATGAATTCCTGAGCACGCATTCTGCACTCATAGACTGCTCATCTGGCTTTCTACAGTTGTAACTCCCTTCTGTACCTGGCATCTCCACCAAGTCGCCACCGCGTTTATGTGTTGTCGAGTTTGTTCGTCTGCGACCAGCTACCGCGACGTACAACACGTTGCCCTCAAAGCCCCTGTTGGCGACGGTGACTATGTGCTCTCCTGTTTTCTAGATGCTCTATTGACGTGATAAGTTCCGCTCCCTCACTCTGTTGTGACTGTTGCTGAGAATCTGCCGTGTATACCTATTCTTAAATTTGAACGCACCCCACAATTTTTTCCCGAAGGCATAATGTTGGGAAGCATATCACTTTAGAGGCACACGATCCTGTGGCCCTGACTATCGATGTTGCACAGTCGTTGCCTGGAAGTCCAAACACAAGTAAGGCGCTTGACGACCTTCTATAGACAGTATGATTGCCCCTGACCTCTCTGCTTCTCAGTCTAAAGATCTTCGCGCATGTTAGCTTATTAATTTTTGTGTGCCCCATTTTGTACAAACATCACTGGTAACCGATCGCATCGATACTGGAAATGCTAGACCCATCCATAGGCGCCCTTGCGGAGTGCCTGCATCCAATACTGTGTCATTTAAACAGAAGCTGAGGAAATGATGGCTAAGGACATTATTGAACCATCTGTGAGTCTGGGCGCCCCTTGTGGTGCTTGTAAGAAAAAAAGGGAACACCTAGATGGCTGTTCTGTATTGACAATCGACACCTGAAAAAGATTACGAAAAAAGGACGTCTACCCTTTGCCGCAAATAGACGACGCACTCGAAGTTCTCCATGGCGCAAGGTACTTTACTTCCATAGATCTTCAGTCCGGCTATTGGCAAAATGCCGTTGACGAGCAGGATCGCGGAAAGACCACCTTCATTACACCCGACGAGCTGTACCAGTTTAAAGTCATGCCTTCGGGTTGTGTAATGCCTCAGCAACATTTGAAAGAATGATGGACTCCCTCCTTCGCGGGTTAAGATGGGCTACTTGCTTATGTTACCTTGACGACGTCTCGCCGTCTTTTCGCCTGCATTTCCGAGTCATCTACAATGGCTATCGGCTATTTTGCAGCTATTTCGCGATGCCCAGCTCAACTTAACTCCTCCAAATGCTGTTTCGACCACTGAGAGATCACTGTACTTGGCCACATTATTGATGAGGCCGGTATCCGACCGGGCTCTGCCAAAGTACGCGCTGTTATCAACTTTCCAACGCCGCGTTCTTCGCTAGATGTCCGGTAGTTTCTTGGCCTTTGTTCTTACTTTTGTCGCTTTGTGAAATACTTTGCAGAGATAGCAGGGCCTCTCACATGCCTGATCAAGAAAAACGTTCCTTTTACTTAGGGTGCTGCCCAAACGTCTGCCTTTTCGCAGCTCATCGCACAGCTCACTACGCCACCTGTGTTGGCTCACTTTGACGATTCTGCTCCCACGGAAGTCCGTACGTACGCCAGTGGCCATGGCATCGCTGCTGTTCTGGCTCAATGTAAATGTGGTCAGGACTGTGCTATTGCGTAAGCCAGCTGCCTCCTTTCAGACGCTAGGCGGAATTCTTCAATTACAGAGAGAGTGCCTCGCTTTTCTTTCGGCCATTGCAAAATTTCGCCCTTATCTGTGTGGCAGACCTTTTACCGTAGTCACTGACCATCACACTCTCTGCTGGCTATCTTCGCTCAAAGATCCCATGGGCTGCCTTGGACGCTGGGCGTTACGGCTTCAAGAATAATCATATGCAGTCACGTACAAGTCTGGCCGTTTGCATAGGGACTGCCGACCGCATAGGGACGCCGACTGCCTATCATAGTACCCCGTCGACCAACCGGAACCTGCACCAAAAGGCTACAGGCCTTGTGTGCTCACAATCTCAGAACTCTTCATAATTGCTGCTGAACAACGCCGTGACCCGGTGTCCTACGCAAGATTATAAAGCCTCTCAATTCCCAGGCTACTGGTGCCTCGCTCCTCCTCTTTGTGCTGCACGATGGTATTTTACATCGTTGCAGTTTGCTTTCTGGTGGTCCTGACTTCTTAGTTCTGATTCCGGCACACCTCCGCTCTACTGTTCTGGCCTAGCTTCATGATGCGCCAACAGCGGCGCACCTCAGCATTTCACGCACATACGATCGCGCACGTCGTCATTTCTACTGGCTAGGCATGTCCCGCTCAGTGCGTCGTTACTTGGCCTCTTGTGACCTCTGTCATCCCCTGAAAAAGCCGCTACTCCCGCTTACTGGCAAATCTTCAGCCTCTGAACGTTCCATATGAGCCGTTTCATCGCGTCAGCCTCAACTTGGCCCGTTTCCTCTGTCTGTCCCAGGAAACAGATGGGTCGCCTTCATTGAGGACTATGCGATGCGATTCGCGATCACCCGTGCTTTTCGCACCAGCTGCGCGGCCGATGTTGTGAACTTCTTGCTCCATAACGTCATTCTCCAGCATGGGACACCTCGGCAACTCCTAACAAACCGGGGCAGACAGTTCTTTTCGGAGGTGATTGAGGACATTCTACGGCCTTGCTCGATGCAACACGAACTTCCCACGTCCAACCATCCACCGACGAATGGCTTGACGGTACTACTGACCCGAACAATTACCGACATGCCGGCAATCTGTGTCCACCGACCACCAAGATTGGGACACTGCATTGATTTTTGTAACATTCGCGTATAACACGTCAAGTCATGAGACCGCTGGTTATTCGCCTTTCTTTCTCACATTCGGACAAAATCCTACGTTGCTCACGGACACGTTGGTGCCTTCTTCCGTGTGCCCCCCTGCCGAGTATGCTCTTATTTCAGCCGAGTGCGCCCTTATTTCAGAATACTCTTATTTCAGCCCACCGACATACGCGATTAGCGCGTACGGGTCCTGTATTCACAAATTAAGCTGCCAGCGCGTATATACCAGGAAAGTTGACATCAGCCGCAGTTGTCAAGCATTTTCGTATTTTGCGAAGCAGGACCGCTACCTCTTTCAGAAAATTGGGATGAACTCGTCAAAAATGCTTAGCATTAACATACGGTCTGGAAGCCGATGAGGACAACACAAGAAAATCTCAGAAAGGTGGTAAACAGGAAGAGGAGTCAAGGTAAGGGCGTCAACAAAACATGCGTCCGGTTTGGGCCCGACGCAAGGCGAAGGGCGTTCAGCAATGAAAAGAAGGAAAGAAGAAGGGGCAGGCACTAGCAGCTCAACCACGTTCGGCTGTCCATGCCGCCTACAGTCAGTCACTAAGACCAGTAGATTTCAAGAACTACAGTAATGCTCGCGGCGCTTTGTAACCCTCCGATGCATAGGGTCCAAGAATCTTTGTCTGTGAAAATGGTCTGTAATCTAAATGGTTTCGCGTATTTAAACACATTACTCGGCTCATATTAGAGTGTTGAGCATTTGTGTTGGCCAATGAAACCGTGTTCATCGCGTCCGTGCATACGGAACTATGCTCGGCGCGCAGTGTGTATACAGAACAGTGTAACAGTATACGCCACAGAATCATATCTAAGTTAGTCATTAGTACGTATGCTTAGCTTACGGATAAACTACTCTGCCATGCTAATCCGTCCATTGCCGTTTCTTTCTGGTCACTTACTGCCTTATACATCGAGCACGGAAGTGTTCAAATAGATTGGCGCAGTCACCTCGTAGTAGGCCAGGATCTCGGTGCTACCGATGAAAGGTCCTGGCGCCGCCGGTATATCCTTAATGGGATCCCCGACCTTGTGCTTCTCTTTGTCCGCGAGCACATAGCTGCGACCAAAGAACGGGATGCCCAGGACGAGCTTTTTCTTGGGTGCTCCGAGCTCCACAAGACGCTTCAGCCCTTGCGCCTGTATGGAGGTAAAAAAACAGAATAAAGAAACACCGAAGGTATCACAACGCCCATTGTCGCCTTTCAGATATGTATGACTTGAGGTTTTCGACATTTTAGTAATTTACGTGCTCCTATAACGTCCTCAAATTACTTAACCGGACGAATTCGGCGGAAGCCCGCAAGGTTTGTGTGTAACGGTGAAATGGAAATTCACATTCTATTGAGCAAGATGATGTCAGGTTCTTTTTCCTATTTGAAAGCTTCTCTCCATCATACGTGTTTTCGTTTGAGTAACTTTTTTAATCAATAGTCCTATACTTCCTATTTTTAATTTACCTTCACGCTGCTTACGGATAGCCTCATGAATAGGTCAGCTAGCTGAGCGATATGCCCGAACAATGTTCTTGAATGGTCTCACTTCTTTGATATACATTTAAATGTGCTTGAATATTGACTAATGAGGCAACTAATGTACGTGCTTTGGTTTTAATTCCCTGTAATCAAGAAAAAGAAAGATTCTTAGTCTGGTGGCAACCCCAGGTTCCATCATGCCTGAATCCGGAGAAATATTTTTTTTTTCATCAAAAGTGAATCCCTTGAGGATTCACTTTTGTTGACTCGTGTTACATTCATGTCTATCGCGAATTCTGCTTTTAGTTCTAAAATCAAACAGCATGTATTTCCTGACGTGGTGTGCATTGAACTGTTTTACGTTGTTCAAATTATTGGCGCAGTACTTCGGTACTTCGAGTACCCCCGGCATGAAAGAAACCCTAACTAAGTGTATGATGATGAAGACACAGCATTCATCCCGGAGGTACTATATCAAAAGAAATGACGGTATGTAGTCACTAAATACAGCGAAGGAAACCGAGCATGAAGGAGTCGCACACTTAAAAAACAGAGCGAAGGCAAACTGCACACAAGAGGAATGGCCACAGCGAGCTCATGTGTCATTGTAACGTTGATTGTTTCCTGTTTGGGGTTTTGAATTTGTTACATCGCCTTAAAATCATCGAGTGATCAAACTTTCCATCTTTGCAACAACCTAAAGTTCGAGGGTGTATCAGCAAAAGCAAAGAACGTACCACGTTCAGGTTCCGTGTGTCACCCGTTTCGAAGGATCGGGCGTACAGGGGGCTGTGAACATCAGCGATTCCAGTCCAGCGTCCCCTCAAATCGAAACCGATCACATTGAGCCAGTCTACGTACCTGTACGGAAAGATGCGAAAACATAAAGGTTGTTCGTTCTCTATAGGGACACAATGCTGACGCTGCACTGCTTACTTTGAGAGTTGTCTCACGTCGTATCCATTATCGAGATAAAAAGGAGTGATTGGAACCGTAGCGGTCACTATTAAACCCTTTCTTCGCAGTCTGCAGAGACTCTGAGGGGAAAAGAGAAAAGTAACTCACAATGATTGCGCATTCTGACGTAACTGAAGAACAGAAGTATCAAAAAGAAAATACTGAATACTAAATAAAAGAACAATCTAGAGCGCGTTCTGATAGGCTTAAAGAGGCAATAAAAAGCAACACCCAAATGAGCTTAGACTATAGTAGAATATTATTTCAAAAGTTTATTTCCTACATTTAGCGTGGAAAGGTCGATTTTAACTAGGTATAAAAAGTGAAGGCCAAGCGTTCTTAAAAAAAGAAACAAACCTTTGTTAAGTTGATTCTGTGGCTTCTTTTGGTTGCACTGAACTAGTTGTTTAGCGATGAACAATTAACTATACGTGCTAGTATATGCTGCAATAATTCATGCCGTCCCTTTTTTTCGCTAAAGGTGTTGTGAAAGAAGTGCGTCGCAGATTCTCTGAACATATGGAGTGGGAGGCTTGACAGCTTTTATATGCCAGAAAGGTGCGTATGCACGAGCGCCATCTAATTAATGTTAACAGCAACCTTGGAAATGGCGAAGGTGAAGTGCTGACAACACGAATGCATTGCGAGTGAAAACTTTCTTGTTCTCGCTAACATGGCTTCCGATTTCCCTAAATAATTTCAAAGCAGTAGCCGAAGGTGGCTAACCTTCAGGAACAAGACATAGTTCTGTTTGTCCTCCGGCTTTCCGTTCCTGTCTGGGCTGGCTGGGAACCTCCAGTCGATGTCCACTCCGTCGAAGTCGTTATCTTTGAGAAACTTCAGCAAGTTTCTCGTAAAGTTACACCGCCTGCTGCGGTCTGCGGCCACGTAGGAGAACGATTCGCTTCCGTGGTCCCAGCCTCCAAGGGAGATCAGTGTTTTCACGAAGAGGAACTTCTTCTTGATGGCCGTGAAGTCTTTGTAATCTGCAATTCAGAAAACGTTACGAAACGCGTAATGAGCTTCAATATGAGGAACAAGGAAGCAGACAGTCCGAGTGGTTGAACAGCTCCGGAGCAACCACCCCGCTTTTTTTTCCTTTTACCGCCTACGCAGAAAGAAGAAAGGAGTTGACGGCGATTGATGCCATGCTTGGAAAACAACCCTTTTATAACGGCTATAATAGTACGCGACCATGTTTGCGTCTGTTGCGTCGATTGCCACCCATAGTGCAATTCTCTTACACGTGAGACTGCGTGTGAACGAGTTTTCTTTCCTTCTTAATATCAATAATTGCGGCAGTGTTGCCTCGGTAGCGATATATTTTGCTCAAATTTATTAATTTATTGTCATCTGCCAATCCCTACCGGCCGATCCGGGTGATAACGAAGACAAAGCGCATAGTTGAAACCACCGATCGAGTGCCAGAATGAAAAGAATTGGAATGAAATCATTACACTCTCGTGGACCTGTATTTTGCTGTGCTGATGCAGAGAGCGCTGGAGTGCGAATACTAATGTAACCCTATAACGACAGCTATTATATTCGATTAGCTTCGCCTGCTTAGAGAATGTTTGCGCTAGTTTAGGCTTGGGCTAGTTTTCATGAGGCCCTCCATAGCTAATGTATTTGGTTACTGCGTCTGTGAGACGACCTGAGTTTGTTCTTTCACTGGCATGCGTTACTCTCAGACGTAAGAAAAAGGAACGACCGTGTTCGCCAAAATCTTAAACGTTTGCTGGCGGGCTAATTGATGATGCATTCTTCGTGGCAGTCCGTGTTACAGCCCACACAAATTACAAGAAAAAAAAAAAACAAGAAGGGACAGGACAGAGTGCTGTAGCCACAACTGGGAACATGAAACATTTTACTATTCCTACTAAATGCTTGCTATGCTTTCTATGTGCTGTAACAATGGCACCGAAACTGATGCTCTTCATGTTTGCAAATCAGGAAACACCGAATGAAGAGAATTTTGTTTTAAGAGATCACAAGATGGAACGATATCAACGTGGGAATGCGGAACGATGTCTAAAAGGGCGCATTGCTCACGTGAATTATTCTGGTATGCCGGTATAAGGTCCTTGACTCCTAGCGTGTCCTTGTCCACGCCGGCGTAGTTGAGGTTTACGTGTGTGCACAGATCTCCAGGAATGTCCCGAATGCGGTAGTTCATGGGGCTGAAGCGGTCTGCTGCCCAGCCATGGTAGTAGCACACTACGGGGCTGCCACCATTTCTTATGAAGTCGTCATCTGCAATGGCACGCGGTGAATAATTCTTATCACGATTAATTGATACGCACAAGTATATGCTCGTCAAGATTCTATGAGAGGAAGCTGCTAGAGAGACTTCGAAAAGCCCTTTTTTTTTGTTGTCTAAAGATATCAGCCTCGAATTTCATTTGCTAGAGAAGTAAGGCTAATCAAGGGATATCAGTTGTGACAGTTGATTTAACGTTTTATATGGAACCGCTAGCTGGATGCTTTTTATATCTTACATCGTGATAGTTTGCACCGTAACCCTAACATGAAGGACAGATTCGCTTTAACATTGACGTGACAGTAAGAGACTGAGCCCAGAAGGCCATACCACAAGAGTTGTTTTTATTTTGTTATCCGTCTATAACATAGGTTCGTGCTGTAGTTAAAAAGACACGAACGAGAGCAATTATTTTAGCTGTCGCATTTATTTGCCGCTCTACAATGCTAAAAGTTTCACTCTTACCGCGAGAGGTCAGTCGGTAGACTAAAGATGGGTGGCGACGCTATCTTGAACGTTCCGGGCCAGCTCGCTATGATGTTTTCAGTTTTGACTGCGTCTACTCGCACATAAGTTAAATTTTTTACGGTAATAATAGACTACATTGTATTATAAGAGAGCCAATGACTGCACTGAGGAAGTCTCAGAAACATTTGCTGCGCCACAGCAGCCCAAATGCAAAAAAAAAAAAAAAGAAGAAATGGTACTTCGAATTCCGCGGCGTCTCAGGGACCTAAGGGCCCTAAAGTTCTGACGCGATATTCGAGAAATCGAATTTTCAGCACCACTTTTTCTTCTAATAACGATTCGTTGATTTTCGCGAAATCAACAACAAAAAAGTAAACTTTATCAATATAGGTTTATTCAGCGTTTCTGTTTAGTGCCCCTTTATGTTTAGTGTTTCCTATAACCTCAGGGTTTTCAGCTAATTCCCGTGTCACTGATCCAGCGGCCTTTTCTTTCCCGGTTGTTTATTTTTCTGCGCATCTGCCACCTCATCTCTTTTTCTGCTGTCGAGCTCATATTTTCGCTTTCTGTCAAGCACCGTTCTCTAGTACATTTTAGTGCCCGTAGCCGGCGGAGGAATATTGATAGCATTAGTGATTTCATTGGCTTAACGAAGCATTCTTTTTTCCTTCATTTGTGTATTTGAAACTTGATGGTGGTGCACAAAACTGATGGCGACACTCATCTACGCAATTTTCTGTCATACAAACCTGAGTACTACAACCACGCGTATATGATATGCTCAGCGATTTTCATTTCTGCTGACATAGAGTACACTCGTACTACTAGATCTTTCCACTGACCTTCCCTATTGCGAATCAACTTGCGTAGAAATCGAATAGCCTCGCTTCACGTGTAATCGAAAGAATCTAATTCTTGTATGTATGTATCACTCTCCTTCGTCATTTGCCGAATTCTTATCAGCCCTTGAGGCCGTCCTTAACAGTTCATCTCTAGAGAAAAAACATTTTGTTAAGAGGCGATATCAACATAAAACTTATTAGAGTCTAATACGGATAGCATTGCTGCATATACTGATGACCTTTCCGGGCAGGGATTTGGGTGGCTCATTCAGTCCTATACTAGATGTAACACACGTGGTGCTCACACTCTTCTGGATCGTGCCTCTTCTAACTTCAATCGTCAGGCGTCTGTCTGGAGTAATTAATGTAGATATTATAAATCATTTTCCCATATTTGTCCCGTTTGATAGCCCTGTGGCTAGCATTGACACAACTATAATTATAACGCACTTTGATCAAGAAAATTTTATCAATGTGTTTACTCATTGTGACTGGCGTAAAATAACATCACTAACTAATTCAAAACAGGCGGTTGATGCTTCTGCCCTTTATTTTCGGAGGCTGTTTTTTCTAGCACTGTTATCGTTGCATGCGACAAGAAATACCAAAATCCTACGAACTCTCGGATGTCATCTGCTCTTTTAACCAGTTTCAGAAAAAGGATAACATCTACAAAAAGTGAAGAGGTAACCTTTTAATAGCGCCTTGGCACTTCGCTATAAATGTTGTCGCAACCTTTTTAACTTTCTAATAAAACACGTCAAGAGACGCTATTATGACAAAGACTGAGTGAGAGAGGCAAACAGAAATACTCAGAAAACGAATTTTCAATATCAGCTGAGTGACGAGAAGTGACGTCATTGTAAGTTATTATCGTTATAGACGAGCTCAGAGCAGGCAGTTTTAAAAAATCATTGAAGAGTTTCCACTGACATTTAGGGTTAACCTTATTTGTTATGAATTCTTTGTCATAACAGCGTTTCTTGGATTGTTTTAGTAAAGAGTTAAGAAAGTTGCAATAAAATTTCCAGCGAAGTGCCAAGACGCTATTAAAGGGTTGCGTCTTGACTTTTTTGTAGAGCTTATCTTTTTTCTGAGATTAAGTTTTTTCTGTTTCCTGCTTCTGAAGAAATGTTGTCGTCTATTCGTAATCTTAAAAATACTTCTCCCCGTCTGGATTGCATTTGTGCATGTAATTTAAAGATGGTTGCTCAGTTCGTTTTTGATCTCATAAGCCATATAATCAACCTTGAAGCTTGTTTTCAAGACCCATTAAAGCGGGATAATGTCATACTAATGTTTAAAAAAGGTGATAACGAGGCAATTATAAATTATAGGCCCGTATCTATTCTCTATTCATTAAGTAAAGTCGCTGAACATTTGTAAGTGCCTTAATACTTGCCTAGAGAAATTTAATATTATAAAGCCTTGTCATTTTGGTTTTCGTCAAGGAAGCTTCACTGACCATGCTTTACTTTCTTTGACTGACTTTATCAATCGTTATATTGATAGCGGTAATGTCTCAGGTTCCGTATTTTTGGATTTAACTGAAGGCTTTGGCACGCTCAATCACTCCATTTTATTCAGCAAGTTTGATTTTCAAAGTATGATCGGTCCCGCCGTAAAGGTTTTGAAGAATTACCTGCTTAATCCACAATACGTAGTATTCACGGGTGGCTCTTAATCAAACGCTAAGATTACTAACCATGGCATTCTCAGGGGTCCATTCTTAGTCCCCTTCTCTTCACCCTTTATATAAATGACTTCCTTGACGTTTTAAATCTGGACAATGCGGGCTATATGCTAATGGAACAAAATGGTTCCCTTTCAAACATCAAAACTAAACTCTGTAGTAAATGAAGTTTTACCTGCCGCAAGAATAATGATCTAAATATAAACCCTTCTAAAAATAAATTCATTATTTCCAGATCCTTGCAAAAGCCGGTATTTACTCCGGTAGTTCTGGCGGCAGGTCTTAATATTATCTCTGCTTGTGACTCGGTTTCATTTCTTGAAGTGGCTTTCGACGTAACGTTTAATTTTGCTTTGCATATGATCGACGTCAAGAAAAAAAGTGCTTTTGGCATTCGTGCAATAATTAAAGCTAGACTTTTCCGGCCAATGCATTGTTATCTCTCCATTTTTCCTTAATTTATAGTCGTTTAAACTACGGTATAACTACCTGGGGTAACACATATCAATCCTACATTTCATCGGCGCGACATATCCAGAACCATGCTTTTGTTACTTTTGTTTACTTTTGTTTTCTTCTAACACACACATGTGCATTTAGACCTTGCCTTTTTCATCATGGTTTCCCCTACAGTCTTCAGACTATAGACCTTACCCTTAATAGTTGCCTTAATGAAACTTTGTACCGGTCTGTTTAAGAATGGTTACATGCAAGTATATAAAGATTTGTACTAACTGTACAGTTGGTGCGGTGCTCTGTACATACCATGGTTTGATCTACCATGTGTCCCATGTAAATTGTTCATAAATTTACAAATATGCAAGTTACACGTAGCTACACAGAGGTAATTTTGAGATAATTTTGTTTGCCGTCGCTTTGAGCAAATCAGACAATTTTTTCGCACTTCTTCTGAATACATAATAGTTATATTAATTGACAAACTTCTCAAAAATCATATTCAGACCCAAGGGTCAAAAGAAAATTGTAGACAACCCTGAAAAATTTCTGATTCAGCTTTCTTTGGTTCAATACGTGCTACAAAGTATTTTCCTTTTCAAGCGTGTCTTGCGGGCTTTTTTTCAGGCTGGTAAATATCATTTATGTAGCACGTCTATAGCAACAGGAAGCTGGATCGAGAATTTTTCCCGATAGTCGACAGTTTTCGCGTTGACACTTTTGCTTCGAACATATTATATTGAGACGTTCAATCATTTATAAGAATTAATTAAATAATTAGGCGAATATAAGATCATATCATATGCACCAAGCGACGGCGAATAACATTGCCTTGCTTCTGTCCCAGCTGCGTGGCACTTGCATATTTTTTAAATTTTGGCACAAATTGCGTGGGTCATATGATGTAATGTGGGATAAAGCCTGTGTTGAATGCTACACTTTTAGAACACTGTGTTTCTAGATGGCTAGTTTAAACTACAAGACAAATCGCCGTTTCGCCCTTGATTCCAAGCAGTGACGCGATAGGTGTTGTAATATTAAAAGCACCAAGCGTTGGACTGTTTTGTGCTATATTGGTTTAAGTAAACATTCGCAAATCCACGGGAACTATCTCCGTTCGAGAAGTCGAGACCAGGACAAACAAACACCGGATACAGCGCAAATTAAGGTGGCCCACGGTGTGGGACATAACGTAAACCAACACCAGATATTGTGCGAATTAAGACGGCCTGAGTGGCCGGTGCCGGACATGATGCAAAAAAATACCGGATATAGTATGAATTAAGGCACTCTGCGGCAGCAAGTGATGCATGTGAGCGCAGACAGGAGCTCCAGATCCAACACGTCATCGTTGTAATGGCACGATCGTCATTACGCCGTCGTCATGCCACGTTCACCATTCCTTCGTTGTCTACTCATCGTCATTGTTGTGCCGTTTTCACACTGTCGCTGTCACTACGTTGGGATTCGTCCGTCATCACGCATTAATCTTCGAGCCGTTTGTCCTCATTCCCTCGTAAACAGTCCGTCGTCATTACAGGGTCGCCGTCACATAGTTGTGGCCTTTCCACCGCCGTCATTTTGTAGTCATTCCACTGTTGCCACCCCACAGTCGTCACGCTTTCATCGCCATTTCCTTTGGAAAGCCATCGTTGTCATGACATCTCCGTCATACCATCGACATTATTACAGCGTCAGCATCAGCTTGTAGCCACGTCGTCGCTGTGCCATTGTCATCATGCTGTCGTCGCCACACCAGCGTTGTCATCCCATGGTCGGCAGCTCATCGTCGTCACACCAACATTTTAGCTCCAGCGTCCATCCCGTGATCGCATTGCAGTCGCCATTATGCCGTTTTGGTTGTTCCACGGTGACTTTTTTGTCGGATAGCGAGTCTAGTGTTGTCATGCAGTTGTCGCCATGATTTCACTGTTATGTCATCGTCGTCATTCCATCGTCACCATGCCGCCATGTTTATGTCGTAGCGGCCGTTTCCTCGACATCATTCTTTCATCATCATGCGTATCATGTGCATGACCAAGCGCAAGAGAGAGAAAGAGAGAGAGAGAGAGAGAGAAAATTTATAAGGGAAAAGCAGGGAGGTTAACCTGGCTGAGCCCGTTAGGCTACCCTGCACTGGGAAAGGGGTAAAGGTAATCGAAAGAGGAGAGGGAAGAAAGAACGTAACAGTTTGCACGGTTACACACACAAGCGTTCATCGCTGACTGTTTTCCTTGTTTACCGGCTCCCAGTGGAAACATTATTCTGGGTGATGTGGTCTCTACATACTTGGAAACACCAATGAAAATTTCGCTTGAACCTTTCTGAGAGAGCGTGAGATTCGCACGTTTTTTAAAATGATAAAATTCTTTGCAACATTCTTGGCACTTTGCAGTAAGTACGTAGGTTTCCGTTTCGCCTCCCTTTAGGAAGAAAATAATGTGACCGTGATTTTGGAATCGAGCCTCTGCCATTCAGCACAGAAGCTTGGTACTGTAACCATTAGGGCAGAATCGCGCGCAGACTTCTCTCGTTATGATACTAGCCAGCTAGCTCTTTGAAACATTCAGCGCACGTAACCCATTCCACTTTGTCGTATTCTTTCTTTGTGACAGCTCGCGCTGAAGCGGCGAGTTAGACTGCACTTTCTCCGGGACCGGCCCACATTACCCAGCACGTTCCTCGTAGCAGTTCCCGCTATGTAGGAAATATGTAACGTTGTACCAACTTCATGATTACCCGAGGCAATCATGATTTAACATTTCTTCGCCGGAGTACAAATGAAATCGCTGTCTTAACATACACTCTATGAAATAGACATATGCCCGAATGATTGTATAACTTGTAGCGTCTGATGACGTCACAACCCTGTTTTTCTCGTGTAAGCTCGTGAACTAAGTATGTAGAACTCAACAATGTCCATGTCTAAGGCTAGCGTTGAATGACCGGCGTTGAGATAATGCTATTGACGTCATACGATCGTCTACAACGCTGTCGTCACACACACGTTCGCTCGAGATCCACACACACAACTTTCAATTTAGAGGGACATGTTGTCCACCTGGTATTGTTTTGGGAAACTCCAGACAATGCTGGATTGCCAGGTCCGACAATCCGTGGGAGCTGCAAAAATTTTTTTTTTGAGAATGCTTTCCTATACACGCTTATGCCGCATATGACTGACGCTAGTCGCATTGAAATCTTCGCTGTAAAAACAAATACAATCAGCGGCCACTCACAGTGCGTGTGCCATAAGGTCATGAGTGATAAAGCAGTTGAACTGCCGCGTAAATAACTTCTGAAAACAATAACCTTCAGTGGCCAATGAACACCTCCGGAAATGTGGTTTTAGAAGAAGCATCAGCACAGAAGTGGGTTAACTTTTTCGGAAATACTTGATCTATGCTAGTACTTATATTACGTAACTGCGCATGTGCACTATACGAACAGGGGACATGTTCTGAGTGAGAAAACAAACATAAATGCCTTTCTTCGCGTACGTCTTTTGTGTATGATTCCGTGGAAGTGAGCTGTTGGGCCACTTAAGATTGACTCAGTGATTTCTTTTACATCGAAGCTGTATATGGCTAGGTTCTGATGAAAAATGTGTCCGTGGGCAAGAGCCGTGTAGATCGAGAATTTCTCCCAATATGTGGGCCGATACCGAAGATTGCGCAATAGCGGGCGGACCCGCGGCCAAGCTTTAAGCACGCCGCCAACTTGAACAAATAAGTTTGATATCTTAGGTCCAAATACAACCCGTATCATACCCTCATCGGCTATATCTATGTTAGCACCGCCCTCTCTTTGTCGGTATTCTAAACGCTTGCGTATTTTCTTTCCTTCTGCTCTCCCGTGCATGGTGACGGTCCCGTAAGCGTGCCGCTCTCCAGGACCGCGAGGCGAAATGAAATGCGAACCGTTCGTGTGGCCCCGATCCCGAAAACTTGGGACGTTTCATCTGATCAACGGCCAGGTTTCAGAGGGAATTTGTGGGGAACCTATCTTTTGCGGCCTGTGTTGTGTGTGACCCCTTGTGTTTTTCGAGTGACCTCACAACAATTACTACGCTATGGGGACGTTGAGAAACGCACGATTGCCTCGGCTACGGTGGAGCAGTGTGTGCCCTCGGTGTGCGCTGAAATACGTGTCTGTTCGACGTGCCGGGATTCGTAAGTAAAAGATGCCGTGCTGCATTTTGGAACAATATATGGCTATGTATACCCACCGGTGCCTCATCATCTTCCGAGGCTCAGCGTCGTGGAGAAGCGACTAGTCGCGCCTCGCCTTCCATTTATGTGCATACGGCACTTGACGCACCGCAATGGACAGTTCGCCATAAGGGGCTCACATGCACAGCTTCGCTGGTCATCCAACTTCACAGAGTGGTATGGCGCTGATTTTTTTCTGATACGTTATTTGAACTTCGACTTCGTGCTTTCCAATGTCTAAATACCATGATGTCGTTCCTTGGGACATTTTACTTAACAAAGCGTAAGCTCGCGCTCATTTAACTCAACTGAAACCATTGTGTGCCTATCAGGATACTCCGGGAATGAGCAAACACTGGAGATACTCACGGGGGAAACCATAAAGCCAAACAATAACTCCTTGTTTACACTGGTTTGCATTGCTGTCAAGATGGACAAACCGTACGGAAGCAAGGAATTACCAAGAGCGCCGTTTATTTCATTTTGATTTAACATTTCCTCTTCGTTGTATATACCTTTCTGAAAGTTTAGGTGTGGTTTCTGTTACGCGATTCACCAGATACAATTGGCCGAATTTACAAAGTTGTTTCTAAGAACTATTTGTTAATGGCCAGTCGGCCGCACTAATGAACCTATCGGCATTTGCTGGCGCCTCTTGATATAGGAAACATGCCTGTCACGCGAAATGCTTTGTGACTACTGGCCCAGATATTATGGTGTTTATTCGCTTGCCCCTTCTGTGTGCATGTAAATATGCGCGGATACAGCTAGTGGTAATGATGTTGATATAAGCGGGATTGGTCTGGCAGGTTTGACCACCAAATGCTTCGCCTGAGCGTCTCTTTCCACATCAAATATCACTACAAGTCGACCAGTCCAGTCTCCCGCAGGAAATGTTAGCAGAATGCGCGACACTTCATTACGTACCATTTGCGGTCCTTCTTAGTAAAGTAACTGTTCTACACGTTGGACGCTCTCGCTTTCCAGCTTTACGAGACTCTTAGCCTTGCCTGAGCTGCATTGTAAAGGTATATCGTTTATTTATTAAAATAATCAAGATGTGTGTAATCTCCGGCCACGCTGGGCTTCAGGCTTAAAAATTGTGCGTTATGAAATGACGAAGCAGTCGGAGGGGGCGGGGCAATCAATATATTGGCAACTGAAATATTTGCTTCATGACAATTGTTCATTCATTTCAGGCAGCCTATCTTGCAATAATCAAAATCAGTGGAGGACTTACCTGTGCGAACAGTCGGAACTATATGGATCAGCAGAAAACCACAAAGGAAAAGGTTAAACATCGTTGAGGTCCTGGAAATTGCAAATAATTCTGTTGAAATCCCGTGCAAGGTCTTAATTTTCGTTAACAGCAGATCTCCGGTCTCGTTATGTTCTGCTCAAGTGAGCAAAGATTAAGAAAAAGTAAGAAACATGAAAGTAAACTACATTTACGGAATATTATCTGCAAATAGTAACAATTCACTAGCTTAAAGTACAAGGAAAATTGAGCCAAATGATATTTGGAGCAGACAAACAAACGAACAAGCAAAAGAAAAAAGGAATGAAAAGCAACCACGCCATTTGAAATCATAAGAATGGAGATAAAATAAAGACAAATCAAAATTTAGCAGACATTCAGCATTCCTTCGCTCGACAGTGTGTAGAGCAATACTTGCAACTGCCACCAGCCGAGCGATCGGTCACTCTCATTCAACTGCCGATCAGCGTGACAAGCATGAAAGTTTAGAAGACCGAAAAATGCAGTGCGAGAATCCTTTCTTGGGCGCTTACTTTGAACGCGTTTCTCGTTTGCTCTCAAACCTTTCGTGGCCGCGCAGGAGCTGTCAACGGCGAAGGTAACTCTCCAAGCCCGCCCGCGCGCGCGTCGAAAGTTAGCGCCTTTTGTAAAGCCCGCGCACGCGCTCGGACATGACATGCACGAAGAACAAGGAGTACACGACGGTGCGTCCTACTCACCGAGCGAGCCGCTTCTGACACGTCCGAGCCTCCGAGCGTCCAGCGACCTTCGTAAACATAGGGGGGTTGCAAAACACGCGTCCACAACGTTGCACGAGCGGCGCGAAAGAAGCGGTTAAATGGGCGGAGCAGGAATACCCCGCAACAGGCGACAAGGATTTCCTCCAGGCGGGAGCGCTCAAACGGAGGCGCGCGCTGTCCAGATAGGTGCGTGCGCCTCGACAGGAATCGGCGAACAGAGAGACAGTCAGCAGGCGCCGTGCCGTGGCGTGTACGATATAGCTGTTCGTTTTTCAAAAAAACCGGACGCAGCACTGAGACGCACCTCCCCCTACCTTTCCGTTAGGCCGCGTTGTCTCTGGCGTGCCCCAGGCAGCCACACGTGCCGATACCTGTAGAAGCGCGCGATGTAGCGAGCCGTCGCTTTCCCGCCCCCGTCCTCCGCTGTCGGCAGGAGAGAAAGGAGCCGCCTTCTTTCCCCAAGGTTACGCGAGATCGAGGACGACCGAGGAGCGCGGCGTGTTTTTCTTTGCTCGGGAAGAGATAGGATGCCGTGCTGGACGCGCGTCGGCATGCGCACACGTAATGACCGACCGTAGAAATACTTGTACAAGTTAGCTACAGGCAGGCGCTGGAAATTGGTGGGCCTACGGCTTCCTTTCTATGAGCTTACTTGTCCAGCTGTGTGTATGTGTGCCTATATTTTGTATTTGTTTGTGTGTGCGTGCGCGTTTATGTACGTTTGTTTGTGTATCGGTGAGCGCGTGTATTTGTGTTTGTGTGGGAGCTTGGAAAACCCCGGAATGACTTTCGTGTCACTGAACTTTCGCAAACCGGAGCAGTAACTCGAGGTCTTTGCCTTCGGCCATGACTTGTCAGCGATTACCGCGCACGCATCACTGATGATGGGGCACAACTGTCCCCGGGCCAACTCGGATGAAGAAAACAGTGCGATAGCGAGCGTACAATACGACTTTTTCTAACTTTGCGTTTATTATGATAGTTCGTGCTGCCTGGGTTGCCTGTGTTTCTAACCCGAACGTCATCACATAAAGCGTTTTTACCCAAGTTGTAAACTAAATGAAATGTTTCAGGAAGAAAAACTCCGAAATGCATGTGAGAACGAAAGGATGAAATGAATAGCCACGGAAAAGGCGCAGGTTATGGATGCTTTCGTTTCGGAGTCTTGCGACCTAAAGAATCTCACCAACAAAGCATCCACGTTTGATTTGACGATCTTTATTGAGCAGATACAATTAGAGTTGATATAATAAAGGAACCATGAAGTTCTCAGGATAAGTGTGATATAGGAGCAGCGTCTAGCTTTCAACATGGCATAGACATAGAGGCCGTGGGCTCAATTCCTGACTGTGACGGCCTCATTACAATGGGAGCCAAATGAAAAAAAAAAAATTGAGCGCTGGGATACCAAGAATAATGGGCGCAACGTATCGACATACCGCACTGCCGCTGCAGATACACGTTATGCACGAGGCCTGTATGCAGCCGGACGCCTCTCTCGCGCTTCGCACTGAACACGCTGCGTCGTTCAGCGGTGCTGTCGCGAGGTCCAAGCGTGGCGCTTGTGTGAATAAACATTCAGACAAGTTTGTCTGAGTACATATATATGACGCGCATTGGATTCCGCCCAAGCGCGGGAACATTTTAAACAATTTTGTTTAGTTATTGAAGAGCGGCGTGTACTAAGTGGCACACACTTATCGAGGCTGGTGTCAAAAAGGTTCACCGAAGAGCGGCACACACCCAGGGCAATGCCTCTTTTACTAGATGCCTGCCGCGTGAGCCGAGAAACTGCTCCCTGCCCCTCTCCTCTTTACTCTTCCCCACCCGGGTCGGCTGCGAGCGCTAGCTGCGGTGGCCGCTGCAAACCTAAATCGCGCAGCCCTGCCTCCGAGATTTTAAAGGCGTCTCTTGCGATCACGGAGGCTGGACCCGTGGTTTCTCGTCAAGCCATTAGTCGAGCGCGCGCCAGCCTAGTAATCGTCACTTCCTCCACAAGTGGGTCGTCTGGGAGCGCCGTCTCTCCGCGAATACCCTGAACTACGGGAACCTCCGCTCCAATGGGAAGACTAGCGACGCGGCAGTCATCTAGTAAAGGAGACATTGCCCAGGGGCACCTACCCGGTGACACGAGTTGGCATCGAAGAGGTTCATTGAAAAGCGGCACATACCCAGGGGCACGTACTGTGGTGTCACTAGAGATTAATTGAATAGCGGTAACTGTTGAATACCCCATACCCAGTTCCGCATCCCCAGTGAGCCAGGACGGCGTGAAAGAGGATAGTTTAGGAGCGGCACATAGGCACACATGCCACATACCCACTGACCGAAGTTAGTCTAAGGGCATGTTTCGAACCTTGTTGCCTCAGTACAGTAGTCCGATGCGCCACCCGTTCGTCCGTGGACTACCCAGTGACCCAGGTTAGAAGGAAAAGAGGGAGCGACCTAGAAGAATTGACAGACAGTTGGCCCCCGGAAAGTGCGTGAAGTATACCTTAAGAATGTTAATCGAATTAAAAATGCAAAGGTTCTCTCACATGTCCCGTCTTGCCTTGAGATAGTAAATCAATCAATCAATCAATCAATCAATCAATCAATCAATCAATCAATCAATCAATCAATCAATCAATCAATCAATCAATCAATCAATCAATCAATCAATCAATCAATCAATCAATCAATCAATCAATCGGCAAATGTAATTAAGAAATTAATCACTAAGTCAATTCCCGAACTTGTTTATTTCACAGGCTTCGGAAACGCCCCTTGGTAATGTCGTCAGTGGAATGAAAGTTCCTTGTCGGCTACTGTATGACGTTCGACCTCGTAGTCGCTTCTGGCCGCCGTGTTTCAGTTCGGTTACTGAGCTCTCGAAGTGCCTTTTGCCCGACCTTGTTGAATATGACGCTCATAAGTGGATTCTTGGGACCACAAAGCCCTCGGAAATCATCCAGGTCGTTGTTAAACACCATAACACCACGGTAACCCTCTCGTAGAATGAAGTCCATCTGTAAAGACGTAATACAAATAAATAAATAAATAAATAAATAAATAAATAAATAAATAAATAAATAATTTTTTCTCCGCTTTTTGCTCCTTATAGTCAGAGACGTCTCGACTCAACTGATATTTCAATGAGAAAAACGTGAATTTTAGTCTGGGAGCAAGATGTATTCAAGAAGTACTACCCGAGACAACATGGAAAACGCGAAGCTTCATAAGCTGTATTGAATGAATGAATATAATTAGTAAGCGCTTCTTAGAAATCTGTCTCATTGACCCAAATTAAATAAAGTAAAAGGGGGGCCACAATACAGGCAATCAAAATAAAATCAAACCGTATGGAGACACGAAATTTAGACCTCGTCCACAGGCGTTCGTTTTTGGCAATATTCAACAACAACAACAACAACAACAACAACAACAACAACAACAACAACAACAACCAAACAAACAAACAAAAACGAAATTAAGATTTATAGTTGCGAGTCAACAGGGCTGAACATCTATGCTTAAAATAACTTAGATTACCTCGTAACTCCAAACAGCGCGCCGTGATCGCATACTTTTGAATTTCTCATGGAATAAATAACAGGAATATCGTACTTCATTGAAGTTGGTTGTGAAATTTTGGCCGCCTTGTACTATTTACACCCACCTTGTGACCGACGCTTTCTTCATCTTCATAGCCAATCCATTGATCGCCGCTGTATGCGTACGGACACTTTGCTTCGTCATCAAATTCACGCGTCCAGTTGCCCCTCTTGACGTCCATGCAGATCTGCTCGCAAAAAAAAAAAAAAAAAAAAGGAACGAGGAACACGAGAAGGAAAAGGATGAAGCATGTTTAGCATCAACGTTCATGAGAGAGAGAGAGAGAGAGCAAGGACAGGAAAGGCAGGGAGGTCAACCAGAAGAGCACCCCGTTTGCTACCCTGCACTGGGGGTGGGGGAAAGAGGAATAGAAAAAGGGAAAAAGAGCGACAGTAAGCACTGAGTTCGTGTGGGAGGGACACTATACACAGGGACAGTATAAACGTTCTCTTAAGCAGGTGCACTTCAAGTATTGCACTATTGCACGAATCGCTTTTCGTGCCAGTGACGCGTGTTGCCACGGTCCGAGTATCTTTGACTCGGTGAACGGTCTGGAGTCCAGTCGGTGCAAGGTTGCGCTGTAAGAGAGGCGTTGTACATCGTAGCGAGGGCAGGTGCACAATAAGTGCTCGATGGTTTCCTCGCACCCACAGGAGTCGCACATCGGGCCGCTTGTGGCTGGGAGTGGCTTTCACGAACGCATACTCATATTGTTTGGGAACGTTCATGACAGCACAAAACATGCAGACAATCTCACTAGCCTTTCACACTATTGAGTGACAAAGAAGAAGAGAGAATAAACATTTATTCTGAGCAAGCGTAATCTGCGCCCTACGTGGGCGATCTGCTTATTCCAGGTAGCCGTGACCAATAAACAGTGTACTTCGTTGCCAATAAGCGAAGTTTGTGGAAGTGCCCCATCACCTCCTCTTTCAACAATACGATACATTTAATGTTGCCTCCAACAAAGCACCCCGGCAGCTGGGATGAGGGTTCCACTACGTCACGAACGTTCGAATATATATATATATATATATATATATATATATATATATATATAGGGTGGTCGCTTTTGGTATAGTACATTAAGGCCTGGACCGGGGCCTTACTTTCTATGTTGATTCCTCCGTCTTCTGGCGTCTTATAGTCGTTGCAAGTTTTAGCGCAAGTTTTAACTAGACTCAAGGCCATTATATTTGTGCTTTAAGCTCGCACCTTACAGCTAGATCAAGAAATAGCAATTGCCACTTTAGGGTCAGTAACCTTTCCACCTTTTTATTCAACAAAAGATAAATTTAGCGACGAGAGCGAAGTTGTCACAGTAAATAGCAATAACGCTTGACCAAACAACGCAAGTTTTGAGCACCCGGTCTCAAAAACGTCCCCACAAAAACAAATATTGCAGAAGTGCCCCTTCTCTCAAGCTCATAAATAGCACGTTATGGATATATATATATATATATATATATATATATATATATATATATATATATATATATATATATATATATATTGAGAAGAGGTTTATTGGCGGCTCCTAAGGCAAAAGCGCAGCGACCGGGAACGGCGAGACAGCCCGAAGCACTGTCCAAAAAAGGCGACAGTAATCAACAGCGCGAGCGGAGCCGAGCCGCGCGTTGGCGATGTGTCTGTGCCGCGAGGCGCGTCTTCTTCTTCACAATCTCCCCCCGGACAAAAAGAGCCATCCTGGCGCCTTAAGAATCAGGAGGCAGAGGGTCGTGATAGGGCTTGAGACGCGAGACGTGGACAATGTCACGTCCACGCCGGCGCAAGTCTTCAGGTGGTGACAGTGGCTCAATCAGAAAATTCACCGGAGATGTTTGCTCCAAGACTCGGTAAGGCCCGTCGAATTTTGGGACGAGTTTCGAGGAAAGCCCCGGAGTCTGGAAAGGCGCAGACAACCACACAAGAACGCCTGGAGCGTAGGTGGTGTTCGGAAGCGTGTCGGTGCGGTTTTCTTTCTGGCGCTGCTGTTGCTCGGCCGTAAAGGAGCGCGCTAGCTGGCGGCATTCTTCGGCCTGTCGGGCGACGTCGGACACAGGTAGACACTCGGAGGCGTCAGAACGGTACGGAAGGAGCGTGTCGATGGTATGCGTAGGCTGGCGGCCATACAGGGGGAAGAAAGGTGAAAATCCCGTAGTAGCCTGGATCGCGGTGTTGTACGCGAACGTGATGAATGGAAGGATGCGGTCCCAGTTACCATGATCAGATGCCACGTACATCGACAGCATGTCACCAAGTGTGCGGTTAAATCGCTCCGTGAGTCCGTTAGTCTGGGGATGGTATGCCGTGCTTGTCCGATGAATAATACGGCATTCCGAGAGCAAACTTTTGACGACTTCGGAGAGGAAGGCGCGACCTCGATCGCTGAGGAGTTCTCGAGGTGCGCCGTGTCGAAGCACGAAGCGATGTAGAACGAAAAAGGCTACATCCCGTGCCGTAGCACTTGGTAAAGCAGCAGTTTCGGCGTAGCGTGTCAAGTGATCAACAGCAACTACGATCCACCGATTGCCGTCTGGCGTCATAGGAAGCGGGCCGTATGGGTCGATGCCGACGCGATCGAAGGGTGTGGCAGGGCACGGGAGCGGCTGCAAGGCACCAGACGGGCGTAAAGGCGGCGATTTGCGGCGTTGACAGTCAAGACAGCACTGAACAAACTTTTGTACAAAATTGTACATGCCGCGCCAGTAGTAGCGGTGGCGAATTCGTTCGTACGTCTTGAAGACTCCGGCGTGGCCATACTGTGGATCGTTGTGGAAAGCAGCACATATTTGTGACCTTAAGCTGCGGGGAATCACCAGAAGCCAGCGACGGCCTTCAGGAGAGTAATTGCGTCGGTGGAGCAGCTGGTCACGAATGGCAAAATGAACTGCTTGGCGTCGGAGCGTTCGGGATACAGGGATGGTCGATGATCCAGAAAGATAGTCGAAAAGAGAAGCGATCCGCGGGTCACGACGTTGTGCGGTGGCAAAGGAGTCCATGTCGAGAGATAAGATGGAGTGTGCGGAAGTTGTTCCGGAGGCCGAGTCTGGAGGTAAAGGTGAACGAGACAGGGCGTCGCCGTCGGAGTGTGTTCGCCCACTGCGGTATACGACGCGAATATCGTACTCCTGGATGCGTAATGCCCAACGGGCTAGGCGGCCAGTGGGATCTTTCAAGTTGGCAAGCCAACAAAGCGCGTGGTGATCTGTGACCAAGTCGAATGGGCGCCCGTACAGGTATGGTCGGAACTTGCCAAGTGCCCATACTAAGGCCAAGCACTCTTTATCGGTCACGCTGTAATTGGCCTCAGGCTTCGTCAGCGTGCGACTCGCATAGGCGACTACGTATTCGGGGTAGCCTGGCTTTCGTTGGGCGAGGACGGCGCCGAGACCGACCCCGCTGGCATCTGTGTGTACCTCAGTTGCAGCCGACGGGTCGAAATGGCGAAGAATAGGTGGGGAGATGAGAAGACGACGCAGCGTAGCGAAGGCGGAGTCACATGCAGGGGACCAGGAGGAGAGGGTGGTGTCACCGCGCAGAAGCTGAGTCAATGGCGCCATGATCGATGCGAAATTCCGAACAAAGCGCCGGAAATATGAGCATAGGCCCACAAAGCTCCGAAGTTCTTTGATGGTCTGAGGCTTCGGAAACTCAGCGACTGCTCGAAGTTTTGCAGGATCGGGTAGAACGCCGTGCTTGGACACAACGTGGCCTAAAATGGTGAGCTCTCGCGCGGCGAAGCGGCACTTCTTGAGGTTGAGTTGGAGGCCAGCGTTCGTTAGACAGGTCAAAACAAGTCTGAGGCGGAGCAGGTGAGTCGGAAAATCAGGCGAGAAAACCACGACATCGTCGAGGTAACACAGACATATGGACCACTTGAGGCCACGCAGCGTGTTGTCCATGAGTCGTTCAAAGGTGGCAGGGGCGTTACAAAGCCCGAACGGCATTACGTTAAATTCATATAAGCCGTCAGGCGTAATGAATGCGGTTTTCTGGCGATCGGATGCAGCCATCGGTACCTGCCAGTACCCCGAACGCAAGTCAAGGGACGAAAAGAATTCTGCTCCCTGAAGACTGTCGAGGGCGTCGTCGATGCGCGGCAAAGGATAGACGTCTTTGCGCGTTACCTTATTTAGCCGACGGTAGTCGACGCAAAAGCGAATAGACCCGTCCTTCTTGCGAACGAGAACGACAGGCGATGCCCAGGGACTGTGCGAAGGTTGAATAACGTCACGGCGCAGCATATCTTCGACTTGGGTGGTAATGACACGACGCTCTTCGGCCGAGACGCGGTAGGGTCGTTGACGTAACGGCTGATGTGAACCGGTGTCAATGTAGTGCTGCACTTCCGACGTGCGGCCCAAGTGAGGTTATGAAACGTCGAATGAACTTCTAAAGTGGTGCAGGAGATCAAGAAGGTCGGCGCGTTCGGCAGGTGTGAGGGTATCGGCGATGGCACTCGAGAATGCATCCTTGGACGTCTCTTCAAGCGCGGAAATCGAAGACGACGGGCCGGAGTCGACATCAAAAGAGTCTCCGGGGACGTCAACCAAAGACGAAGAGTCGAGGAATTCCACGATGCCAAGGCATTCACCAACGAGCAATGTAATAGGCGCACAGAATGGATTGCAAAAGTATATATTGCTACAGCCGCCAGCCATGTCAAGTGTTGCGAAGGGTAGTCGGAGAGATTTACGGCTCATGAAGACGTCGGAAGGTGTGAAGAGGACCGTTGCATCAGTGATGGCATCGCAAGAGACGGGTACGAGAGCGAAGGAGCCAGGTGGAATATCTGTGTCCTCGCGCACGGTAAGTTTAGAAGGGCGGTCACAATCTTCGTGCAAGGGTGCGTCACAAGGGGAAAATTCAACTTCGGCGCGTGCGCAGTCGATCACGGCTTTATGACGGGATAAGAAGTCCCATCCGAGGATGACGTCATACGAGCAGGTGGGAAGAACAATGCACTCGACTATGTAAAAAATGCCGTGAATAAGCACACGCACAGTACAGGCTGCGTGCGGAGTGACGTGCTGAGCGCTTGCCGTACGAAGCGACAGTCCAGAAAGCGGCGTGGTCACCTTGCGCAGCGAACGGCACAGTTTGGCGGCTATCACAGAAACGGCTGCGCCGGTATCCACAAGAGCGAATGCAGGAACACCTTCTACACTAATTTCGACCACGTTAGCAGGACAGGCGCGAGGACTTAGGCAGTTCGAATGGGGCGCAGTTCTTGCCTCGTGAACTGCGACGTTCAGTTTTCCTGGTCAGGTGGTGCAGGTCGCCGACGCATTGGGGAGAGCGAGCGTCGGCGAGGGGATGGCGAGCGACGCGGAGGAAATTCTGGAAGGTCAGCACGAGCATACGGTTGGGCGGAAGGAGTGGCGTATTGGCGAAAGGGCTGGCTGCCGTACTGGAAGGGCCGAGAGGCGTCGCCGAACGCTTGAGGCCGACGTCGGCAATATCGGGCGACGTGTCCAGGAGTGCAACAAGAATAGCAGATGGGACGATTATCAGGCGTCCTCCAAGAATTAGCTCTCGGTGCGGTCCAAGATGCAGCATGGGCTTCTGGTGGCACCGGTTGGGAATGGGTCGCGAAAGACGCAGGCGGAGGCCTGCGTACTGCCTGCGCGTACGTAAGAGGCGCGGCCACAGGCAGGACTGGCTGCGCATAGGTGGGAGGAGTCGCGACAGGCTGCACTGCCAGAGCAGAGTTGAGATTCGCGGCTGAAGGCGGCTGATGGTGTGTGGAAGGGACAACTTGAGCGACCTCTTCGGAGATGAGAGTGCGGAGCGTGTTTGGAAGACGGGAGGTGGGCTCCTGAGTGAAGGGGACTAAAGAAAGTTGGCGGGCAACTTCCTCACGCACGAAGTCCTTGACCCGTTGAAGTAATGAGCATGGGTCGTACATGCTGTCAAGGCTTGCCACCAAGTCGTCGCTGCCCAGAGCACGCCGAGTCGAAGCGCGTTGCTTCCGTAACTCGTCATAACTTTGGCATAGGCTGACGACTTCGGACACAGTGCGCGGATTCCTGGCTAGAAGCATCTGGAAAGCGCCGTCATCGATGCCCTTCAGTATATGGTTAATTCGCTCAGCTTCGGGCATTGCCGCGTTGACTCGTTTACACAGGTCCACGACATCTTCAATGTAGCTCGTGAATGTTTCTGCCGTCTGCTGTGCTCGGACGCGCAAGCGTTGTTCAGCGCGCAGTTTGCGAACAGCGGGTCGGCCGAACACTTCTGTAAAGGTTGTCTTGAAGATTGACCATGTGGTTAAGTTACTTTCGTGGTTGTGAAACCAGAGTTGGGCAACACCAGCCAGATAAAAGATGACGTGAGTTAACTTGGCTGGATCATCCCACTTGTTGTGTGCGCTCACCCGTTCATATGACGCAAACCAGTCTTCTACGTCTTCGTCGTCTGCACCGCTGAAGACCTTGGGGTCGCGTTGTCGTGCAACGCCGGTGCAAGTGACGGACTGTGGCGTCGGCGCCGTTTGGGATGAGCTGTCGGTCATGGCGGGCGATAGCGTTCTTGATCGCAGCTCCAGGGTTACAAGCGACGGGGTTTGAGTCCCAGCACCTCCACCAATTGAGAAGAGGTTTATTGGCGGCTCCTAAGGCAAAAGCGCAGCGACCGGGAACGGCGAGACAGCCCGAAGCACTGTCCAAAAAAGGCGACAGTAATCAACAGCGCGAGCGGAGCCGAGCCGCGCGTTGGCGATGTGTCTGTGCCGCGAGGCGCGTCTTCTTCTTCACAATATATATATATATATATACATGAGAACGAATGGATGGACGCACGGACGGACGGACCGACCGACCGACGGACTGACTGTCTGTCTGTATGTCTCTCTGTCTGTCTGCAGCTAGAAGTGGCTAAAAATGAACCTGAAGTAGAAATTCGTTATACGTATAAATTATTTTGCAGAAAGTGTCTTAAGAGCTTGTTGCTTTCCCTATATACTTCATTAAAGAAAAATAAACCAACATCGCTATTCTTGTGCTTTGCAAACACCTGATTGATACTAGCCGAAAAACGAAAATAGCCTTCAGTGTACAGCATGTAGTACGTCACCTGCTGCACCACAGCGCTGCTCATCTCTAATGCTTAGCCGCACCAAAGACACCCTGCTTAGACTGATGATGCCCCCTTATTCAGTATTTTATTTGCGATCAAGACTCGAGGTGCGTTCGAGCGTGGGTGCAACGGCGCATGTGCGGCACACGCGTCACGTCAGCCGTTTGTTGGAGGTCACGTGACATGCTGTGGTTACCAGGGAGACCACGCGAGTGCGAATCGAGAGGACTCGTGGCACACTGATGGCATACTGGTGACTTGATGCACACCAGTGTTGGAGGTCATGTAATCTGGCGAGTTTTAGAGGCGTGGTATATAGTTCAAACGGTTAAGGGAGCGGTCGCACGAAAATTTTGCTTCGGGACTTGCGCGAACGCTCCCCCGCAGCCTCTCATCATGGCAGCGATGTGACCGCAAGTGATCGCGTTCATCGAGTGAACTCGGCACTTTTGAGTCTTTGGCACGTGATACCACCCTTATTTAGTTGGCACGCGAATATATACTGCAATAATGCATTGCATTGCTCGTAAAGCTACGAACCTAATTTCGTGTAATAGTCGAATACCTTGCAAATTGCTGCACTTTCAGACAATAGTGCCACTTTCTTTAATTCGCGATCGTCACTTGTTAACTGCTCCTTGAACAATGTCAAAATGTGTGAAAATTAGATGGTTGTCATAATAACAGGAATGTTGTGCTTTCCAGTTCAAGCACTTTCATATATAGCTAAAAGCCTAGCACATGCACACACCCATGCAAATGATTAAGTCAGGCGACTACATTAGTTCATTTTTCGTCGTTATTTGGTATGTTCAGCTGCAACTATTGGCAACCGCCCTGTGGAGGAGTCCATAAATCTTAACTTCCATAAATTTTCTGCAAGATTTAACATCAACTTAATAGATCCTTCGATTAACTTTTCTTGTTTTATAATTGAACTTTGTAGCTCAAGATGCTGCTCGCATTACTAATCCAGCACAATATCATCAACGGAATCACGTAAACAAAAATTATGCAATATGTGTGAGTAACGAGCGCAAACCCGAAACACAGACCAAACGCACACCATCCCGTAGTTACACGAAATACATGCAATACCGCTGAATACATATATACATATAGGCAGCGCAACATTTCTGTTGATTAGTTAGCACACAAAAAACAAGAAACACTGTTAGGGCTACCTCGTAATAAGCCTTGAGCTCCATGGAGTTAACGTACGGTCCCGCTTCCGCTTGCTCGTCGAACCTGATGCGCGCCTTGACTCCGTGTTCCTTGGCGTCCCAAAGCACGTACGAGCGACCGTAGAAAGCGATGCCCAGCATCAGCTTCCGCTTCGGAGCACCCATGCGCACGAGCCGTTTCATTCCTTGAGCCTGCAAGGATAGACTTAACAGCTGCGATACAGTTCCAGCGAAAGTGGTTCATATTGTCTCGAAGCTAAGGATGATGAAGCGCGAAGCGACTCAAGGAGACAAAGCTGTAGCGCTGCCTTCAATGCAGATAGGTGCACTGGTAGGCTATGGCGGTTTACATCGATTTGTCTCAGAGAAATGCAGCTGTGCAGAGTAACTAGGTAAATTACTGCGCGTGGATGGTGAATGAACGTTCCTTGCATGTTGATAGACGAACAAGGAAACAGTGCTTCAACAAATATTCTGCACAGAAAATGAGCGCGAGGCAACAACGGCGAAGTGACGTGAATTATTTAATCGAACGTCCTTTTGTACTCTCCGTGATTCCCGACGTAGCTTCCTGCCACTAATGATTCACTCACTGCCTCATATGTTGCTAGGCTCTTACTAAAACACAGCTGGTAGAGGTAGCGTTTATGAAGAGAGTAATTGTCATGCACCTGAATGTAGCACGAAGTTACATAAGAGACCCACGCGGGTTCCTGAGAGAGAAATGCGATCTGTTGGGCTCCTGTTTGATTCTGATGGTAGAGCGACCGCCTCGGTAGGGCCGTGGTCCCGGGTTCGAATCCCAGACCAAAACGAATTTTTCCTCAACAGCGAAGCTTTCCTTCTCAGAAAACTGCAGGAGTTTCCTTTGTAGCTTCGTGCTACAAAGCAAACTCCTGTCGGTTATAAAGGATTATAGTTCCACAGAACTGATTTGCCATATTAAAGGTAACGCTAAGTACAGTTTCGATCTCGGTAATCTATTTGCGCAAACACCGGTTGACATTTGAAGATCAAATAAGATGTAGTAGGTGCTTGTACCGTGCTGGACACAAAGCCTGACAGACTATGTACGCTCGTACTTCATTGCAGTACTACAACATTATACGTCTTTATATCATTAACTGGCTCATCAATGTCATAATGTCGATCGCGTGACGATGTAAGTGCCACGTATATCTCTTCGTAGTCGTCATCTCTAGGGGTATTTATGAGCACATGTTTCACAAAGATATACAATGTTGCGTGTTGTTTTATCGAACACGTTGCATACAAATACTTATGTAGGAAACAGCACAGGACTGTGAATGAGCACCGTCGAAAAATGGTGCGTCATAACAACATCGCTTTCATGTTGTTATCACAAGAAATAACTCCTTGTAAGTTAGACAAATTATTCGCCTTTACTAACAAAACCTGCACACCTATGATATATGTTCAGCGCTATTTCGTCGTTCATACAAGATTGGGTACAGAAAGAGTTAGCAACAGAACCAAGCTTGGTAGAAATGTTTTTTCCTACGTATTTGAGGCGCACCATTGTTTAACTGAAATATAAAGTTTAAATGAGTGCGAAAAAGTAAAGCGCTACGCGCTAACATAGCTTTAGTCGCTGTTAACAACACACACACGCGCACAGACACATGCACACACATATATACTTGTTGTTTCACTGTTGAATTCACCATCACCTTTATCTGCTGGCCTACACCGGCACATCAGGGTCAGACAAAGGGTGCTCCTCCCAACCTAAATGAATCGGCTCACGGGGCTGCGCGTGAACTTGCCCACCGCGCTACTCTCGACCAATCGGAAGCCGAATCTCCAGAGAATAGGAACACGCCCTCCACCTGCAACGAGATTACTAAACACTACTATCTCAGCCGTAGAACATACTTTGTTCCTCATCCGCGGCTCAATAGAGCTCAAGCATTAACGCTCCGTCTGCTACAAACGAATACGTATCCCCATCCGTCGCTCTTACATAAAATATATCTGGATACTTACACCAATGCAACCTGCCGCGATTGTGGAGAAATAGCTACGTCAGACCACATGCTCTGGCGGTGTGCCCGGTCACGCTCTATCATCGTTAACAGCTTGGTCAGATGGGAGGCGGTTCTCCGCAGTCGTCTTCTGGCTGACCAACTCTGGGCTGTCCAGCAGGCCCACAATGCGGCCGCGATTCTGGCTTTTGGTTCTCACGTGGGAGCGGCCCGCGTTGTGAAGACTCACGATCTGCAGGACTTCATTAAACTTTTACCATACCATACCATACTCACGATGGTAAGGTCTTGGAAGTATGGCGGGTCATTCGCTCGCTTGTATAGGATAGTGTGCATGTCCGTGAACCGGTTCCAGGTACCCCGGAGGTCGTACGCAAGGACGTTGAACCAGTCAACATATCTGCATGAGAGGATACAAATAATTGGGAGATGTTCATTATGATAAAATTGTTTTCTCTTTTCGCTCAGTCCCCGTCCATCCTTCTTACTCTATTACGTATGTGGCTTTTTCACGAAAGGTAATTTCTACATTATTAGCCGCAGTGAGAAATTAGTTGAAAAAATACGCTGATGCAACGCACATTTTGAAATCTACGGGGAGCGAAGCTTTCAGGAAGCAGTAATTAAATGTTATGAAACTTCATTTCCTGCAACGCGTTTTGCAGCACAGCGATTTCGTACACCTGTCCAGAAGAAGAAGAAACTTTAGTAAAGAATAGTCCGGCAGTTCTTGATGTGGTGGCCTCAGGTGACGGCTCGAAGTTCTTGGACTCGAGCGGCATCTTTGGCTTGCCGGACGGCCCAGAGCTGGTCTGCCAGCTCTGAACTTCTGATAGCCGCCTCCCAGCGGCGGCGACGCCTACGGAGAAGGTCCCCCGCGGCTCCCGCATCCGGGGCGGCGTCGGGAAGAACGGAGCTCGAGCCTTCTCCTACTCTGGCAACAGCCGCGATTCTGGACGCGTCGCCAACGGAGCTGCTTTGATTACCGTTATTGCCGGCACACTCCCAGAGCATGTGTCGCAGCGTTGCTCTGTGTCCGCATGTTTTACACGCGTCTGTTGGGTACAAACTCGGATAGCAGTGGTGTAAGATAGCGGGGCTAGGGTAGGTGTGTGTCTGGAGCAAGCGTAATGTTACGGCCTCGTTCCTGTTCAATTTATCGTGCGGTGGCGGGAATGTGCGTCTTTCAAGTATGTAGTGTTGGGTGAGGTCTCTGAACGTGGTTAGGCGATCGCCCCACGCCCAGTGTGTTTCTTGTTGCTGTGTTTCTATTGTAGTGTCCCGATCCGGCAGATCCGATGCCCCGCTCTCGGGTGCGGAGGCGGCCACATAATCAGCGGCGGCTCGGCGCGTGAGACCTCGAGCCGTGGCGTGGGCCGCCTCGTTTCCCGCGAGCGGAACATCGGTGTGTGCCGGGGTCCAGAGGAGGAAGACCGTAGAATTTTGGGGTTGCGAGGGCGAGTCGTCGTCGTCAGAAATATGGAGTATGCGGGCCGCTTCCCGCGAGACACGACCACGCGCGAAGCCGCGGATTGCCGCCTGCGAGTCGCTGATCACGATTGCAGCGTTCGGCACCGCAACGAGTGCTAGGGCTATCGCGGCTTCCTCGGCCGCCTCCGTGTGTCCCGTGGTCACCGTGGCGCTCGCGAGGCACCTAATCGAGCGGTCTACAACCGCTATCGCGTGCGCGCTTCTCCCTCCTCCATATCGCGCCGCGTCTACGTACACCGCCTCGTTGCTGTTACCAAACTTCTTCTGAAGGTCGCTTGCTCGTTTGTTGCGCCTCCCGGCGTGGTGCGTCGGGTGCATGTTTTTGGGAAGCGGCGGGATGATCAGGCGGTCGCGAACAGAGGCGGGAACCGCCGTCTTTTCTCCATGCTGAGTGTGGTACGCGATGCTGAGCGACTCGAGGATGCATCGACCTGCCTTGGACCTTGATAATCGTTCGTATTGCGCAATGTCGTGCGCCTCGATTAACTCGTTGAGGGAGTTGTGAACTCCGAGCTCTAGAAACTTGTCGGTGCTCGCGTTGAGTGGAACGCCGACCGCCCTCTTGAAAGCCTTTCGGATCATGCATTGGACTTTGTTTTTTTCGGACCCGATCCACCTCAAGTAGGGGGCAACATACGTTATGCGGCTTATCGCGTACGCCTGCACGAGACGGATCGCGCACTCTTCACGCATACCATTGCGTCTATTCGTGATGCGACGCAAGAGTCGGATCGTGTCATCTACCGAACGACGAAGTATTCGCACCGTCTCTCCGTTATGGCCGTTTGCCTGCAGGTGTAACCCTAGGATTCTAATTTTCTCTACGTGCGGTACGGGAGTACCATCTGCCAATGTAATGCGTATTTTGGAATATTCCCGTTCCTCTTCGCGCAGGGTTTTACGACCTCTCCTTGTGGGTTTGTAGAGTAAGAGTTCGGACTTGGTTGCCGAGCACTCGAGGCCCGTTCCACGCAAGTAATTCTGAACCGCATCTACTCCTGCCTGTAGCGTTCGCTCGACGTGACCGTCACATCCTCCTCCGGGAACCCAGAGGGTGATGTCATCCGCGTAGAGACTGTGATGTAATCCTTCTATTTCTGTTAATTTCTCGGGTAGACCGAGTAGAACTAAATTAAATAGTAATGGTGATATGACGGACCCTTGCGGCGTGCCGCACGGACCCGTCTCAAATTCCGGTGATTCCTCGTCGCCGACGACGACGCATGCGCGCCTACCCGTGAGGAAATCTCTAACGTAATTATACATTCTTTGGCCTAGTCCTAATGTTCTAATTGTTTTTAAGATCGCTTCGTGCTTAACATTGTCAAACGCCTTTTTAATATCTAAGCCTAGAATTGCCATAGTGGAGCTGGTAGTGTCGTCAACGATCTGGTGTTTAAGCTGAAGCAATACGTCCTGTGCTGAGAGGTTGCGGCGGAATCCTAGCATGGTGTGCGGGAACGCGTCATGATCTTCGAGAAAGTCGGTCACGCGGGTGAGAACTGCGTGTTCCATGACTTTCCCGACGCAAGACGTAAGCGAAATCGGTCTTAGGTTATCGAGTGTAACTTGCTTGCCAGGTTTAGGAATCATGATAACGCGGGCCCGTTTCCATGCTTTGGGAAGGGAACCCTCTCGCCAGCACTCATTGACGTAGGCCGCGAGTCGGGAGATTGACTCGTCGTCTAGGTTTCGGAGAGTCTTGTTGGTAACCCGGTCCGGGCCGGGCGCCGATCGAGTGTTGAGTTCGAACAAGACTAACCGAATTTCCGATTCGCTAAATTCCGCGTCCAGTTTCTCGTTAGTGACGCCGTCGTATTCGGCGTGCTGGATGCTTTCGGCCTTCTTAAAGTAACGGTCACGTATTGCGTCGAGGAAGTTATCGCCTTTATAATCTCTTACGAGTCTACGAGTCTTATGGCCTTGAGCGGCCCGAGTCTCCTCCGGATCTAATAGGTGTCTAAAAAGACGCCAAGCGCTCGCCCCGGTCATCTGCCTCTCGAGGCCGTTGCACGTGTCTTCCCATTGAGCCCTGCATACCTGAAGCGCGTGTTCTTCAATGCCTCTGTCTAACTGTGCTATGCGTTTGCGCAACGCCTTATTATGTCTTTGGCATTTCCATCTCTTTAGGAGGGCTCGCTTTGCTTCCCACATGTGTAGGAGCCTGCTGTCAATTATTTCGAGGTTCGCCTCGGGCGGAACGTCGCTCGTTGCTGCTCCTACGTCCCTTCTGAGCGTCTCACTCCACTCGTCTATGTTCGTAATCGGTTCGTCGCCTCGCCCCGCTTCTTTTCGCTTCTTGCGGAACGTGTCCCACTTCACGAGTTTGAGCTGACGTCCTTTGCCCTCAGGGTTAGTACCACGACCGCTCGGGCCCGTGCCTATCGTGATCTCGATCAGCGCATGGTCGCTCCCCAAATCTTCCTGGGTATTTTGCCAGTGCGCTGTTGTTACATTTGAAACAAACGCAAGGTCTGGTAACGTATCGGCACTCACGCTGTTCCCTCTGCGTGTAGGATCGGCGGGATTCGCGATCAGTGCAAGCCTCTGGTCTTGCGAGTCTTCCCAAAGGTGTTTGCCCTTGGGTGTTTCTCGGGTGTAGCCCCAGGCTCCGTGGGGCGCGTTAAAGTCGCCCGCAACAAGTAGAGGCTCGCCGCCGGAAGCCGCACGCGCGCCCCGCAGTAGGTCCCCGAATCTGTGCTGCAGCGTGGGTTTACTATACACGTTAAGGACGAAGAGTCCTCGGCCGCTCTTAGGAATTAATTCTACGAACACGTGAGGTATATTTACGCAGGCAAGTTCTCGCTGCGCCACAGTGACATTACGTCGAACGAGCACGGCGGCGACCGGCAACGGGCGCGGCGGGGGAGACGGCCGGCGTTGCACCATCGCCCCCGGCCCAGCGCCACCCGCCACGCGGGGTGTAGCCCGTTTCCTTCTTTGCCTGTTCTCCGTCGCGGTCACGTCTATGGCTTTGTAGCCAGCTAGTTTAACCGGATGGTTTGTCTCCTGTAAAAGGATCACGTCCGGTTTCGTCTCGCGGCTACGTATGAATTGCTGGAGATTACCCCGCTTCCTCCTGTAGCCCCGGCAGTTCCACTGCCAGATTGTGTATTGTTGTTTCCCAGTGTTAGTGTGCTTCGTTACGTGTGTAGCCATGGTGATGCCTGTGTTTAATTTAACCCGTCACCATCCAGCAAATAAAAAAAGATGCGTAGTCATGCGCACAATGACTTTATCATAATAAAGAAATTATTCGCTTCAAGGCGTATATTTGCTGCGTAATTCTGCAGATTATTATCTGCAACCGGCACATCTGGAGGGGAAGTACAGATGAAACTTAATAAAAGACCGATTCGCTAATGTGTGCTGTCGCGTGTTTGTGCTCTTCAGAAAAAAACAGCGGCAGTACCAAGCAGCAGCCATGGTCGACAAAGTCTGGGAGGATTAGCCTAGAACTCAGCTTCACTTTCAACCATCTGTTATAGGCCCTTTTCACGTCGATCCCATGGGAGCCGCCATGGCTGATTGCCTGCGCGTCCATTGCTTGCCTTAGTTGCCTCCATTTCCCCCGTGTTTACAACGGATGTGCATGACGCCCGTGTGTCTCAGCAAACCCTTGTTTCGGCGGATATCGTAGACGGTGGTCGGGGAGACGACACGAAGCTTTACAGAAACAGAGGACCTGTAAGTGCTTTTGGTGCTTATTACGCTTAGTCTACACAGCGCTAACAGCGTAGGTGTGATTGCACTTAAAGCGAGGCTACAGATGTATCCGAAGCGGTTAAAATTTTCCGTTTATGAATTAAATCAGGATCAGTGTGTTTAGCTCTTCGTTCTTATTTGGCAAACACTTTGGAGCAGTTGCTTATCATGTTTCTGACTCAGTAACGTTTTTAGGTGTGGTCGCGATCTGATTGTTTATTTTCTGCCTAATCGCTCGCGGCGATGCCCAGTCGCGGTAGATTTACTCGTGCTGCGCACGTGGCTTGGAAAGTAGATATTCTGTACCTTGTAATAACTTGTAGTAAACACGTTTTATCGCTAGTCACTTGCCTACTCTGTGGACCGTCTCGAAACGTTCACCTTCGAACATTCGTTTGTGGTCATTCGGCACATCGATTCAAGTGTCCGACCATTCGCTTATTTTTGATACGTTGGCGCTGTAGTGGGCGTAAGTTTACGTGTGAGTTGGAGTGTATGTGTGTAGATAAAGCGCGAAAAACTTACTGCGCCAGGAATGGGCGCTACTCCTTTGCCACTGTGTAACGAGCAGTACTGATTCTGGACGGCGTTCTCGGGTTAAAGTACTTTCTTTGCAGGTTAGCGTTGCAACGCTAGCGGAAGTCTGAATTTTTTTGTATAATCGAGAAAAGTCGTGCATCTCGTAGGGCTGGCAACACAGGCAGTGCTTACGTAGCAGTAGTCCGTGGACTTGGCCACACACATATTCTTTGCGTTCCTTAAAATATCGGCCCCTATTTTCGCAGCCCACTACTGCACACGTCTCTCTACCGTTCCACATTTTGCAGTATGAATGGAGACCAGTGCGTCAGCGAACACCCAGCCCCATTTCCGACAGGTGATCGCCCCGTAGCAGGCAGACTTATACGCAACGAATTGAATGTAATTAATTACTTTTCATCTACAACATATTGTGGTAATTTTGTAATTTAACTATTAAAAATTTTTACTCGTTAACGGCCACTGTAATTAAATATTTTTTTCATTAACAAATTACGTATAATTAGTTACTTTATTGCTGAGGCAAGCTGAAACAGGTAACACCATTTTGGGAACCTGAATTTGGCGGGAACTACAGTAGAACGCACGAGATTGTGCCACGCAGCAGTTTCGTGGATGCGCATGTTCTGGCAGGCAAACTCAAAAGTTCAGTATTTGTTTCTTCTTGTTAACGGCTCCGCCAGGTGTTCGCCGACAAATTGAAACGGTGCTGATATGTCTCGATAGCGAGGCCCACTTAGAACGTTAATGCCAAGTTATCACCTGCGGACGACTTTATTGCTTTTGACTGGCCCAAACGGAAGCGTCTTCCAATTCCAGCAATAACGAGCGCTGCACGTCACAGAGGAATCAGGCGCTGAGTAACAGGATTGTTGTTTGCAAGATGTTCGTTCATTTCAACACCGCCCTGCCTACCAACCCGCTCATCGGGCGGGTTTTTAGTGTCGCTGCTGATGTGTTCACGTAAAAAACGAGGGAGGAGAACGATGAGAGAGAGAGAGCGAGCGAGCGAGAGAGAGAGAGAGAGAGAGAGAGAGAGAGAGAGAGAGAGAGAGAGAGAGAGAGAGAGAGAGTAAAGGCGAGTGGTTAACCAGACACGCGTCCGGTTCGCTACTCTGCACTGGGGGAAGGGGCATAGGAGAGAGAGGGGGGAGAGGACATGGAGAAAGCAAAGTTTCGCGCGCACTTTTAGAGCTGCGCACCGGGTCTACACAGGGCCACCAAGACTTGTCAACTTGAGGCAGTGCAACAACTCTTTCGTGGCTTTCTGTGCCATCGATGTGTACGGTCATGGTCCAAGGATCTTCATTTCTAGAAACGGCCTGGAGTCCAGCTGGTTTAGCGCTGTCCGGAGAGCTTCACGCTAGAAGTCGTACTGGGGACAGAGACATAAGAAGTGTTCAATCATTTCTATAGTTCCACAAGAGTCGCACATGGGCGCATCCCCCATTCCAATGTGGATCGAGTAGTCCTTCGTAAATTGTGCAGCCTCTGGCCCCGAGACAGAGGCGGTCCAATACTGTCGCCTCAGAGCTGGAAACTTGTGTTGGCAATTGTAGCATTAGGGATGGATCAAGTCTATGAAGATGACACTTCGCGGGGTTGGGAGAAGACCAGCATTTGTGTGTCATAGCTTTAGCCGGAATATGAAGCTTTTTTGAAGCGTAAGTTTTGGATAAGGGTACTGGAACTGGTCGGGCTTCCAGATGGGCAGACCGGTGTTGTGCCCGGCGGCCGTTAAGAAGGGGGATGTCATCCCGGCGACATGCAGTTGCCACGTTTCACGCTACGATTCTTCACACCTGTCAGCAGCCCAAATTGGCCTGTCCACGCCGGAGTGAAGGTCCGTGCAAGGCTACGCTTCTTGTCACCTGTCAGCCGCACAAACTGGCATGACCACTCCTGCGATCGGAGTGAGCGTGCGTTACCCCTACTTTCTCTTTTTGGGCCCAGTGAAGTGCGTGCGTTTCCTACCGGGCACATCGAAAAGGACAACCAGCTGACTGATACCTTCGGCGCACCGAAAGGGGCAACCAGCTCACCGAAAGCATCAGCTCACCGACGCCGGGATTGGTCTCCTGACGCCGGATTGGTGGAAACGAAGAACAATGACGACGCAGGTGTAAAAGGCGGATCCAAACGGCTGAGGAGGAGGAAGCTCGGAAACAGACGCTACCATAGTGTGCTCCGATAGTTCGAGCCGTTTTGTAATCTCAGCCATGTACCTTTTTGAATATATTCCTTTTTCTTCATTCTCTTAAACGTTGCCCAGAACCCTTTCTTCCGGCACCTGGGACGGCACCATCGATGGAAACTTCGCTGGCCGCACGGACTCCCGACCATCGCAACACTGGGCGGCTTAGTCGGCGAGGTCATTAAGAGCAATGCCGATATGTCCAGGTAGCCACTGGAATATAACTTCATGCCGTTTAGTGATAGCTTGATGGTAGTATTCTCTCATTCCATATGTCAACTGCTCATCAGTCCTACGATATAGGGCAAAATGCAGACTCTGAAGTGCTGCCTTAGAACCGCAAAGGATGACCCATTTCTGAGGTGTCTCTTGCAGGAGGTATTTGACGGCAACACGCAAGGCTGCAAGCTCTGCCGCCATTGATGTTGTCATGTGCGACAGTTTGACTTGCATTGTAGTTTTCATAGCTGAAATGACAACGTCACCTGAAGAGCTGGTAGATGAGACCAAACTATAGGTATATATGTATATTCGGTCCTCGTATGTCTCATTGATTCATAGCAGCCTCAACTGTTTCATAGCTATTTTTGGGTGATTGGTCTTCTTCACACCCGGAATACTTAGGCCGGGTGTAAAGAAGAAGGCCTATCAATTAAAAAAAAGTAATAGGAAATATTGAAATTAATAATGTATATTCTCTTGCAAGCCTAGTTTTACCTAACCACGATGACGGACTTCGGGTTAGAATTGTAGTAAGGTGTCAACATGTGGGGCTGCTCACACCATTCCTTCTGCCTTCCCTCCCTCGCACCATCTTAGTTTTGAAAACGCGGGTCCAGGGTATAACAGTAATACTAACCTGAACGCGACCATCTTGGTTAGGGTAAGGTAGCTGATTGGGAAAGCCAGCTTACGAAATTTCGCATACCCCCTAGTGTTTGCAAAGATAACCGATGTACGAAGGGCTGCGGCGGACGCACTGAATGTTTCAGGCCAGTTCATTCGCTTCACTGTATTTGTGCAATGCTATTAAAGTCTAGATGAAAGTAACGTAGAAGTAATCAATTACTATTCAGTAATTTCTCAATTTTATGGGGCAGTAATTAGGAACTGTAATCAATTGCATTCTTGAATGAAGTAATTGTAATCAATTATTCTTTTTCTGTAACATATACAAGTCTGGTAGCAGGGCAGAAGCGGTAATGATTTCGCATTCATGCGCATTCGTTAAGGCAACGTGCGGCGCGCCCACTAAAACGCTATCTTGCTCCTCCAGAGCAAAGTGCTCGGATAGAGGGTTGTTATACATAGCGCTGGCGAAGTTAAGATACCTGTATGCACTCACTCCATTCGACCTTATCTGAATTCATTATTTTATCCGCTGTAAGTACAGGTGACCACATATGAGATTACGTGACTGTTGAGAATGCTCTCGCCTCGCGGCACGCATTAAAGCAGGCTCGCTGGCCTCTGCTCCTTCTGCGAAGTGCAGAGGGTCACAGTTACCGGGGCATTACGGTGTTATTAGTACAGGGATCTCAACAGGCTTGCGAACGCCGTAACATGGTCGGTGCGAGTTGCTCGCGCTCATCATGCTTTGCGTGCAATCGCTGAAAACGCATTTCTTTACTACGAGCCTAAATCAATCGGGCGAGCTATACTCGATCCATTTATTAACGTGCAGGAAAAGAAATTACACAGTTCCTTCTGAGTCAATGATAGCAACTAACGTGATACAAGAAGATTACGAGCGTCTCGGGTCTCCAGACGTCTGAACAGCATCATGACAAGAGCATATTTTCTCTACCCCTTCGTTGTTGGTTTTTTCACAAATATTTCTCAATTGCCTGTATTCGTAAAAGCCTGTAAATTTTAACTCACTTCTCCATGTTGGCTATGTCGTAGCCACCGTCGAGGTAGTTTTCTTCCAACGGAACAGCAGCTGTCAAGTAGAGAGGGTACGGAGCGAAGGCTTCTTTCAGCTCCTGCAAAGTAATGTACGTGTGCGTTTCATAAAGACTTGAATAATAATAATAATAATAATAATAATAATAATAATAATAATAATAATAATAATAATAATAATAATAATAATAATAATAATAATAATAATAATAATACTAATAATTATAATAATAATAATAATAATAATAATAATAATATTAATAATAATGTGCCTATTTCGTAGATGAAAAGCCGTGAGCACGAGCAGACGCTGTGTGGTAAGCAAGCTACGCCATTTAAGAAAAGTTCAGTGTTATACCTAGAGGTTAGTAGTAATAGGCGTCGCCAGACCCCTGCTGCACATTTGCTACACTTACTACAAATTTGAAGAAAGAAAAACTATAGAAAGCTCATTGGCTGTTGTAGGGGACTGCGCGAAACGGCATAATTTCATCTCAAAGACACAGTGAGGTGGAAAAAAAATTGCGCACATTCATAGCAAAAAAGCATTAGGAGAGACGGACACACTATTTACGCGCAAGGAGAGACAAGCGTTTATGCATGAAATATTTATATATTCTTGAATATGTATCGAAGGCCAGCTAAGGAGTACTCATTTATACGAAGAGAGGAGAGCCCCCGTAAAATAAAATGTGTATATGTAGATTTTTTATCGACGTCCTTGTGCGTATTCAAAGATTAGCAAAAAAAGTGACAGTTGTAGAATACGTTGAAGCATTTAAAAATTGAGCACTTTCTGCGAGGTTGTAACAACACGATAATGGATAAGATAAGATGCACAAGAAGATTTCCTTGGTTAAACCTTGTATCACTTGCATGTGAATGATACCTGCATAAACGAGATGGTGTGCTGCGACATATTGTTAAACTGCATTGTTTGCCAAGAGAACTTCTATTTTTGTTTGCGTTCTTTAAGGTTACTATTGCTAGATAATAAATATTTGTAACGTTTATTTCAACAATGTTGTCATGACAACTTAACCACGGTGAGCCCTCGTAACTCGCCCCTAATGTGTTTACTATATATTGCTTGTTGTACGTAGAATAACTAAGGCGTTTTTGTTGTACTCGGAAATCAAAGGTACGAAAGCCTTGACCCACAGGTTTATTCGTAATTTTACTTGTGCTAAGCCCTTTGATGGTACCCTTTAACAATGGACATCGCAACAGGGCTCACAACAGCAAATGAACAGCGTTCGCAGCAAGGTATTTTTGAGACGGAGCTGGACGTGTGGCTTTAGTAGGGTCATTGTGGGATATATTCACGCATCCACTCCTTTCCTTTCCCTTCCCTTTTGCCCAGTGCAGATTAATCAGGCTAGAGCGCTACAGCTCAGGCCGACCTCGGCCTGAGCTGCCTTTCCTGTAAATGGACGGCCTTTCCTGTAAATGAAATTTCCTTTCCTGTAAATGAAAAAAAAGCCCTCCCTTTTTGGAAATGTGAATGAAATACTAACAGCACGTACGGGGTCTGTTACACGGCAGTATATTTCTTATTCTTACGTATTTATTTGCGCAGTATTTAATGCAATTACGTGGTAGGGGTCGCGTGGGGTGATAAATGTTTACCGTACTATGACTTCTTTCCTTGTTTGAAAGAACGAAGTGGGGAACGATGTCACTCCAGTGATTTCCTAATGGTTTACACACAACACGTATCCAACTAAGGCGTCACCAATAATATGAGCCATGAATGAGAATAACAACGACAACAACCGTAACAGTTCTTTTCAACGTGATAAGGAAGACGACATCCTGTGCGTTATCAACACAAGCACCTTGAGCAGTAGAACGAAGTTGCGCTTGTCCCATGGCTTGCCGCCACGCCTTTCGTATCCCGGATATTTCCACAAGATCTCGAGGCCGTCGAACTCGTGGCCCCGCATCCAGCTGACGGCACTCTCGACAAAGGCCGCCCGTCTTGCAGGCGTGCTGACCATGTTGGAGAACACCTCGCCACCCAAGTCCCAACCACCGACGGCCAGCATCGTCTTCAGGTACAAGTGACGGTTCTTGAGGTCAGTGAAGCTGAGGTACTTCCCTGCAGCATAATCAAGCGTGAAGCACACGCACACACGTGCCTATAGAAATACTGTGGCGAAGCAAGCGCTGTTAACGGTCCTTTCCCATTTTCGCGGAAGAAGAAGAAGGCGCATAACCGGTGGGACGCGCTTCACATCGGCTTCGCAGTTTTTCGATGACTGTGCCGGATTATCACCTTGTGCTACAAAAATTCTTGCACCAAGTGTTCCGTGTAGTCATCAGGACCACGAGGATACCTGCCTTTAAGGTAGGGGACCATTTTTGGGACTTTAAGGACGATTGTGTGCCCACCTAAGGCGAATCGTCGCTAAGCCTAGGCTTGCTCCGCCGACCGCTTGGCCTAGCCGCTGCGGCCGACGGGCGGTCGCTGCTGGAACGCACATTATTGCGAACTCTACCTGCATCATGGCCACTCCCATGAGTGTTGAAATAGAGGGGGAGGATATTCAACCCGAAGAAGTGACCAGGACCCTGGGCTGGCGCATCGCCGGTGAACGCAAGTCCCGACCACGTCAGCGAGACCTAGGTCTACCCAATGCACTTCAATCGAAACCCTCCGGTGCCGGTCGTAGACCCGAGAACGCCAAAGATACGTTAATCAAGAGAGCGCGCATGCCTGCACTGCCCCGAGACGATACCAAGATCGTGGTGAGACCACGCGGGGGTCTGAATATCAGCAAGGTCGGCCATATGGAAGTTGGCCGGGCCATTTACGCTGCGGCGGGAGTCACAAAAGAAGAATGGATCCGGGACGTGATATGCCCAAATTACCAGCAAAACATCGTCGTCATCAGTACTTCAAAGAGAGAAAATGCTAACCGGTGTGTTGGAGTCACCAAGATTGTCGTCCAAGGAAATGAGCACGAGGTCAGCGCCTACGAATCCGCCCCCCATGGCATGACCAAGGGAGTCATACGAGGCGTCCCCCTCGGAGACACCGTTCAAGAAATCAACGAGAACATCGTCAACGAATATAATCCCACTGCTGTAGAGGCCAACCGCATCGCTAACACGACGTCCGTGGTGATCGCCTTCAATGGACCCAAAGTGCCGAACTACGTTCGTTACGGGGGCCTGCTCGCCAAATGCTCGTTATACAGAAAACAGATAGATATCTGCTATCAGTGCGGTCGCCTGGGCCACCGCATGGATGTTTGCCCTGATCCAACAGACCGGATCTGCCGGGGATGTGGTGCTCGAAATCCCGATGAACAGCACAAGTGTACCCCCAAGTGTGACCTCTGTGGAGGAGAACATTTGACCGCAGACAAGGTGTGCAGAGCTCGCTTCAAGATTCCGTACGTGGTACGGAAACGCCGGTGGGAGCGGAAAGATACCAACTACACGCCTGCAGAAGCCTCAAAACCGCCACGTCGGGAGGGAGCAGCTACGTCAGGGTACCGGAATCACTCTCTTTCCCGTGAAGGCGGACGAGGGCGGAGCAGCAGCTGCGCCTCAAAGCCGGGCTTGAGAGCGTCGTCGCCGGGTGACGTGGCCGGCAGCAGCTACAGCGGGGGCCGCCGGGAGTCGCGCTCAAGGTCGAAGACCCGGAGCCAGACACCGTCGAGGAACGCCGCTAAGCAGGTGGGCTGGGCAGTTAGATCTCCTATCGCTCTTAGCAACAAAGATTTCCCTCCCCTTCCCCAGACTCCCAAGAAAGATTGTGAGGAATGCATGCAACTCAAAGCGCTTGTAGTTAAGCAAAATGAGCAAATCAGCGCGCTTCTTGCGCGCATGGAGGCATTAGAAAAATCGAAAAGCAGCGAGGATGTCACAAAACGCAAAATTGCCAAGAGGGACGCTCAACAGGAGCCCCCGGTAACAGCAATGGAGGCAGAGAAAATTGAATCGAGTCCATCTGAGGAACCGGCGTGGGCCAAGCCCATTGAAGCCCTCACCGAGATGGTCACACAGCTTGCCAGCCAAATCGGCTTGATAACGTCCAAGATGGCCAAGTTCGACGCGCTAGAAGCTAATGTCAACCAGCTCATACTAACCACTCAAAAAGCTAAAAAGGGAGCCCCGTATGGGAAACCGTGCATGGGGAGTAGTCTCACGACTACCAACCTGAGCCAGGATTGCGGCCAGGCGTAAAAATAGGAAGGAAGATACAACGATCTTAGCCCAATGGAACTGCCGAGGAATTAAGGACAAAATAGGCGAATTACAGCAATACATAGATAATGCGGAACACAAACCGGATATCCTTGCAATTCAAGAAACGAACTCGCGACCAAAACTCGCGGGGTACGTCACATACACCGATCCCAGTGAGAAAAGCACAGCCATCCTAGTCCGAAGCAACATAGCTGCAACGCAGCACATTACCACCCAGAGAGGGTGTGAACACGTTCTCTTGGAAATTCACAGCAGAGGCATAGGAAGCAAAGACAACATCTTTATACTCAACGCATACTGTCGGCCCTCCAAGAAGAACCTCGACATAGAGGGCACATTACTCGACAGCAAGAGAGAGGCGGGCAGCCGACCCCTATTGTTATTAGGAGACTTCAATGCGCCTCACACAATATGGGGTTACAAATTTTGCTCCAAGAGAGGCAGGGTGCTGGCGAACCTCATGGATCAGCACACATTAGCCCTACTCAACGAACCAGACACTCCCACCCGCATGGGCACAAGTACGACCCGGGACACCAGTCCAGACCTTACCCTGCTGAGTGGAACCTTGGACGTGTCGTGGCAGAACACAGGCGCGAACCTGGGGTCGGACCACGATATCCTCAATATTACGATCAGGGGGCCCGCGTTCAAGGCCCGAATGGGAACAACAAAGATAACTGACTGGGACAAACTTCGAAAAAGGCAAGCAGCCGATGAAGATGAGGACACGAACAGCACCAAATCGTATGGGGAATGGGCTAAGGAACAACTCGAGCTCGTAGAAAAATACACCCAGAAAATTGCGACCACACTGCAGACACCCTGTGTGGACGCAAAGCTTGCCCACCTTTGGGAAGCACGACACAGCCTCACCAGACGCTGGAAGAAACAACGACACAACAAGAAACTTCGCAAACGCATCCATGATCTCAACAAGCAAGCAGCTGAATACGCGTCCAAGCTGTGCAGAGAGAACTGGCTGAGCGTGTGTGATGGACTGCAGGGCACCCTTTCTACCAGGAAGACGTGGTGCCTCCTTCGTCACCTGATCGATCCTCTCGGCAGCAAGAGTGCCACTAATCGAAGCCTCACGCGCACCCTCAACAACTATACTGGGGGTGCCGACAAACTCATCAACGACCTGAAGGCCAAGTACCTGAAAACGGAGAAGGGTGATATCGCACCTCCCGACTACGCAGGACCTACCAATGAAGCGTTAGACAAGCCATTCACTGACACCGAGTTGATATCGGCAATCTCCGAGAGCAACATGGGCAGCGCGCCGGGACCCGATACCATTACCTACAAGTTACTTAACAACCTCGGGCACAAGGCCCGCAGACAGCTGCTCGAGTATATGAACCGGGTCTGGGAGTCTGGCAATCTTCCACACGAATGGAAAGAGGCAGAAGTCCGCTTCATACCCAAGCCTGGGAAGACACCTCACATCGACAACATGAGACCGATATCCCTCACGTCCTGCGTGGCGAAGGTCATGGAACGTATGGTTCTTAAGAGGTTGCAGCGACATCTTGATGCCACCGATCAGATGCCAGAGACAATGTATGGCTTTAGGCAGCACCTGGGCACCCAGGATGTTCTCGTACAACTCAACGAACTGGTAATTAAGCGAGCAACGAAGCAATCGCCACGAGCGATACTAGCGCTAGACCTCACAGGTGCCTTTGATAACGTCACACATGAAAGTATCCTCCGCAACCTGCGCAACACGGGTTGTGGAGTGAAAACTTACAACTACATCCGAGACTTTCTTCGTGACCGAACGGCAAGGATCAGAATAGGAGAGGAGACATCCCAACCGATCTCCCTGGGGGATCGAGGAACGCCGCAAGGTTCGGTCCTTTCCCCCCTCCTATTTAACATGGCTCTCCTGCCGTTGCCCAAGCTTCTCGAATCAATAGATGGTCTGGGCCACGCATTATATGCCGACGACATCACCCTCTGGACTGCGAGGGCAGGGTCGGATGGCTGGATGGAAAACACGCTCCAAAAAGCGGCTGACACGATCAACAGCTATGTGAAGACATGTGGCCTTTGCTGTTCGCCTCAAAAATCGGAGCTGACAATAGTCAGACCACGTGCATCAAGGACACAAGCAGAAAACATAGAAATCACTTTGGAAGGGAACCGGATCCTCCCGGTACCTCAACTCAGGATCCTGGGTCTCCTGATCCAGGCAGACGGCAAGGCAACAGCCATGATTAGAAAAATGAAGCTCACGTCAGACCAAATCTTGAACATGATCAGACGAGTGGCCAACAGGCAGAGGGGTCTGAAGGAATCGGACACCTTGCGCCTCGTTGAGGCCTTTGTTATCTCACGAATCGTCTACGCAGCGCCGTACCTGCAGCTCCTCAAGAAGGACGTCTTACAACTTGACGCAATAATCAGGAAAGCCACGAAGCAGGCCCTGGGTATTCCCATAAATTCATCCACGACAAAATTACTTCAAATGGGAGTCCACAACACAGTAGCCGAGCTCGTAGAAGCCCACCTATCCAATCAAAGGGTACGCCTTAGCCAGACCAAGGCGGGCAGAAGCGTCCTCCGCAAGCTAGGATGGCAAGAATCGCACTACACCCGCCACGACCAATTACCCGAAAAGTTCAGTGAGAAGTTGGAATGCAAACCGCTACCACGCAACATGAACCCCACAAGGCATGTCGGACGACGCGACGCCCGGGCAAGAGCCATCTCCAGGACCCTGGAGGAAGACGACACTGTTTTATATACAGACGCCTCTCTATCGAAACGCTCCACGAGGGCAACAGTCGTGGTCACCGGGCTAGAAAAGCTGGTCACCTGCGCATCAATCTACACTCCGTCTTCGGAGGAAGCAGAAGAAGCAGCGATAGCTCTCGCACTCCTACAACCAAACGTCACCAAGATCGTCACGGACTCACAAGCTGCATACAAGAACTACAGATCTGGCTGGGTGTCCCTTGCGGCACTAAAAATTCTTGGTAAAGCTACGCCTCCTAAACAAGCGATCGAATTAGTTTGGGTCCCGGCTCACTCCTCAGTTGAGGGCAATGAATATGCTCATCAACAGGCCCGAGCGCTAAACTCCCGGGCCAACGAGGAGGAGGCAAGGGGATGGCAACCCATCACAAATTATAGAGATATAGTCAAATATTACAGGGACGGCAGGAAGACATTCCCGCACCCCCACCACTCCTTGACCAGAGCCGAACAAACAATATACAGGCAAATCCAGGCAGGATCCTTTCCCCACCCCTGCCTCCAGAACAAGATATACCCAGAGAGATATAAGAACACATGTCCTCACTGCAATGCATTAGGAACCCTTCAGCACGTCATAGGAGAGTGCAATTTTTCCATACACCACCCCCCACCTATACCCATAACTAACCCCCCTGCTATCCCCACCCTTTACGAGCGATGGGAGATCATGCTGTCCAGCCCCGCCCTGGAAGACCAGCTCAGACTGATCCACAGGGGCCAGGCGGCCCTGGAAGCATATGGAGCCCGCGAAGAGGGAGCCACCCCATCAGACGCTTAACGCGTTTCATTTCATAATGGACCAGTAAAGTTTCTCTCTCTCTCTCTCTCCCATTTTCGCCTAACACATGAGTAAATTATTAGGGTAGAATCATTGCTCATTACGTAGTGACATCATGACTTCACCGCATAGAAGCCCGCCATTGTTTGGTTAGGAGCAAACTCTCCGAAATGCTGCGCTTTAAGTAAGCCGAAGAGCGCTTAGCGGTTGATTGATCTGCGAGCGCTTCTAGAAATTTCGCCTGCGCTACGGGCAAATGGCCGAGTCAAGAAGCGACTATAAGGGGTTCACGTAAGCGTCCGGGGCAAATTGCTTTCCACCCATTCTACCTATGGGAGACCATCGTAACTTACTGCTTTTCTTTAGCCTTTATAGATGTAATGAGTCTTATGACGCATTATAGGTTCCGGAATTCTGCATCTGCGTCGTGAAAGTAGGTTTTACTTTTTGCAGTACGCGAAGTGAATGGAAAAACACAGGATTTTCGGCGCCAATAAAGCAAATAAGGGCTCTTGGGGAAACTCGTTGACAGCTCCTCCCGTTTTTCGTTGCAGTCTCACCACGCATCACGCAACATTTTGACACTCCCAGACTCATAAAAGAGGGGTGAGACTCACGTTCATCGTCCTCGTATTCCGGAATCATACTTTTGATCTCGAAGGTCTGCTCATCGATGCCGGCGAAGGCGAGAACGACAAATGTGCACATGTCAAGCGGCACATCTTCTATGTGGTAGTCCGCGGGGCTGGGGCGCCGGCTGGCCCAGCCGTAGTAGTAGCACACTACAGGAACTTCGAATTTGTTTCGAGGGATGTTGACTCCCTCAGTAGCATCGCGACCTGCGATCGAAAAAAAAAGGAAGGCGGAAGAAATGTTGCAGGTACGTCTTAAGAAGTATTAATACATTGTGTGTAAATCCTGGCGCTTTACGTGCCGAAACCACGATCTACTGTGCGAGTTCTCATTAAGCTTATAGTTCGTTTGTTGAGTTGCACGTCTTGAAACTGCACGGCGGGTTTGAAGAGGCTGAAGATTGGTCGCTTTTGAACGGAGGAAAATAAGAAAGGAACGGTATCGTGCGAAATGAAGCCTAGCGTTATACTCACCTTGTACGGGACACTGCCAATACCGCGCTTCACGGCACCTTGGGAAGTGTTCAGATACTATTACAGTGTACTAGAAGGGCCCGTGGCTAAGGCTACTTTCGTAGACGTCACCAGGTGGCGCCACTTCAGCATGGGCTATACGGAAGCCGCCGTGTTTTTCCAGGCACACTCTGCAACGATGCCTCGTGGGGCCGGTTGCGCTTGTGAATGTTTGTGGCTTATTTTCTTTTATTCAAGGTTTCATTTCATTCATTCAAGGCTCCGAGGTGGAGGATTGCTCGAGGGGGTATAAGAAAGGCTAAACATATTGAAAAGCAGAGCGAGGCAACTCGTTACACAAAATTTGGCAGTATGAAGTCAGGTGTTGCAGAATAGTTAGCCGTAGAAGTCACAATTGTTGCTTATACATCGTTAGGTTGCAGAAAATCAACGACTGTAGAGATGCACATGCAATTTTTACAATGGCGGGTTACACGTGAAAAAATTTATCGATGAAAGCCTACTCCTTCGTATGCAGATATTACTCAAATAATATATCGGCATTCTGTAAAGAGACTGGCTACTTAAATTCTAAAACTCCCAGGATCAGCACTCTATTGGAGATAGCAAAATTAATTAATACCAAAATGATGAAATGTCTAATTACTCAATTATTTAGGCAATATGACTAATGCACACCAACAGCAAACTTGGTTTTGATGAATTAATTAAGAATTATAAGTTTCATGTTGCATGAGTTATTTCAAAGTTGGATAATTAATGTAATTGAATCCTTCATATTGGATTCCGGTCTTTATATTGCGGCGACAACCGCTGTGTATAATTCAAACTGGAACACCGCAGAAAAAAGCAAGCCTTTATTTTAAACGAATGCGTCGTTTCAACTACACAAACTACAAAAAAATCGCTAACAACAGAAAGTTGCAGGCACAAGCTAGCGGCGCACGACCAGCGCAACTGACAGCAGCAGGAATGAGCGACGGGAAACCTATATGCTATGGTGGCTAGCATTCTTATGCGACGGATGTTGGCGGCGGCGCTGCTGTTGCACGGACTGGCACCCAAGTGCCGGACCTTTCCACACTTTTGCGTCTCACGGCAATACATGGCGCGTGTCGCCCTTGAACACACTACACCCTTCTAGTATACTGTAGCACTATCAACGCCTAGCGTTAAGAGTGCATGCACCAAAAGGAAAAAAAAAAATATTTAACCCAGCTCTCACATACGTTCTCACATTAATGTGCACGTGTTGGTCGCACGCAATAGTGCTGGCTGGGGCTCACAATTAAATTGAAGCTTCATACTTCACCGTATCCACAATAGTTCTTTTTTTAGTTTCTATGATCCGCAAGCTTTCGGCGCCCATAAAAAACGTGACGATAAGAAAAGAAAGAAACACATTGCTGTAACGTAGAAACACGTACACTTTCAATGAAAGTTTTTTAGCAAATTGCTGCATTATAATAGGCGAAATTTAAAAAAAATAATAAAGAAAGGACAACCATGAACATTATTGTATTTATTTACTTTTTGCTAGAAACTTTGCGTTCCCCATGTAGGCCCTTAATATTTTTGAAAAACCGAAACAGCAACTTGTGGCTCCCGGAATGCCTGCATGTTTCTGGAGACGTTGTAAAAATGAATGATTATAGTTGGCACATACTCATTAAAGTCTATCGGTAATCCCAACAGCTCTTTAATTGACGACCATATTACACGCACATATATGTATATATTTTTTGCCTTACAGACACTCGGACTACTTCTATAACTTGGGGCTTTTCTTATTATTATTCCTTAACGAGTACTTTAGTGCTCCTTGAATAATACCGCTAACTGCAGGAACAACTGACAGACGGTGTCCTCCGCATTGAGCGTTATACTGAACAACGAAGTCTACGGGGCTCAGTTAACGTATCTTAAATGTGGCAGTGCGTTTGCCGCTCAAAGAGAGATGAAAATTTCCGAAAGACGTTATTACAGAACCATCGTGCAGAGCCAATGAACTCAAGTACAAGCTCGAAATTCTTTTCTGAACTGCGTCGTATTCGACGGCTTTACCATTTTCTGGCCGTATTGGCGCCCTCGATAGAGCTGTGACCGCTGGAGCATGAAGCCCTTTGTCACGATGAATCAGAATCAGCATTAGAGCTTCAGACTGCGAGAGTGTACCTCCGCGCTGCAATAACATTGTCGCTTTCGATAAGTGATGATGCTCATTGCCTACCTTAATCCCTTTGTTCTTTTGGATGCCTGAATTAAGAACGATGGCAGTACGCCCATTTTGCACAAGTTTTGTTTTAGAGCAGAACTTTATGTTCTCTTTGTTATCAGTCGCGGTGGTAGAATTACATTACACAAAATGTATATTTCTTAGCAATTCTTGTGCCTGACAGTTTCCACATAGGAAAAGTTGGAAGCGTCAGCCCCGTGAACCACTGTTGCAGTTAATAATATTAAGGCTGTGAGTCCGTTAATTTCCTATTGATACAATTATAAGACATTAAAACCAAGGCACAGGCTACAAGCTCCACACAAAAGGCCAATGGTCAAGCATGATTTTGGAGCCATATGACAAATGAGTGCCCCGCTAAGGAGTGCTTTGTACACACCGCAGAATTACAGAGACGTTTCAGGAAGTGCATGTGAGATCGCCTCCAGGGCAATGTGCTATGAACGGCGTACTGTGCTCAGATCGTGTGAGCTTTGGAAACAAATATTTTACTCGTCGGCCACGTGGTATGCCAATGCAAACTGGCCATTGCTCGGCAGCGTGCGTATGAAAGGACTACCTGTACTATGTCAAAGATTTCACACGAATATAATAAAAATAAAGTAACACAGTGACACTGTTACCTTGGAGTTGGAGACAAATCAAGCGCAAATGTGAGCTTAAACACTGACGGTGTAAGGAGATGACAGAATAATGCTTTACAGCTATTACAGAGGCGACTGCGGCCAAGCTAGTATAAAACGATTGAGAAAACATTTCTGGTGCGAAGAAGGTCCACATACTCCCTTCATTTAACCATCTAACCACTGCTTAAACATTACTATATACACATGTAAACATATAAAAGAGCAAGAGATAAAACAAGCAAGCATTGGAATTATTCTCCTTAATATGGCACTACTTTCAGTAGCTTGAAAATGGGAAACAAGAGGAAAGAGAAGAGGAAGGCACTCAACAGCGCACCATATCACAACAGAGCACACGCACTACACACGAGAGTCTCGTTTCAAGATTGGGATGAATTCGATAGTACAGCTTTGGGAGCCTCGTATCGAATTGTTGATTGCAGTTCGAAAAAAAAAAAAAAAACAAGCCGCTGGAACTTGCTTTGCACTGCAGAGCAACAACTGCTGAAAGATGAAAATTCTGCGTAAATGGAAGTGCTGAAGTGTTTCGCGGTATACTGTCCATAAGCACATCAGGAAGACCTTGCCTACTTATTCGAGGGCGAAGGCGGTGTGCTACATTAACGGAAAATTGGGGACGGTTTTTCTCTCATTCAAGGCCAGGGTCAGCTCCGGTATTTGTACTCTCAAGGAAAGTAGATGTCTTTTTTTTTCAAGCGCAACTCTGACTTGCTGAGTGGTCGGTCAAATACCTTCCTGCCGCTGTGAACTCAACAAAGGTGATCCATGTGGTGCAGATAAGCGGTATGTTTATAAACGAACACTGCTGTCAAAAGTATTATTTGGTTTGCCATTGGTGAATATTCCATCTAGGGTGATGGCTGAGCTGTAGAAAAATCATCGCGCGACTGCTAGAGCAATATTACACCTTGCACGACCTGCACAATCGAATTATTTACTTGCCGAAGCCAAATGACTACCTCTGAGGCTACGGCTGAAGTATCACAACACAAAATTAGCCAACACGCTACAATATTTTCGATGCATTTCCTTGTTGAATGTTGTCCAAACATGTCAAAGCGTCAGGCTAGCGTATGACTGTATGGCGTCACATTGTAGTGAAGATAAACAAACGTGACGATGGGTTTAAATGCGGCCATTGGGAGGTGCATAGCTGCCCTATGCACGCAGGCTACAAGTCAAATACACCTTTTTCAGAGAACGCACGAAAACATAGTTTGAGGAGCCATCGCCTTCTCAAAGACCACCACCAACAGTACAGCCACCATTATGTTAACTCATGTGTTTGGACGTAACTGCCGGTGAAATATATTTCTGTGTTATTCAAATTAATATCCTGCCTGCTGTATAAGGCAAAAAATGTTAGCGTTATCGAAGCCACATTTATCATACAAATAATCATCTATCTGTGTCAGAAGGACAAACATACGCCAAATCCCGACTTACGAGTTCTAGCAGGATGCTCGCTCAACATTTTGCTGCACGCTGAATAAATGTACATTACCATTGGTCACCGCTGACGCCGGTTGTTGAAGGACGGCAACCAGGAGAATCAGCACCGAAGCGCAAAGACGCCGAGTGTTTTCTACGCTCTCAAGGTGGCAGAAGGAAGAGTCCGGGAATCCGCGCAACACATTGAGCATATTCCAAGACTGATAGATTGTTTTCCCGGCGCGATAGCCTTTCGTAACGACGAAGCACGCAACTATTCGGAGTCGCACCCGTTCACGCTCACCAAAACAACGAAAAAGAACACGCCGCGATGATAAGAGAGCGGCAACTTGGCGACGTCCTGTAAACTATAGCTGTGCATTCCAGCGTGTGGCTCTTTCGTTCTAAGGCTGCTTTTCTCTGCTAGGCAGCGGCCGTGACATCGTGCTGGCTGAACGAAGCCAGCTGACACGTGCGACAGCAGCGGCGCCGGTGGAGATTACCCCGTCTGAGGTTGCACAACCGGCGCTGGAGCGCATACGCAGCTATGTACGTCTCAGAAGCTCGTGCGCCGCCTCCAGCCAAACCTCAACATTTCGCTCGAACGCAGCACGACGTCGCGGCGATTCCAGGAGATTGCTCCGCCTCGGGTGTTCCAACATATCTGCCGCTCGAGCCAATTTCCTTGTCTATTCGCGTCTTTGGTTTTCTGATGGCTGAACGTTTGAGGAAGGTCAAAATCGTTAAGATTAAAATATGAGCGTTAAGATCGAAGCATGCTTTCACAAATCCGTACGGCAGACGCTACGCTCACATTTATTGCGGTAATTTCACTATTGTACCCGTGTTTTTTTCTTATGTTGCAACAACGTAAGTCATTTTAGTGCATTTCTTTCTGTATTTCTTACTTGTTTGCGTGATCAAAGTCTTATTCCAATTTTGACGAAGTTGACAAAATGGACATTTTCGTGAAGGCAGCATTGAAGTAAAAAAATAATGCAGGCTACTTTGCTGTAGAAGCAAGATGACGGCTGAGCAAAATATTGGAAACTCGAAGAAAATGCAATGTATGCTCAACAAAACCAAATCACGCTTTCTTGTGCGGTTAATGTAAGCTACGGTGTGTTTTTCGTACATTCGTAAACCAGAATAAAAATTGAGAAGCTATACCTCTATGTAAAGGTGGATGACCAGCGAAACTGTAACCCACCACACAGGGTTTGAAAAGGGTACGTGTACTTATTTTCGTCATTTTGTAATGGTAGTGACGATAGCATTGTGATTACTGTGATATACACTGATTGGTTCGGTTACAACATTATACACATATTCGGCCGAAGTTAAATCTTACACATGACCTTTGTTGAGTAGTTGAGTGACTTGGATTGGTGTGGCACTTCGAATTAAACTCTCCTGGTACAAACTGAGGGAACCATTTCTTGTCTTATTCAAGTATCGAACAATGATCACATGGGCAGTGTCATTACGGCTAAACCATTCAAAGTGCGTGGTCATGAACTTCTCGATATCGAACTTACGTGTGCCTGGAGATATATATGCACAATCGATATCACAATTCAGTCTTTCGTTTGTACGGCACGGACATCCCCACAGTCGGTGGCATTGTCCTCTTGCGAGAGAAGAGGGTATTGTTATATATACATTTTGTCCTTTGCGCATGTGGCAATGCCTCCTGATTTATTTTATTTGTTATTATTATTATTATTATTATTATTATTATTATTATTATTATTATTATTATTATTATTATTATTATTATTATTATTATTATTATTATTATTATTGGCGGAGTGCTTCAGGTGTGCTTCACCTCCGCTGCTGGTAGGCCCGGTATCGCACATCTCCGGGATCGGCCAACGCGCACATTTTTTTTTATATTGACGCACGAACGCTTTAGGAGGGGAGGAAAGAGAAAAGTAGAAGGCAGGGAGGTTAATCAGAATAACGTCCGGTTGGCTACCCTGCACCGGGGGAATGGGAAAGGGGAAAACAGAGATCACAGGAAGAGAGAGGAGGGAAGGAAAGAAGGAAATTGCGGCAAGTTCGCTGACGCGTGTGGTTTTACAGAAATTGCATTAATAGTCACAGATGGTCGCACAAACCCGTCGTCCTTAAGAAACACAAAATCGCCTTCACCGCTTAATGGGCCGACGGGCGATGGGGGCGGTGTTCCAGCAGCACCTGCACAGAAAGCGGCCGATTGTCCAGTTTTTGGAAAGCTTTGGCAAGTTCTTGTTTCTCTAGGGCATATCTTGGACAGTGGTACAGCAGGTGGTCGATGTTTTCTTCGGTGCCACAGACCTCGCATGCTGCACTGTCAGTCACTCCAATTAATGTAGAGTATGCCTTTGTGAAGGCAACACCTAACCAAAGGCGACAGAAAAGCGTAGCTTCACGTCGAGGAAGTCCGAGTGGAGGTCGGAGTTGCAGGGAGGGGTTTAGTCGATGCAGTCGTGTAAGTCGTAAGTTTCGCGAGTTCCAGTCGGTCAGTGTGAGACTGTGTGCCAGGTGTCGAAGCTGCCTTGCGGCGTCTGTCCTCGAAAGCGGAATTGGAACGCTGTGCTCTTCTTGATGTGCTATGCGAGCAGCGTTATCGGCGGAATCATTGCCACTGATTCCACAGTGGCCAGGTACCCATTGAAAAACGACCTCGTGACATTTTGTTGGACATCATGGTAAAGTTTCACGACTTCGTATGTCAATTGGTCATGACATCCGTGTCGGACTGACTGCGTGCACTGTAATGCCGGTTTTGAATCACAGAACACAGCCCATTTTCTAGGTCTTTCAGAATCAATGAATTCCAGTGCTCGACGCAGGGCCGTTAGTTCTGCTGCCGTTGAGGTCGTGACATGCGATGTCTTGAACCGCAGTGTCATTCCTCGCGTTGGTATAACCACGGCACCACCAGAACTGCACGACGTAGTCGATCCATCGGTATACATGTGCACGTAGTTGCTGTACTTTTCATGCAGAAGAAGTAAGCTCAGCTGTTTTAGAGCAGGGGCTGGTAGATCTGTCTTCTTATGTAGTCCTGGAATCATTATATGAACTTGTGGACGGCTCAAACACCACGGAGGAAACGCTGGCTTGGCCGCAGGTGCGTACCATGAAGTAAACGACGCACTATGTGCACGGACAATACCGCTAAATGTCGAGCAGGGCCTTGCAGCAGTGAGGCTCGCCAAGTGGTGGGAAGGGGTCCTAGCATAATGCCTGAGATGCATACGCATTGTCTCAATGGTAATGTGCGTCGTGATTGGGTAATCCTGCGCAAGGGCAATGGTTTCAGCCGTTGATGCACTGCGTGGTAAGCCAAGACATATCTTAAGGGCTTGGGCTTGAATACTCTGAATCGTACGCAGGTTAGTCTTGCAGGTGTTGGATATTGCAGGCAGGCTGTATCGCAGGAATCCAACGAACAACGCCGTGTACAGCTGTAACATAGCGTGTATAGATACTCCCCAACTTTTTCCGGCAAGGAACCTGAACAGGTGACAGATAGCAGTCAGCCGCTTTTTCACGTAATTGACGTGCGGAGTCCAAGACAGGTCTCTGTCAATTACGACTCCCAAGAATCTGTGACTTCTGCTGTATGGTATAAGTTGTCCGTTAATAGATACGCCGTAACCAGACATTGGCTTCCTCGTGAATGCCACCATTGCGCACTTTCCGCATGAAATTTCAAGTCCTTGTTCACGAAGGTAGCAAGATGTCATTGTGGCAGCCTTCTGAAGCCGAGCACGAAGCTGAAGTCATGTCACACCTGATGCCCAAATGCAGATGTCATCCGCATAGATGGAAAGTCGTACGGTGCTTGGCAGGTTGTAAACTAATCCACTGAGGGTGAGATAGAAAAGAGTCGGGCTAAGCACGCCTCCTTGAGGGACTCCTCGGCTACCGTAATGCTCGGACGTCGGGCCATTTTCTGTGTGCACGTAGAATGGTCTCCTCTGTAAGTAGTTGCACATCCACATATACATCTTACCACCAAGTCCGACGGCTTCTAACGTGCTAAGGATGACTTCATGGGTGAAATTATTATGAGCTCCTTTAACGTCTAGAAACAGAGCAACAGATAGTCGCTTACAGGCCTTTTGGTGTTGCACACATGTTATCAAGTCAACAACGCTGTCTGTTGACGAACGACCCCGTCTGAATCCGGCCATAGCATGTGGATAGATTCCATAGTACTCTAAGTACCATTCCAGACGTGTTAAAATCATTCTTTCCATTGTTTTTCCGACACAACTGGCAAGTGCGATCGGACGGTATGAGGAAATGTCCAAAGGCGACTTGCCAGCTTTGAGAAGTGGAATGAGGCGAGTTGACTTCCACTCTTGCGGAACCGTACCCGTCTGCCAGGAGTCGTTGTACAAGAGCAAGAGTGCCTTCCGAGCTTGGTCTCCTAGGTTACACAGGGCACGGTATGTAATACCGTCAAGTCCTGGCGCTGAAGAATGCCTGCACAAAGCCAGCGCAGCTTCCAGTTCTTCCATAGAAAAAGGGCATTCCATGCGGGGATCGCGTGAGAACAGTGGGTGGTCGAGCGTTCCCGTACCCTTTCCATCGGAATTTGTCTCGCCAGCAATCTTTCTGCAGAAAGATTCAGCGACGTCAATATCTCTACATTGTAGATAAAATGCCAGAGATTTAAACGGGTGGCGCTGACCAAAGGTTGTGCAAAGGCCACGAACAGTCCTCCATATAAGCGACAAAGGTTTTCGAGGATCCAGGGACTCGCAAAAGGATGCCCATTGTCGCGAAGCCAGCTTGTTCATGTGACGCTGTATTTTCTTTTGTGTTCATCTAGCCAATCTCAAATCATGATTAGATTTCGTGCGTCTATATCTTCGCTCCGCACGATGGCGAATTGCTCGAAGTTTTGCTAGTTCGATGTCGAAATCGGTGCGGGAAGAACTCCTCGAAAGCAAATGCGTGGTTGTTTGTATGGCATCCTTCATCGCGCCGTGTAGGTTATAAGAGTTGCCGTCACGACAACAGTCTTCCATTATTATTTTGTATTTAGGCCAATCAGTGCACTGGACTGTTCTGGAGGACTTGTAGCTAGTCAAACCTTCGATTTTCAGATAGGTTGGGATGTGGTCGCTACCCCATGTTTCTAAATCGGAAAACCAGTACACCCTTCTCGAAAGCGACCGTGAAACGAAGGTTAGGTCCAAGCAGCTGCTATACGCTGATCCACGCAGATAAGTAGGGCTACCATCATTTGATAAGCAAAATTCGCGTTAAGAGGCAAAGGACACCAACGTTCTGCCTCTAGAGTTAACTTTGGAGCTTCCCCATAGGTAATGCTGGGCGTTAAAGTCACCAGTGAGCACCCACGGCTGAGGAGTCGAAGTCGAAATTCCCCGTAGGCGCTCACAATCTGGACGGCTTGCTGGAGATAAATAGGCTCCAAGAATTGTAAACATGAGCTTTTTCTTCTTCACTGTTAAGCAAACGTATTGATTTGCTTCGTCAGGAGGCACTGGGTGTGGTACATAAGTCAATTCACGGCGTATAAACACAACAACCTTGCTGCATTCTCCGTGCAGCAAGGTTGCTGCACTCTCCGAACCTTCGTCGTGACATTTGGTCAGAACACCGCCAATTACTGACGCATATCTGCCGGAAACCCAAACCGCAGAGTTTCATTCCATAATTCCTAGGGGGAACTCTGGCGCTAGTGTCTACAGGAGCTGCAAGTGGGATGGTTCAGCCATCATGGTAGTGATGATGGTTAGTGCATATATTTGCCTAGACCTTGTCCTTCTGGCTTCAGACGGCTTCATGACCTTGTAAACTCGTCATCTTAAACAACGTGCTGTTTTGTAAATAAATAAATGCCACTAAAGTTATGCGACCACAGGATTAGAACACACGAAGTCTAGCACAGAAGCCCCGACACTTAATCTGGTTAACGTCTCTGCGTTTCACCTCTTGTTTTCCTTCCTCCCTTCCTTCCATTCGGCCTTACCGAGGCGCAGAATGCAAGAGAAAGCTTGCTCGGACACGGGACGCGCAGATAACGCTCGCAACCACAGAATTTCGTCTGCAACAAAGGGAGAAGCTTCTAAGAGGAAGCATTTGAAAGAAGTCAAGCGTTACTGCAGGCAAATTACGCGTAAAAAACAAAAACAAACAGCAATATTTCTTTCATTTTCCAAACACAAGACTGGCTGTGAAAATGAGTTTATTGGGGAGATCTTCATAGTGTAAATAGTATTCTTTGCAGTTGCTTGTCTCTTAAAACACGGTAGTCTTGGTTTCAAGGGCTTCAGAAGTAATGGTATAGGCTTCATAAATACTGATTCAAAGATTGCTGTGCACTATATGACCATTCCCCAGTGGGGAGCTTCTGCCCTAACTTTTTATCAATTTCTTTATCCCTGTTGATTTCTTTTTCTGCCTGCTGCTTCCTCATCCAGAGTACGGTAGCAAACGATATGCACCCGGTGTCAGCCTCCCTGTTTTTCCCTTTTAGTGCGCTAGGGCAAAGGCTTCAAATGCGACAAAAGCCGTGTGTGTCTGTCCGTGCGCTGAGCGACGATGAAGAGAAAACAGCAGCGCCGTGAGGTGCAGAGGAGGCAAGGAGTAGCTACGTCACATGAAGAACGAGAGTAACCACCTGTGCCCATGACGCTGCCGCCTCTCATGGCGCAGCCCATGAGAGCGCACGGTTCATGGCAGTTGCAGCCAATATATAGGAAGCAGCGCTCGGCCGCAGTTGCAACTGCAGTGTTGGGAAGCGCCGCGCGCCTTCTTTTCGTCTCACAGGTACTTAGTTTAGCAGTGCGTCAGAACAAGGGATGTCGCAGTGCTGACGTTCCGAGATGGGCCATTTATGAGGTGGCGAGTCTGACTGGGTTGGTTTGCACGGAGCACCGGGCTCAACGGAACGCACACCCAGACTGAAACGACAATGTGAGCGTGCGTCAACTGATCCTGGCTTAAACAAGAGAAGAAGTTGGAAGCAGACAGGTTGAGAAAATCAACATATTAAACTTCCGAACAGCGACAACGACGCGTACACGCCAATGTTCAAGCTGTCAGGACTTGACAGGCGAACGAAACTGCCGAGAAGTATGACACGCAATTTGTCAAATACGTTAATTCAAGAGCGGCACACACCTACTGGCACATACCCAATGACCCCAGTTGGCAAGACAAACTATGAAGGTCTAGGGATAACGGCGATAGCGCACAACAGTTCGCGCTTAGCCAAAGCTAAACCGTCAGCAATTTTTTCTTTCTTTCTTAGTTTTTTTATTCTTTCTCACATGTTTCGAACTACGCAGACTTGGCAAGAACTCTGCAGTTCAAGGGTCTCACTGATCTAGCAAAGTGTCGCGTAAAGCTGCGCGGCGTCGTTCATGCAATACCAACGCAATATATTATAAAATATGAAGACGCCAAATAAACAGACACACACAAGAGAAGAGAACGGGACAGGGCGCCTATATATAATATAAACCAAATTAATATAATATAAAATAAACCAAATTCTGTATTGATGCTGTAGATTCTAATCATAATGGGCAGAAGTGGAGGCGGAGGAGGAGGAGGAAAAAATAATACCCAAGAAGCGAAAAGACCAAACAACTGCAGAGTAACTGAGAATCGCGTGAGTTGGTTATCCATGGTGAAACTGTAACGCGCAGAAGTAATACCAAGTAATACGTGAATATGGAATAAAGAAGGTCACCCTGCAGTGCAATCTGTTGTGTGTATGCTCTAATACTCTCCTGCACAACCCGGAATTTGGCCTATTTTCCGTATTGAGTTCGGCAGTTGCGCATTGCGCGCGCCAGTCTGCAAGAAGGGCGGAGCTGACAACAGCGTCGCTGGATCTCGTTGGACGAGACGAGGAAACGACTATGCGTGATTTGCTGCGTCGCTGCGGGCCATTTCGTTGAGCCGAGCTTTCTGTTACTAATTAGAAAGTTAACTAGTAATTTTTAAAGGTTGATAAACTTATTTACCACTCTCGCAGAATGTTTATGACCGCCACTGCGAGAGTCTTTTGACACGAACAAAAATGATCATTTTGTCCGGCGTTACGGGACTTTCACATTATAGAAAAAGTCGTCCAATATACATCTCGTACACTTCATAGTATATCTAGGAAACTTGGGCACAAATAGCAAAAAAAAAAAAAAAAAAATAGAACACAAAAATATCTTTATGCGCACCCGAGAGAACTACTATTTGCACGGAAGGGAAACGGGACACTCCTTTCTTGCTGTGTCAGTTCGACAAGCGTTGCCACTGTAAAAAAATAAACTAACGGAAGTTTATTGAAACTAGATGATACCTACGTCCGTCTTCCTGGTATTCTGAAATCATGCTCTCAAACTCGAAGGTCTTCTCGTCGATGCCAACGAAGGCCAACACAACAAAAGCGCACATGTCAGGCGGGGCACCCTCCAACCGGTAGTTCATCGGGCTCGGACGCTGGCTGGCCCAGCCGTAGTAGGAACATGCTACGGGCACCTCGAACTTGTTACGAGAAATCGTGATGCCCTCGATAGCATCACTTCCTGTCGCCAGCATACACAATCGAACAAGAAAAAATAATGCACGAATGTAGAAGTGTGTACTAATAATTATTACTTACTAATTAGCGTAGCACATGATAGTTGAACGAATGTAGGAAAAGATCCTGGCAAAAAATACAATTTCAAGCAGAAATTGAATAGCGCATCGAACGTGCGAATTTATGTTACTCAGATTTCAAGTTTCGTGACATAGGCTCAGGGGCCGTATAACATAAACCTACTCAAATCTGTTTTTATTCCAACTACCTGGCGTCAAATTTACGTATTCACCGATGCAAGCATCGGGCGGTAACCCACAGCGTTGCTTCAGAAGCCTAAAAAAAAAAAAGAGTTTTGTTCGGCATATTGATGCGTCTTTAACGCGTCTACGTCACTTTGACGCGGTGAGTTTTCGTGGTATTGTGACGTAGCGTAACAGGCAGGCGAAGTGGGTGCAGTCCGAAAAGGTTTGACCAATAGCAATTGGCCAAACCTTTTTGGTGAAAAGGGGTTGGAATCAGAGTTATTTTTTTTGGTTTGGTCTAATCATACATATTAGTGCGCACATATCATATCAGATAAGGCGTTTTAGCGGTTGTTGTGTTGCCGCGGGACAGACAGGCACAGATGCGGTGGCCCACAAATTTTTTGACCTTCCGTCGAGGAAGGATTGCAGAATTGGAATAGAAAACTTTGGAATAGCTTTACGTTATAGCACCACAGTTGAATCAAACACAACGCCTCAGTATTCTGGCAAACTAGAACTTCGAAATGTTGAGCGTTGGTTTCCGCACACGTGCAAGAAATGCTCCTTTGAGCGAGAAACGGTTCAGATTGTAGAACGCGGTTCGTAAGTTTCATTAGGGAACTTTAAAAAAGCAAGTTTTAAATTTTAAAACAAGTTATTGGTATGACCCTTTATTGGTTCTAAATGTAAGTTCTCATGCGTTCTTGCCATCCAGACAGTTCTGCGGTCGATAAGCGAGTTCTCTTACCTTATAAATACTCGCCATTCGTTTTTATGCGCGCAGTTATAACGCAACTCCATCGTTACTGCATAATCAGGCTTTGTCGTACACACGAGCTAGATGTCCTAGTTGACCGACGATTGAGTTTCCAATGCATGGTCTTTTTCAGAAGCTACGAAGGTACTGCAGGCTCTACGAGACATGTGAAATGGTTTACGTAGGCCGGTGACTATACGTAAACGATTTGTTCTACGTGGAGACCACTGTATAGAACCTCAAAATTCGAATGGCACACGGCTACTCACATGCGCAAACTTTTTGAGTGCTAGGCTTATTTTACAGGAATTGCACAGTAGGGCACAGTGGTAAATCTTGTCGCTCATGGCGTGCTTGCTCAACTACTGATAACGAGTATACGATGCAATCAGCATTTCATTGTGGGTATAAAACCTTGACTAGCACATCTTTGCAAGCTCTTTACGTGGCGCGGGTAAGCTTGTTACTTTTCATCCCCGCTGACCTTGAGGGCACGAAAATGCCGATCTTCAGAAGTATCACTGCGGGCACTGCTGGCCAGCGCCTTTCCTAACATGACCTTGCTTACAGTACAAACAGCACCACACTTCCGGATACATTCGTGGCAGGATAGGCAGTGAAAATGCATCTCTCTAATTGGTATGGTTCCGCAGAGCAGGCGTCGAAGTTGGTCGTAATAGCATTCAAACGAACTAAGATTTCGTACATAAAAACAAGCAGGGATAATTGAGAAACACTTGTGATAAAGTTTGCTGACGAAACGACGGCCGTAAACAACGCGCGTCCTCCTTTTTAGAGCGATAGCTCTACTACTCGAAGTACCAAGCCAAAAATCGCCTGGCTCCGTAAATCTGACCTTCAAGCTCAGACAAGGTTAAACTGGGACTTAGCCTGCCTAATGCGTTGTGGAGTGAAAACGAACAGCGGTTCAAGGTAAGCCTTTCGTGCCGCCACCACCAGAGGCGCTGGCAGCATCCACGTTCACTGCACCTTCGCGCCGACGGCGCTGAGCAGCGTCTGTATGTTGTGGTGCAATTGTAGATGCGGTAGTTGCTGCCCCCCCCAAAAAAAGGAAAGAAAAGAAAAAAACCTACGTCTCTGCAAATTAATAGTCTCGCCCTTTCTCAAGGCAAGCAAAACCGAGCAATCGCTCGACAAACATGGTTTAACCGCGTTCAACAACAGCAATATTTTTTTTCGTCGATTTGTCTTTCGCTTTTCTCTAGGCGTTAGGCAGACCGACACGTGCGGCGAGGAGAGGGGCCGAGGCTGCCACTTCTCTTGCACAACCGACCGGCTTCTGGAGATTATGTCATCCCCCTTCTCATCAAGGGCGCCTGAGCCTGCCAAGGGGCTCGCGACTCGGTATGCCAGCGAGCCGGGCGACAGCGCCGTAACGGAGCGAAGCTGCTCTCCCTCGCCTCTTCTTATACCCTCGCTTCCTCTACCGAATTCCCCCGCCTAGAAAGAAGAAGACTACCATTGGCTTACCTTACTTCAGCTTTGTAAGGGATCATGTGGAGTGGCTTACTGCCTGAGAAAAGTCCTTGAGTGGAAAGTTAAAAAATGTCTAGAATTGGCTTTAACTTTTTTTTTCTGTTCGAATAAGCGCTTGTAACATCTAGATGTAGGTGAACATTACTCGCGCATATTGTGCTGGTGGAGGTGGAAAAAACAGGTTTAAATATTTGCAGGCGCATTTTTTTTTCATTCCAGATTATTGAACGAACGTGCTAAAGAACAGCAGCTGGGAAGAAAATTTTGCTTCGAATCAAAAATGGCGTAATTTAAACGTGCGCTCCATTTTTTACGAATATATAAGTGTAAAAAGAAATGAACACAAAAGGAAGCATAAGAATTTCACAATCAAGGAGCAAGAGAAGAGACAGAGTAAAGATCTTTAAGGAATACTTGAGCGGTTTGTCTAGAATAGTACAAAGAGTCCCGATGACAAATGACGTTATACGGACAGTGAACGTCACAGATACACAACCCGCAGGAGATACACCACCACATGAAGCATACAAGCTAAGCAAACTGTTGCATTAACACCAGTGCCATTTAGAATGGTTAATATTCCATGAACCAATTACAAGCCGTATTGCTGAGGACATGGTACAGTCTGTGGTGTGATTACATTGCGGACAAAGGAGCGGTTATTTTTCTTTTGGGTGGACTGCAGGAGCCCTATAGTTAGGGTGTGTCTTTGCAGACTAAAAGAAGAGCAGAATTCTGGAGTAGAGTGTCTACGTATACCAACCGCTCTCCATTATGAAAGTAACCTCTGCGTTTATTTGTCATGGTAGGAGTTTTAGGATGATATCAAAGGGAATAACTGAATGAACTGTACATCCTCAATCATACTGCACGGAATTGTTCTGAATCTGCTGTTAGGCTTGATATAGCTTAGTTAATGTGAGAGCTATAGGCGTTCATATATTACTCTTAAGGTTGCTCGAAAATGCCTTCGGAGTGTTTGAAAGGAACTATTTCTTCACCTTCAAAATTGTACTTCGAAATGCTATATAACAAATAGTTTTGTGTAAAGGGTCCAACTATGGTCTCCTATATGGATATATAAGGTTATTGACGGTATATATGGCTCTCATATGTGGTTGAATGATGAGCACTTGTAACAAGATATCGTATGTGTTGCTATTTTTTCGATCAATGCCGATTCAATGCTGTAATAATTTTAAACTGGTAAATTGTGTAGATGGACGCATCAAAACATCCTACCTGCCGTGATCACGTTGGGTGCGATCTCTTGTGAAAATACTAGGTCGACAAGTAGGTTTACAATATAATGTGACATGAAATAATGTGAATTGCCATGACTTCGCGACGGAAGTCTCATAGTGATGTCATTTCAGGGAATCACTGCGAGCAGTTCGCCCGTCATTGTGGTCACCATGCATAATACATTACCGTATATTTTCACTGAAACAGCAAAACGAGAACATTTATTTTCTTTATTTCTAGTTTGTTACTGGTGTGCTGACAACAGTGAAGATAGTATAGTGAATGAATGAAACATAAATAACACTCCTTAGATGGAGCTCTTCAGTTAGATGTGGATTGTATCTGGTTGGCCCTGAGCTCTCGGAGCGCCTTCTCGCCCACCTTGTTAAAAATTGCGGTCATGAGTGGGTTCTTCGGGCCGCACACTCCACGGAAATCGTCCAAGTCGTTGTTGAACACCATGACTCCACGGTATTTTTCGCGCAAGATGAAGTCCATCTGCAAAGAAGGCCAGTACAAAATGTGCAGCGTAAACATGGGCGTTCATTGTTAACTGACGTAGACCGTGAGCTGTTACTATTGGCCAGGTATCAAGTTAGAAGAATATATAATGGAACTGCATTTTTAATTGTTCTAGACGAGGGAGTACCGAGAACCTGACTATTCCGTAAAATGCGAATAAATGTGAGAATATATTTTAGTAATATTGCGGTGATGGAGCAGCTGCCGTTAAATGTGTTGAATGGGCTGCAGGATAGCCAGCTGATGGTCTGCCTGTGAAGATTCCAGTAGGGTGAGGCGTGTGCTATAGGCGTTATGCATATATTGTACCGTAAGTTATGCAAATATGATGAAACCGTAAACGAGTTCAGCTTTGAATGCCCCGTTAGGGCTATAATACCGTACCTTGTGTGTTCTTCGTTAATATAGGTTTAACATGCATGACTGATACATGAGGTTACGATCAAGGTTAAGGCTTATATAGACGCATACAATTTCAGCATTCAATGCCCAGCGTGGGAATTGGTATTTTTTTTTGGAGGGGGGGGGGAGGGCGGGTTTATGGCAATGACTGTAAATTAAAATCTTGAAGTATTATTTCTTACTGATGTGTTTGGAGGCATCAACCTATTACGTCCCCGGAATTATTTTTTGCAAATTCACTAATTGCTCAATAGATGTACTAAAAGGGAAATAGGTATTTATTGCTTGGCGTGCAATTTAAAATATCGTTTTTGCATTATAACTGCAGTTCGAGGCTCACTACTGCATGAATGTGAAACACAGGTGGAATTAGGAAAACAAAAAGTGGCCACATACTATTGTCTCCACCGTTTATCCTTATGTGCTTTGGAATGTAAGTGGCATTAGAAGTGCTGCTTTGTATCATTTTTGTTTCTTGCCAATATCTAGTAGACACATTCTGCGGTGTGATATTTACAAAGGATAGCGTGCATATTTTTCTCCTTTCATTCTGGAAAGCGATATCTCTAAGAACTGATAAAAGAGAACGCCAGTTCGTAGAATGTGGCGTTAGCAGCGATCGTGCTCAATTACCTTGTTCGCAACACTTTCTTCGTCTTCGTAGCCGACCCACTGGTCTCCCTTGTAGGCGTAAGGACACTTGGCCTCATTGTCGAACATCCGTGTCCAACCACCCGATTTGACATCTTGACAAATCTGAAGAGAAGGAGGAAAGAACGTAAAACTTATTGTATTGCGGTTGATCCTTGTGGACTTTGGTACCATAATGAGGTTCACTAGTTCGAGTATGGAGATAAATAGGAGATAAATATTCTAAATGCGTCTGTGGTGTAATACTTGAAGCATGGATATATTGATCACGGCGGTCCTCGTTAGACCCGCCATCGGCCAAGTACTTTTCTTTCTTTTTTTTTTCGTTGAAGAGACCTAAAACAACGCGAGACAGGAATCTCCCTACCGAAAAGTGCTGGTATGAGCCAGTAAATGCTTCCCATTAACAATTGATCATGCGCAGCTGCAGCATTTAGAAGACAAAACGCTCGTAATAGACCAGCTCATAATAGACCATCCATTCACCCAGACCAGCACGCTCTGGGTGAAGGGATGGTCAGATGCCATGAGCATCTCCTTGAAACGGGGCGGTGGGTTGGGCCACAAAGCTCTTATTTTTCTATTTTACCTAACGTCTTAGCTACTTTATTCTTTTACAGATAAAAATTCTCAGCATCAAACTTTCTGTACCATTATTGGGAAGCTTGTTCTTGTACGTCTCCGTTGTTTGCGGGCGGGTCCTCCTACTTTTGTGCCACCAAGCCTCAATTCGCCTTTGTTGTGGACTTGTTTACTTTCCCCCTGCTATCTCTGAACCAAAGAGATTCAATGATGCCAGCAGAGCTTTAACCGATAGCCGGGTAGATATTTTCACATTCTGATGAAGCATGTTGCACGGTTTCCCAAGTTTTATCGCAGCAAGCACATGCTTCTTCTTCGTTAGTGTAACTCGCTTAGAACTACACGTTCTAAGGACTCCTGATGGAGATACGAAAAGTATTGGACTTCCCTTTGAGTTATCCTAGATTTTTCTTTCCTGATTTTGTTTTTACCTCTTAGGTATAGTTACTCATAGCCGGCTTCTTTTCATTATCGTGCCTGTAGCAGATACTTTTGAAACGAGTATATACCTCTAGTCGGCGCAGCAGCGAAAATGGATAGTTTTCGGTTATGCCTTTAGAGGCTATGTTGAAGAATTCAAAAGTCAAACTACACTGAATTACGACGTGGTAGACGCTTACTTCTCCTTCGCGAATATATGGCGCGGATATTATATTGTAACGGCTGAATTAACATTAAGTCGTTGCTGATGGCTTGAGGCTAAATGATAATAGCAATATTCAGCATAACAACAGCATAACCGAACGCGAGTTGTGTCCCTTTAGGATAAATGCAAATTCATAGGTTCTGCAAATGAGGATCGGGCTTTCTTTTTTTTTTTCGCAATACATGTAATACGGTAGTTGAAATGCGTGCTCACCACGCTTTGAGTTTGGTTTGAAGGCTTTGCGCTTGAAGATGTGACATACAGCTGTTGCTCCATAGCCGTCATTGCAAGACCTATAGTTGGAAGCTTGAGCTCGAAAGTGGCGACGTCACTTATCATCACGGTATAAATGATGATGATTTATGAACAAAAACAGTGAGTCGGCGCAGGTTCGTGCGTGAGTGGCTGCTGTTTGCGTGCTTACGCTCTGCTGCCAGCATAATATTAAATCATTCACTCCTGTACTTTCGCGTTAAATAGTTGCACGTGAAATGTGTTTATCGTGCATAACTTGCTTGAGAAAATACACCATTAATGATTGCACGGGTTGAAGTCAATCTCAAATATTGCACTGTAGGTGCTCTCGCCGCCATTTTTCTCTGGGAATAGCATGGCGTACCATTTTTCCGGAATAGGATGCTAACATGCTAATAGCCGACAGGGCACGGCGTTGGTTAACGTCCCTGCCTTTTCCTCGCCTCAATCTCTCGCTCTTTCTCTCTCTCCCGCTCTGTCACTGCACAATTTTAAAAGGGTAGCTTTCTGTGCATTTGGGCATGTGCCGCAGCGATACAAGGGCTACAAAAGCCTACGATGCACATGTTTAGTACATCTCCGCGCATACACGTGTCATCAGCATTTTTTACACGAGAAGCATCATACATCGCCTTCGACCTCGTGTCATAGAGAGCTAACAGCTACGGGTGACGAGAGTGCGTGTTCGCGCCATTCGCTACTACTGCTACCTTACTAACTCGAACAGGATTGGCATCACTTATATTGCAGAATTACATACAATCTCCGGATTTTATTGTTCATATTGTTAAATACTCGGCAGTAACATGACCCATTTGCTATACAGTGTGGATAGGGCTCGGGGCTCGGTCGGGTTGAAAATGAGCCCAATTCAAACCCTGAAGTTATTATGCTTTGAAACATTGCAATAACATCTGCATCGCTCGTTCTATTGTTGATCCTGTTATTTAAATGATTGTTTGGTTACTGATGCTACCAACACGCATGGCATTGGAGCCCTAAACTGCGTGTAATATAGCAGTCGTAGTAAATATTAAAAAAGAAATTACCTAAACCAGCTCTGATATACTTAGCCTCATACAGTCGTCGTCATGTCTTCCCGCTTCCCGCTCATAGACCACCTTGGCAAGCGAGCGCCATAGCAAAGTGGGACGATGTCCGAGTATGTGGAATATAGCCGAAACAACGAAAGTTCCACAATTACAACTGCAGGTGTTAAATAAAAGTGACGTCAGGAATGGGATTTGTCGCTACATCGCTCGATTGCTATTCGCATTACCACCGATAGTCGGCGTGAGATAAGTTCTGCCGTAATATTTTTTTACTTAATGTTTCACTTTGATTCAGACTCGCCAAATTTTTATTCAGTCGGGCTCACTCAGACTCATGCTTACACACCCCACCCTCGAGCTCACTGGGACTCTGACTCACGGGTCGGTCTGAGTCTAAGTGAGCCTGTGTGAGTCGACTTATGAGTGAGTTTGCCGATGTATGCTGCGGACTTCTCTCTCATAGTAAATACGAAGCTGACGTCTTGAGACGAAAGGTTGGAGTGGAGCGAGAATAGTTATCATAAACGTAACACTTCATAAATAACACATGACAGCACGATGAAATCAAGAAATGAACTCACCTCGTAGTAACCCTTGAGCTCGTCAGATCCAACATAAGGCCCTGCTTGTCCTCGTGCATTGGCTATGATGCGTGCCTTGGGTCCGTTCTTCTTGGGGTCGCGAAGCACGTATGAGCGGCCGTAGTAGGCGATGCCTAGCATTAGCTTCTGCTTCGGTGCGCCCTTGCGGACCAGCCGCTTCATACCTTCGGCCTGCAAGAGAAGCGCGTCACGCAGCTTTAGTCAGCGAAGAACAGCTGCGCATATTCAAGGAAAATACCAATATCTTAGGTGTACGTTAAATCCTTTAGAGACTTATGCGCACAAAGACAGGACGTCGAACGAAGAAGGGACACACAACATGCGCAAACTTCAACTGTCTTTTATTGTGAGTATGTTGTAGTATTAAATGATAAGGAAGTGAGGTTTCTGGATGGTGAAACGGTATGACAGTGACAAGTTTTGGTTTCTCTGGCACATGTGGCTATGCAGTTTCTGCATGCCCCCTTTTTGTTTTTTTCTTGCCTTCCTGTTTTTTTCCTGATTGTGGAAGCGTATATATATCTCGTTATCACGATAAAAGCCAGTTGAAGTTTGCTTATGTTGTGTGCCCCTTCTTCGTTCGACGTCTTGTCTTTGTGCGCACATAAGTCTGTATAGAATCATGTACAACCAAGTCGACCAAAACGTAACGCTTCTGAACTACGTCAAATTGTCGTGTCCTCAAACAAAAAAGTCAGAATGCTACAGATGATATACTATATGTCGTGAAGACAGCTTGCTAGGTTTTTCTCGTACTTACGTAGTACGTGTATGTATGTATGTATGTATGTATGTATGTATGTATGTATGTATGTATGTATGTATGTATGTATGTATGTATGTATGTATGTATGTATGTATGTATGTATGTATGTATGTATGTATGTATGTATGTATGTATGTATGTATGTACGCACGTACGTACGTACGTACGTAACTGCGTTAGCCCTCTTGCCTGCAATACTATGAACCTCAGCGCGTGTTCTCAGTTAGTTACAAGTGCTTTCATGCATGTATGAAACTAGATCTTTATATATATTTGTGCGTGTTTATCTACTATATGTTGCAGCAGAGCTTATGTATGTGCTCCTTGCTTTCGGGTGCACTCAGTGATTTGCGGTACACCCTATTCTATTTCACGCGACGGGTAGTAGCCGGTGCAACCCAAAAACGCAATTTCTTTTTTAGCATCATGTCAGTACACACACAAACGCATAAACACATACAAAAAGAAACAATTAAGCTGGTGGGTAGCTGAGTCATTGGATGTAGAAGATGAAAGAGGTTGCTTCCTGTTAATTTATTTCACTACAGCAGTGAGGTGACTCGTGAAAGTTGGTTGAGCTTTCTTGTTGATAAGAAACAGCGCAAATAAGGCGAGACTGTGAGCCCGAGGAACGCGACTCCTGTGTACACCTGTGGATCTGTATATCGTTTTAAAACCACCGCTTTCCCACGCCAATTCATAATAGAAACATAACTGCAATAATAGAGTGCCGTGCCAGAAGCAGTGTGTCGGAGTGGAACAAGAACTGAAACGAAAAACTAAAAAAAAAAAAACAACGATATTTTCGTCCTGTACGAAAATGTAACCGAAAGGTTATTCATTATTTTGTTTCGGAGTGAAACTGAAAAATTGTTGATTGGTTTTCGGTTCAAGGGGAAAGTCGGCAATTCGAAACAACCGACTTCAGGCAACGTCAGAAATAGCGCGTATATCTCAAGCAGGGATGGTGCGAGGGATAGCCGGTCGAGCACTCCACTAACCTAAGCCTGTCGCTCGGTGCATTAGCAGGTCGGCATCGTAGCAGAACTCGGGGCTTGCGCGCTGAAGAACTTATAGTTTCGTTTTCTACGGGCACAATGCTCTCTTACCGAAGCTTTATTATTTGTTTATGCTCGTAATAGCGGTCTGGCATTTCGGCGAGTACACTCAATGACTTGACACAAGGCACTGAGCACGATCTCAGAAATCTTAATTCACTTATTGAGAAAAATAAATACTATGTTTTTATCGTTACGTTGCTTCGAAAATTTTTGGATGCGAACCAAAACCATTATAAACCGCTACGGATCATTTTCTTTTTCGTTCCGGAGCAGAGCCAGAATGGAGCTTTTTCCAGTGGAAGGAAACCAAAACCAGAACCAAAACGTTTGGCTCTGTCACTCTAGCCAGAACACATATATGGATCTAATGAGGCCCTATGACGATAAAAAATGCGAATTGAATGTTTAAAAAGGAAGCATTTTATAAACAAGGCGTGATAAAAATTTATGTTTTACTCACAGGAGGGCACACAGTGCTGACGAAGAAAATAAACAGATATGTAATATCCTCAGCGCAAAGTGTAGGAACCATCAACGATGTGATACGCCATAATGCTAAAGCTAAATAATGACTTCACAGTAAATGTGCGATTGGTGCGACACATGTTTAGTGCAAAGAACATGCTCTACTCATTCATTTTTTTATATAGGAGTATTACTAGCAAATGGCAAATTATCGATTTGCCCCCGGTTACGCATAATTATGCGTGATCTCTTTTTTTTTCTAATTTTCTTTTCACTCTCACTACTTCCTCTGAGTACTCACGATGGTGAGGTCTTGAAAGTAGGGAGAGTCTCCAGCCCTCTTGTAAAGTATGCTGTGCATGTCCGTGAACCGGTTCCAGGTCCCGCGAAGGTCGTAGGCAAGGACGTTGAACCAGTCGACGTGTCTGCGTAACGCGATAATAAATGCGTCACCTTCTTTTATACTAATTGCTTGATTTTCTTTCGCGCATGACTTCGACCTCGCTTTTTCTGTTCTTTCTTTCTCGTCGTCCATCGTTGGCTTTGATTTCCCCTTCCCGGTGCCATAGCATCTCGTATGCACCTCTCGGTGAGAACCCTTTCCTGCCTACGCGCGGACGGGCACAACACGCAACTGTAACTTTTACCTTTAGATTCACACAGGTAAGGGTATATAAAGAACAACATAAAAAAAAGACATTTCTGTCAAGGCCACGTATTAAGAGATGCATCGAATCGCCAGACCGTGCAGGGTCGCACACGTGGCAGTTGCGTCCCTAAGGAGTTGAAATAGACGTCTTCATGCTGATATGACTTAAAGGGACACTAAAGTGAAAAATGATTTCTTCATCAGTAAATTACCGTTCTGCAACACCAAAAACACCACTCTTACAACAATAAGACGTTTGGTAAGCCAGAAAAAGCGCAAGAACGAAATACGGGTGGTAACGCCTACTTAAGTTCCCGCACCTGGGGGCTGTGACGTCTTGGATTTTGATGGCATCTTCTAGGGCCTACTAATTATATATAGCGGTACAGATTGACTACATTGTGTTCTAAAGCAACCAAATATTAAACATGGAAATTTTCGGGAACCTTTATTCAGCCAACGCGGCCCAAATGCTAAAACATACTTTGGAATCCCTGACGTCACGCTGACGTACCGGCACTGGGGTTTGGCGCGAAATTCAAATACTGATACTTGGGCCTTCATTTTCTCATCTAATAATCAAACTATCTTTTTTATATGATTGCCTGCAGGGTTCTCAAACAATGCTTCATTAGTCTAAACTGATTTATTGTTTCGCTTTAGTGTCCCTTTAAAGTAATGTTCGCATCTTCTTACTTTCTTTTTCTTGTTAGCTGGAATGATCATGTTTTTTTTGTTCACTAGAATTTTTCACCGTAGTAACAGACGTACGATAAAAATATGGACGTGTCAACTAACGAGAAAAATGAAGAAATCATTTTTTCTGATTGTATGTTAGCATGCGGTGTACGTGACAGCACTGAGCGATATGTGGCTAAGCATGGGGAATGTGATTAGAAGGCACTTGCTGGTAGCATATTTTTCACAAATGAACTCGTGCAGATCAGCCTGTGCGACAATAAAAGGAAGGGTTTCTCTTCTATGCATAATAATGCGTATGTCGGACAGAATTAAAATTGTTACTAGAACACGGGACTGCGGCAGGGGAGTTAGTTGTCTCCCCTAGTGATGCTATATTTATTGGAAGAAAGATCGAGCACTTGGAATACAGGAGTCAATATCAGCTTTAAGCAATTTCCAGACTAAGATTTCAACTGTTGACACTGAAAAAAAAAAAAGAAATGTCAGATAGTGGCTGGCCGCGGCAAAAACTATTTGAATTATTTGTACCTTTTTTGGCAGCACTATTGCCACACTTGCCTTCATGTCGCGTGAAATAAAATTACTCGTGCGCCGTTATTATTATTCGTTGTGTTCTAACATGGTAACGAAAGTAACATGCTCACCGCTGCATGTTAGGGATGTCGTAGCCATCGTCTAGGTAGTTCTCCTCCAAAGGAACAGCGGCCGTCAAGTAGAGAGGATGGGCTGCAAAGGCTTCTTTGAGCTCCTGCGTAATAGAAACGGGGATGTATGGCGATCATATAGGTAGTACGCGCGCATGGAAGGAAACGGCATTGATGTCAGAGCTTCGACGCGGTTGTCAGAATAGCACAACAAAATTCGTTTGCTGGTTTTAAGGTTCATTGAGCTCGTTATCTTAGTGTGTATCCTGGAATTTTATTTATTTATTTATCTTCCCTAAAGGCAAGTTCGGTTTTACCCTACGATGAATGATCACATGTAATTTACGCAGAATGCTATCGACTACCAAAACAACAAAACAAGTTCCACGGCTATAGAGTAAGATGACTAAAATTTGCACATGAGCGAGGTGCAAGCTATGCGAACAATTAATGTTACTAGGGTCAGGAAAGCCTTATATTTTAAGCAATGCTCCTAGAAGCTGCTAAAAGGTCGTCTGGCTCTATTTATTTATTTTCTTTAATTCATACTGCCGTCGCAACTAAACGAATTCAACCTAGATTAGACAAATTAGATGAAAACGCACAGCTTTAAATAAGCATTGTGTCTACTGTGTGGTGAAGTGCTTAGAAGGGGCGCCCTTCCTCTTCTCTCGCCACCCTCTCTCTCCCTTTTGTGGAGGCTGCGGGAGAGGAGGACAGCAGTCGCTGGCGACATACATATATGACGAATCGGCTTATATGTATACCCACCTGCGACTACCGATACGGCTGTGCTGGTTAAAGACCCTGTACTCAGGGGAATGACACAATGAAACTACAAACACTGGCTAAATATCTTCCCTGCTACAAATATACGTCTTCTAACGCATCGCTCCTTTCATAAAATGAAGAGCTCTCCAAAAGCTTATGGTTATTCACTTGCATTGATGTTTGTCGACGGTTCCTTCACATTTTTTTGTTTTGCGAAGTTGTTATTCAAATTACAGTGCAGATGGCGCGTTTGTTGGGAAAAAACTGTTCATAATAGTATATCTACTAGCGAGCGAACGAGCGAGTGTGTATTATAATTCAAGAATGAAAAAAGAAAGAGGCGCGCCATGAGCGTGTTAAGAAAAGGTCAGAAGGAAGCATACTAAGCGGTGTTCACGTGATGAGGACTGTGAATTTATTGAGGTTCCGGGCTATATATTCCAGCACCTCGCCCAAACTTTACGGGCATGTCGGTAGTCCCGAGACATTAAGCCATTGCTGATTGCTTAAACAGACCACGGGGAATTCACGAACGCTGTTAGGTATGTGTATTTTAGAAAAAAGATAATTGTTTTTTGGTTATGACACAGATGCTTCCAGCGGAGATACATTCCTAAATTCAGCGCCCGACGTGATGTGATACACACTGGACCTGCACTTGCTTAAGGTTCACTCCTGTAAACTTTACTTCGATGTACATTTCCTTCAGACTGGACAAAATATAACCAAACATTAAAACCAGCACATCTGTTACTATGATGTCGTGAACGTTCCCTTTCATCGCGAAAGCAAATATCGTTATGTAGCGTTGCAATTAAAGATATTTTAGGCACCGCGAAACAAAGGTGCTTATTCCTGGTTGTAACAGAGATATCTAATTTTAAAAACAAGCAAAATAAATTATTACTGGGGTTTTGCTTGCCAAGACCACGATATGAATATAAAACACACCGTAGGGAGCAACTTCGGATTAATTTCACCCGCTTGGGGTTCTTTACGTGCGCCTAATTCAAAGTACACGAGCGTTTCTGTATTTCACCCCCCACCGAAATGAGGCCGCCGTGGTCGGCATTGAACCCACGACCTCGAGCTCAGCAACGTGACGCTATAGCCACTAAGCTACCGCGGAGAGTTGATCTGACCCTAATCGATGTGTAGAATGCAAAGAGAGAAAGAGACGAAGACAGTGTGTAAGGTTGTCTTAAGAGTCTAGCCTAGCGACAGCAGTCATAAATGCATCAACGTATAGTATTCTCGGCGTCTCGTTTGAGAGACAATGCTGGTGAATGGCGCGTCTCAGGAGCGGCCGCGCGATCTCTGAAGTTTATTAACGGACCACTTGAATTAGTGGATAGTCGTTTGAGAAGAACCGTGATAAGAAAATTCTAACATATTCAAACTACGCACAGGACTCCACAGGAATATCATTGGGCAGCTTGAAACAGCAGTACTTTATGGCACCTTACTGTGAGTTATGTATCAGCGCGTGATAACACTTGTAAATAATTTTATCAGAGTGGTACAAATATTTATTTACAAGAAGTCTGATTCGGCAAAAACGTGCCAGTCTCTAATTTGAGACTGACAGAAGCGCTTTCAGTGTTGATATATGGAAAGTATTACCTTTAGAAGAAGCGCGAAGTTTTCCTTGTCCTGTGGCCTTCCGCCTCGTTTCTCGTAGCCTGGGTACTTCCAGATGATTTCGAGGCCGTCGAACTTGTAGTCCAGCATCCAGCGTAGCGCACTCCAGACGAACGCTGCCCGGTTCTCCGGGGTGCTGACCATTTTGGAGAAAACCTCGCCACCTTGTTGCCACCCGCCGACAGCCAGCATAGTCTTCAGGTACAAGTGCTGGGTCTTGAGGTTGGTGAAGTTCAGGTATCGTTCTGGAGTGAGCATAATGCGAAATCACGACGAAGGCAGCCTTGATAAGGAAGAAACGGGCTGTGAAACGCAGCTGCAAAACATGTTGCACGAAATGGGTGAGCACAACTTAGTGCGAGCGCGAGCAATGGTTTTAAAGACCACAATAAAGCCAAACCACATAAGGTTTTATTAAGGAATAGGAATGCGTGCACTTCCTTCCATTGCCAGTAAAAAAACAGAAATATGAAAGTTCTAGCACAAGCTCAGCAGCGGAAATTTGCCATGCAGAAGAAATATTGCTAAGGTAAAACAAACAGTCACAATTTTGCAGTCATACCCACTCTGGAACATTACTTGAAACTTCGGGCGTGCTCAGGGTATCATAGGCGGCGGTTCATTGACCGACGCGCTAGCTGTGAACTTGAAAATGAGCCTAAGCTTCACTGCATTGTCGTCTATATTCTGCTAACAAGTTTTCGATGGGCCAAATCTACTTTAAGAAAAGTGTTGATTAGAAAGAGAATGGTTTGGATTAGAATACGTTTATAGTAATGTTTCTCTTGTAGAGGCGGGACAATATTAAATTCCTCGAATACGAATCGAATACGAACAGTAAGGATCGAATAACGAATCGAATAGCGAATAGTCAAACACAGACCCATATACGTATTTATGGCACCCTGTATTTACTAGTCCAAAAAGAGGCAGCTAACAGTCAGGGACAAAGAATCAGTTTTACATACAAGATCAGCAACTGTCATTAATAAAAAACTCACGAATGTCCTCTCATCATCTTGAGAGCGTAAATGCAAACAAACCTTCCAATAAGTAATGGCTGCTGTATGAGATGAAGCTTTTTCAAAACGCTAAATAAATGGTTGCCGTACACTAATCAGAAGTTGTGGGGGAAAAATGAGCCTAAAGGACTTGTGTACTGTGAACACATGTAAAAGAGAGGTCGTTGCAAAAAAAAAAAAAAAAGCATCACTGGTTGTAGCACAAACGATGAAAATACAATGTGCATGACTTGACTAACAAAGACACTAAATGAAAGAGTACAAGCAACACTGGCAGATTGCCATGTAGGCTTCGGCCATTAAATCGAAAATAAAACTTGCATTAGCCATTTTGCTTGTGCATTGCTTTAAAATCTTTTGTCAATGTTTCAATTCTGATCATTTGCGTTACTTTGTCAAGCCGACGGAGAACATTAGCAAGACTTTAACGTATGGCTCTTGCGAGATATTTGGTTAGCTACAAATATTCGACTAACAAATAATTATTTTTAGGATAGGAACAGCTCTTGGATTACGAATATGAATAGTTGTGTAATATTCCGTTCCTATTCAAAACTTCGAATATTCGCCTGCCCTTATGATCTTCTAGTTGTTGTGGCACACGAACATATCATGCTTTATAAAACTTAGTTTTGTTGTCCATAGATGGTGCGACAATAGGTAGACCGCCACTAGCTTCGCCAATCATCCGGTCTAGATCTTGAAACGTGGCGCGTACGGGAAACTTCGCGAGTGGCGCGATTGAAGAGCTCTGGAGCCACATTTTGTAACTATTCCGCCAAGTGGCTAATTCCGGCGATTACGCGGAGGCGTGGTTTCGTAAAAACCAATGAAGAACGGCCAGATAAGAAAGTGAAAATAAACTTGATCTTTAAAAATTAGGGCCGTAGTTGTGCTGGACACCAGGTGCTCATTTCATTAAGGTGGATGGATGAAAAATAAAAGTGCTTAAGAAAACCAGAAAACGAAAACAAATGCGCACGCCCGTTAGGAGGCACGCGGGGGTTGTCATCCCTACTAAAAGTAAACCTTATTAATTGCTAGCTGAAATTTTCGCAGGTCATTACTCAAGCTGAGAACCATTGAATGATGGCACAAGGTCGCTCGAGCAGCTAGCTTCGCTTCTTGAAAGAATATACTTATGGGATATGCGCACAGTTTGAATTTTCAGTTCTCATACCCGCTGTACTGAGCGACCAGCTTGGTTAACAGCTTGGTAATGTTTGCGACCAGTCTTAACGTTAGCAGTGCCCGGCGAGCATTCGACTAACCAAGTGGTGACTCCCAATCAGTATTCTTAGTAAGCAGTTAATGAGCTTTGTACACCTTACACAGCATGCTACCATTACCGTGCACAGTTCAAGTAAAATACATTTGCCCTCCGGCTATTTCTCTGTCTCTATTGCTACATCTGAAAACCGATAAACTTCACGGGGGACTGGGGCCTGCACTAAATAGAGCTGCAATTATCTCAACCTCACTTTGTCTTTCGGGTTGATTAATAAACAACGGCAATTATTTTAGGATGGCTTTCTAGTGAAACCATTTGCTCGCGTTACATTTTCGGAATGTGCACAGCTTGTTAAATGAAATCTGGGACGTTGATGGAGCCGAAATAGAAGCGAAACTCACGGCTGTCTTCCTGGTACTCAGGAATCAAGCTCTTCAACTCGAATGTTTGTTCGTCGATGCCGGCGAATGCCAGCACCACGAAGGTGCACATATCCAGAGGGACGTCTTCCACTTGATAGTTCATGGGGCTGGGCCGCCGGCTTGCCCAGCCATAGTAGTAGCAAACCACGGGCACCTCGAACTTGTTTCGCGGGATCGTGATACCTTGGATCGCATCGCTGCCTGCACAAGATAAGAAATAACAAAACAGGTTTTTTGGATTGTATGTTTTTTCAGGTGACAACAGCTAGCCATCAAATAGTTTTTAAATAATTCAATGTTCAAAAAAGTATTATGCCCCTGAGGTAGGTGAACGTGGCCAATGCAATGTGGAGAAATCGTCTGGAATCTTTCGCGAACAAAAAAAAAAAATTATTGGAAAGTTGTACTAAGGCGAATCTTGACGTGCCGAAAATCTTCCCATTGTCTGTTCACGTGCCTCGAAATATGCATCGGTGAAAATTTACTGCAACTAGTGCACCTAACTATTCATTCGGTAGCTTACCAGGTCATTAGTTTCGTAGGGATTTCTGACTTTTAAAACACTGTTTATGGTAATAGTCATTGTATGTTCGCTGTATACAGTGAGTAACAAACATTATGGGAGTGCCTAATAACCTGGGGACCGAATTCGCAAAGCTTTTCGTTCGTAAGAACAGTTTTCCTCTGGTCGATCAAAGGCCGTGATAGCCTAGTGGCTATGACGTTCGATCCCAACTTTGGCGCCCTCCTTACTATGGAGGCGGAATGCAAGAAACGCTCGTGTACCCTGCATTATGTGCTCGTTAAAGAACCCAACGTGGTAAAAACTAATGCGGACTCTCCCGCTAGGGCGTGCCTCATAATTACATCGCGGTTTTGGCACGTAAAACCACAGAATTTCATTTTTCATTCGCCTCCTGTTCTCAGAACCGTTTTACCATAAAAACTACTTTTTTTGTGGATAATATTCCTGGATTTTTTCATTATACATAGAAGAAGAGGAAACATGTGCACAGAGTTTGTTCGCAGCCACTGAGCAGCGCTCTGCTCGTTTTTGCATGTGACAGTGGGACGTATTTTTTTTTCTGCACCTTGCGAAACTGAAATTCTTTGATACTTATCCTTTCTACGGAGGGATCGTCCTTAAGTTCTACGGAATTAAAAAATATAGCCTGTTACAGATAACATAATTTCAGTTCTTGAGCTCGATTATGCGGAAAAGCGGACCTTACTTCCCCAAGAAATGCGAAATACACGTTCAACCAAATAACATGAGTTCACTAATTGCATTCTTACGTAATCAATGCACGCCACATTTCGCACGTAAAGAATTGCTGCCGGCGAGCTTGCAATGCGTAGCCACCTGGAATGAATTTTCAGAATGGCAGCAGTCTGGAGATGTGCAACATGAAACTTGCCGTAATAATGCACTGTTGTTCTGCTTGCTTTCTTAACGAAACGTTCTATTGCGCATTGAAACACAAAAGTAACTGAAACGACCATATGTATTTCGTTCCAAACATTAAAAAATATTATACCGTAGACAGCGTCACCCTGGAGGTTTATTATTAAAGTGGACACATCTTGCAAACGCACTGGCTACAATTCGTAAATTGCCGTATGTGCCGTAAAGTAAACAATCAAGAAGTTACTAGTAACATTTTTTTAATTAGTTGAATATGTGTTTCAACTTCTCGTGCTACTATGTCCGCCTCTTCGAATAATCCAGCTCAAGGGCAATAATTATGCTATCTGCCACAGGCGATTTTTAAAAATTCCGTAAATCTTAAAAATGATCCCCCCGTACATCAACAGATAAGTTTCATGAAATTCGAGGCACTCAGCAGTGAAATCAAAAAAAGAAAAAAAAAAAGGAGTCGTACCTTTGCTCACTGCAGTCGCTAACTGTAGAACAGCTGGCAGGCATATCAGGAACGGCACAGTGAGCCACATGTTGTTCCCCATGCTCCTGCTGGGCCGGAGTGACACCGAATCCGCGCGTCTCGTGTTGGCTGTCGGGCACGGGTTTGCGGGTGTCGTCTTGTCTAGAGCGGCGACCCCGCTTACTCTGCGATTTCACCACGTGGACGCAACAGTTGGATCCGATTGCATCTTGTCGCACAAGGAAGAGCTTTTTTCTTATCTTAAAGGAAAGAAAAATTGATCGCTTAATGGGCAATCAGGGTGCGAAACTGCATCCGGTGCCAATGCGCAGCGGCGCGTCTTTGGCAGGAAGTTTGCGAACGCAACGAAATTTATGCTGATTGGCACGGACGACGCTCTGTCTCTTCGTGCCCCATTCTAAACGTCTCGGCGGTAACAGCGTTATCTTAACTCGCACTGCAGGAAGCCTCTTGACCCCTGAAGCTGCCGCTGTGTACGGCAACAGACATGGACGGCGGCGGGCAACCGGCTTGGACTTCTGAGCTCGCGCGGCCCTCCTCCCGGCGTGTTTTTTTTCGGGCGCCGAAGAGTCGTTTTCTTCCCTCCTTCCTTCTGTCTTTCCACGCGCTCGCGAGCGCCCTTCGCGTGCTTTACGTCGCTGTGACGCGGTTCTCTCGTCTTTCTGTGGCTTTCGCTTTGGGGATTTATTATTAATGCCCGCTTTTGCTCGAAGGTCGAGCGTGCCGTGTGGCGGCGCGCAATTTTGTTGTTGACCGCGCCTGTGCGCACACGTGCAACCCTCGCAAGTTCGTTCCTCCTCTCCCGGCCGGATTTTGTCTTGCCTCGATGCTGCGAGAGCGCAATGCGCTTCCCGCGCGGTCTTGCGGGCAATCGTTCACCGATAAGTGTGGTAAGTGGCGCTCGCTAAGTGGCCCATTGCGTAAGCGGAACTTTTTTAGCGGGCCTACACGTTATCGCCACTGTCTTTGCTCGTTGAACTATATACAAAGTAACAGAGTGGACTACCTCACTCAGAAATTTAATTCGTTTGAGCACTGAATGACAATCTCAAAAGTGTAATTGAGAAATTTTCGAGACATGAACTTTTCGTTTTACCTCCTTTTCACCTTGTTTTGATTAGTCCCGGAAAACTTACAACTACAAATTGCAACTTGCAATGCAAGTTGCAATGTAGACTTTGCAACTACGTTCGACGGCCTCGTTCCCAATTCGGTGCGACCGAAACGAGACTTGTTTGCTTCAAGCCATGTGTTCGTTATCGTGTGTTCAGACTATCTGCGCCTACATCCTCGTCAACGTTTTTACTCATTCTCCTATTACCTTCCTGCGAGGTGGTCGAGCATCCCGCTCGCCTGTTTCCCTCTTGTTCGCTTTGCTTTTTTTTCTTGAGCGTTCTTAATCTGCGATCCACGCTGGAAGTAGGCGCTTGTTTGTGCAGTTGTTCGTGTGTGACAGCTATCGCATTTTGTCGTTGCTACTGAGCTTCGAGCTTCGTTTGTCTACCGCTGGTACAAGAGACCGTTGTTGGTCTCCAGGAATAGCCAAAGGTTTTTAGCGTAGCACTCAAACTGATATGGCTAAAAAATCCCGGCGATGCCACTCTCACGTATTGCACCCCGTGGCGTGGGACGTTCTACCGTGGTTATTTAATGGCAATTCCTCAAGTTTCTGTTGGAGGGCGTTTACATTAAATACATGTGATCACATGACAAATAAGTACGCACAAATAATGATGAGTAAATATAAAAATCGTAAAACACGAGTATAATGATATTCCGAATAAACGTAAACGCCAGCTATTACTGTCCAAAATACTGCATTGGCCACGAAACAAGCATATTATGGTTTGTATTGTCCTTAGCCAGCTTTAACTTTCATAAGAAGCAGAGTATTACGGGTTTTCGTCTGCCTTTTCCCCACTTGCGGAAGCAGCTATGTGGTGCAGAGATATAATGATGAACACGAACATCTTGTTCTGCTACCAACTTGAAGAACACGAGCTGAGGGGTCTAATTTCGGTTGGGCACAAGCTAATGTCCGACGCCCAGCGAAGCCGTATGCAGAGGATGTGGAGCCTCGAACCCAGACGAGCAGCATCAGTGCATGCCTAAATGCAAGTTGTGCGGCGAGAGCCATTTCACAGCAGGAAAGAAATGCAGACAACGCTTTAAAATTCCGTACGTCGTTCGACGTCGTCGAAGAGAACGAGCCAGAGCCGAAAGGAGCCGGATGAGAAGCCTTACCCCGGATTACCGCGGTGCCGAGCTCCAGTTCCCGGAGCTCGACCAGCATCGGTCCCAGCAAACAGCCCCCGAGGGAGGTCGCCATCACTCCAGATCGCGGTCTAGAGGTCGCCACCGTAGCAGGAGTTTAACCCGGAGCCATTCCCGTGGTCGCCCCAGGGGACGATCTGCTTCCATGGTTCGCTTCGAGCCCAGAAGACGGTCCAGGTCAAGATCCAGAGCCCGGGGACATCATCATCAGCCACAAGGAGGGCCGCCCCACTTGGGCAGATCGGGCCCGTGGAGGACCATCGGAGGTCGCTGCCAGAGCATGATGATAGTTTGGAAAAAATCACGAGATTAGAGCGTGAGAACGCGGCCAGGAGAGAGACCATTAATAGGCTAATGGCTGAGATAGCAGAGATTAAGGGCGCTAGGAACTCGCAACCCACCGCTACCTTCAACGCGGAAATTCTGGAAGTCCCGATGGCCGAGGGTAGCGACGGATCACGACCACCGAAGAAGAGGGCAATAGCTTGTGATCAGGCGAACCTGTCACGTAAAGCTAAATCAGAGGTGCGCGAGATGTTAACCGCTCTTAGCGAAAGTATGAAACAGTTAGGTGATAGGATCACTGAGATGCAAAGCAAGATGACGACCTTAGAAGCAAACACCAACCAGCGGTTGGCCAAAATGGAATGCTTTCTCGAGTTTGTTGTGGGCCCGGTAACGCCACCGAACCCACCGATACGTCTTTCTGACCCAGCAGCTAACAACGTAGCCCCGATTCTAGCCCCACCTAGGGTCCAGCTCGTAAGAGATGGCTCCGCCCCTTGAGACATTCCGAATTTGGCAATGGAACTGTAGGGGCTTCTCTAGGAAGAAGGCTCCCCTACAGCAATATCTACGAAGTTCTGAAAAGATCCCCCAGGTTATCTTATTACAAGAAACCCTCTCGCCTGGCATCTAGATGACTGGGTTTTGCTCGGTCGTCGTGCAGTCGGGGGGGTGGGGGAGGGAGGGGGGTATGTACTCTTGTTAGTAAGAAACTCACTCATGTGACACATGATCTCAAATTGGCTGGTAGTAATATTGAGTGTGTAATGGCAGAGATAATACCCGGTCGGTTCAACCGAGGCAGCATATATGTTCTGAACATATATAGTAGTCCCAACGAGAAAAGGAAACGATTTAAGACTGCTCCGCAAGGCCGTAGACATGGCAGGCTCAAGCCCTCTTATTGTCGCAGGGGAATTTATTGCCCCGCTTCATGTCTGGGGTTATAAACATGACACAATAAGGCTAAGCATCTCTGGCAGAATGCGATGGATCTGCACCTGACGCTGATCCCTGACCCTAACTTTGCAATCCGAATCGGGACATCCACATGTAGAGACTCTACCCCTGATCTCATCTTCGTCAAGAACATGACTGAGGCCAAATGGAATAACTTGGCTGAGAAGCTTGGTAGTGACCACTATATTTGTGAGGCCCAGCTTCCTATTGTAGGTAAAAAACAGCGCGAATTCTCGTACACGGACTGGGATAAATTTCGCAAGCTTCGAGAGGAGAGGCCTCCCTCAGATTCCCGACCTACCTTAGAGCAATGGATGGTTCAGGTCCAAGAGGACGTTCGGCGTGCAAGCTCTAAGGTCTGCACCGACCTTCCTGTTGAGAAAATGGATAGCAGGTTAGCCCATCTGTTAGAGGCCAAACAGTCCATTCTCAACAGATGGAAGTGTCAACGACTTAATCGTACGTTACACAAAAAGATATCTGAGATTAACAAACGCATTGATGAGCATTGTGCAACCCTCTCTAAACAGCAGTGGGACGAGGTTTGCAATTCAATTGACGGCCAAATGCGCAATGGAAAAACTTTGAGCTTGCTTAAGCATCTGCTTAACGCGACCAATACTATGTCTAATCAGAGGCATGTCATTGGTAGAACCATACATGAGGCCGCACGAATGACCTCTGAGGACGAATATAATTCGCACGCTTGCTAACAAATATCTCCCAGTCTGCTCAGGGTGGTCTCCTGTACATCTCGATTACCAGGGCCAGGCCAATTCCTACCTGGATGCGGAGTTTGGCCTTGAGGAGATTCGTAGGGTTCTACATGGACTCAGTGGTAGATCCGCACCAGGGCCGGATGGCATCTCTAACAAGGCGTTGCGAAATATGGATGACAAGTCAATCGAATACCTTACAGAGGACATTAATGAAGTTTGGAGGAATGGAACCGTCCCATTACCTTGGAAGACTGCTCTCGCAGCACTCATCCCCAAACCTGGAAAAACACCTGGCGTTGACAACTCGAGGCCCATCTCGCTTACATCCTGTGTGGGTAAGGTAGCGGAGCACGCGGTCCTGAATCGACTCTCCCGGTTCCTGGAGAATAACGACATTTACCCCCATAGTATGATAGGATTCAGACCAGGCCTATCCACACAAGATACCATGAAACTGATTAAGCATCAAATCATAGACAACGACTCTAGCGACACTCGGGCCGTTTTGGGACTTGATCTTGAGAAGGCCTCCGACAGCGTTCTACATTCGCATATCCTAGCCTCGATATCTCGGCTCAATCTCGGTGAGAGATTTTACAACTATGTTAGATCGCTCCTCTCGGATAGGAAGGCTACCCTCTCGGTGGCCGATCTCGAATCACAACTACTGGAACTTGGCGAGAGGGGCACTCCACAGGGGTCAGTCATTTCTCCCTGTTTATCGAGAAGCCGAAAGCTTCTCGAGATTGAAGGCATCAAACACACTGTGTGTGCTGATGATATAACTATATGGTGCACAGGAGGCAATGACGGTCAGGTTGAGGGAGCCCTACAGGAGGCCATAGACATTATCGGAACCTATCTCGAACCCACCGGTCTCAGATGCTCCCCCTTGAAGTCGGAACTTTTGCTGTATAGTCCCAAGAAACGCGGTCCGAGGCCCAAGGGGTGGACATCGTTAGAAGATAGAGACATTAACCTATATACAAGAAACGGTTGCTGTATACCCAGAGTCGATTCAATCAAGGTCTTGGGCATGATCGTTGAGTCAGGGGGTACAAATGGCAAGAATATACGTAAGCTAATTGCTAAAACTGAAAGTGCTGTTCGTATCATTGATATGAAATCGGTACCAATTGGTATCAAGGGTATCAAATCGGCATCATGGACTCAATGAGGATAACCTCATTCGACTAATGCATGCCTTCGTTCTGTGCCACTTTAGATACGTGGCAGCCATGCATCGATGGAAACGGGCAGAGCGGGATAAATTGAATGCACAGCTTAGGAAGATTACCAAGCGGGTTTTTGATTTACCCGTATACACTTGTACAGAGCGCTTAATGCAGCTTGGCATTCATAACACTCTTCAAGATATTGCAGAGGCCCAGGAACGCGCACAGCTAACTCGCCTCAGAACAACGAAGGCAGGGAGACCCATCTTGCAGGAACTCGGATATCACCCAGATAGAGTAGCGGAGGAGTTTTCTGACGTTCCTCCGTCGATTCGTGAGAACATTAAGGTCGCGCCAATACCCAGGAACATGCACCCCGATCATAAACGCGGTAGAAGGAAGGCAAAGGAGGCCAACCTCCTTAGGCAAATACACAGTGATCAGCGACAGGTCAGCTTTGTGGATGCCGCTTCTTGTGAGGGACGTCGGGCGTTCCCCATCGTCACTGTCGATGGTCGGCAAGGAATCACAAATGCTGCCTCGGTTCGGACGAGGGACTCCGAAATAGCTGAACAAATGGCTATTGCATTAACCCTGCTGGATAGCTCACGGGATGTCATCTATATTGATTCAAGATCTGCAGTCAGAGCATTTGAAAAAGGCACCGTTTCCAAACAGGCCCTCAGTCTTCTTGGGGGCAAGGCAATCACGCACCACTTCGTTTATTGGTTTCCCGCACATCAGGGTCAGATAAAGGGTGCTCCTCCCAGCCTCAACGTGTCGGCTCACGGAGCTGCACGTGAACTTGCCCACCGCGCTACCCTCGACCAATCTGAAGTCGACTCCCCAGAGAACAGGGACACGCCCTCCACCTACAACGAAATTACTAAACACTACCATCTTAGCCGTAGAACCTACTTTGTTCCTCATCCGCGCCTCAGTAGAGCTCAAGCATTAACGCTCCGTCTATTACAAACGAATACCTATCTCAATCCGTCGCTCTTACATAATCTTGGATTGTAGCGCGAAGTGAACACGGACACAGAAAGGAGCAGAGAGGAGTTAGCGCTCGTCCTGTCTGCTCCTTTCCGAGTCCGTGTTCACTTCGCACTACAATCCAAGATCATGTCACCGTACCAACTCGCCCAACTTTCTATCCTTTTGCTCTTACATAAAATCTATCCGGATGTTTACACCAATGTTACCTGCCACAATTGTGGAAACATAGCCACGTTAGACCACATGCTCTGGCGGTGTGCCCGGTCACGCTCTATCATCGCTAACAGCTCGGCCAGATGGGAGGCGGTTCTCCGCAGCCCTCTTTTGGCTGCCCAACTCTGGGCTGTCCAGCAGGCCCACGATGCGGCCGAGAGGCTCGGCCTTCCGGTTCCCACGTGGAAGCGGCCCGCTTCGTGAAGACTCACAATCTGCAGGACTTCATTAAAGTTTACCATACCATACCATACCATACCATACCATACCATACCATACCATACCATACCATACCATACAAGATAATGAACCCAAGAAAAGCGTCTGCGAAATTATTCGTTGTTTTCTTGAGGTGTAAAGATGATAAGGTAAAATAAAAATAAATTTTGACGAATAGAAAAGAACTTGCGCATTCCACTTCTTGGAATGCACAGGTTGTCTGCACGATGGGTGAGCTATGTGCTTTACAAAACGTAACACGGTAATGCACATTCAAGAGACTATATTTCTTGTGAAGAAATCAGTAGCGACACTGAGAACTCGCTCCATGTTCGTGCTGGAGGGAAGGGCGTTGTTGTAAGGTATCAACACTTTGCGCCCAAGATTGCATACTCGCGGACAACTTTTTGCGCCCATGAAGGGAAAGCTATGGAGGCAAAGCGCGCACACGTGAGAACGCTTCAGAAAACAGTCCGGCATTTTAATCCAGCTTAGTTTAGACTGGTGAAGACAAAACATAAACACTTCAATAGCAATAGTTAAATAAGACAGAAAACACCAATGAGTGTAAAGATTTACTTATTTTGCGGCTTTGCCCTTCCGGGTTTGGTGCAACGCGAATCCGTCGATTCAGCGTCTGTTCCGAGCAACCACCACCACCACCACCACCACCACCACCAACTCTTATTACCAATTCTTCCCAATCCAGGTCTCTGAATACCTCCTGTAAACACGCTGTGAATAGCATTGGATAGATCGTATCTCCCTGCCTGACGCCTTTCTTTATTGGGATTTTGTTGCTTTCTTTAAGGAGGACTATGGTGGCTGTAGAGCCGCTATAGATATCTTTCAGTATTTTTACATACGGCTCGTCTACACCCTGATTCTGTAATGCCTCCATGACTGCTGAGGTTTTAACTGAATCAAACGCTTTCTCGTAATAAATGAAAGCTACATATAAGGGTTGGTTATATTCCGCACATTTCTCTATCACCTGACTGATAGTGTGAATATGGCCTATTGTTGAGTAGCCTTTACGGAACCCTGCCTGGTCCTTTGGTTGACAGAAGTCTAAGGTGTTCCTGATTCTATTTGCGATTACTTTAGTAAGTACTTTGTAGGCAACGGACAGTAAGCTGATCGGTATATAATTTTTCATGTCTTTGGTGTCCCCTTTCTTATGGATTAGGATTATGTTAGCGTTCGTCCAAGATTCCGGTACGCTCGAGGTCATGAGGCATTGCAAGCGTATACAGGGTTGCCAGTTTTTCTTGAACAATCTGCCCACCATCCTTCAACAAATCTGCTGTTACCTGGTCCTCCCCTGCTGACTTCCCTCTTTGCATAGCTCCCAAAGCTTTCTTTACTTCTTCCGGCGTTACTTGTGGGATTTCATATTCCTCTAGGCTATTCTCTCTTCCATTATCGTCGTGGGTGCCACTGGTACTGTATAAATCTCTATAGAACTCCTCACTCACTTGAACTATCTCATCAATATCAGTAATGATACTGCCAGCTTTGTCTCGTAACGCATACATCTGATTTTTGCCAATTCCTAGCTTCTTCACTGCTTTTAGGCTTCCTCCGTTCCAGAGAGCATGTTCAATTCTATCCATATTATAGTTCCTTATGTCGGCTGTCTTGCGCTTGTTGATTACCTTCGAAAGTTCTGCCGGTTATATTCCAGCTGTAGAGGTAGAGGCTTTCATATATTGGCGTTTCTTGATCAGATCTTTTGTCTCCTGCGATAGCTTACTGGCATCCTTTCTAATGGAGTTACCACCAACGCTCTGTCGAACGCGGATGGGCTACTTGGCGCGGTAACACATGTGCAGCAGCCACGCGCGCGTAGCTTTCCCTTCATAGACACAGAAAGTTGTCCGCGAATATAGTTACTCACTGCCGCGATGCTCCCGTCTGGGTCCTTATGAAGCGCAGCGCGGCATTGTCGTTGCGGCTAAGGGAAGCACTCCCGATAGGGCCAGTAAATAATATGGAACCTGAAAATTTAACCCTATCAAAAAAGTAAAAGAAAGTAAAGCATAGTCAGTGGGGGTTACTTGGCGAAACCCAAATTGGCAAGGTTTTATGAAAATTTGGCAGCATATTACGCTCCTGTAACACGTGAAGGCGAAAGCCTGCTGCACGCTCGGTAATGCGCCGTCTCGCATCGTCGCGTTGCTGCTTTCGCAGTTCCGGGCTTCCTGGATCGTTTTCGACGCTTAGCTACGGCTTCGCGCGCTCGTATAGTGGGGTCAGACTGGCGCCAACGACATTTCTCTTTCACTTTACGTTGCGTCGTCTCAGCAACGAATTGAAACGCATGCTGTTCTGTGCGTTGTATGTGCGATTTCAATGAATGTACGCACTGTTCGATTCAATTTGTTGAGCGCTTGTAGCCTTAGACTTAGGAGGAATGAGCCATTGTACTTTTTGCTTGCTTAAGGTGCTATGAGCCACTGAGAAGGTCGCGTAGTTTTCTTTTTTGTAGCACTCGACTAGACGCCGCCTTTGTGTACGTTGTATCGGTGATTTCAATGAATGTATGCACTGTACGCTTCACTTTGATGAGTGCTTGTAGCCTCTGCATTACGGGAGGTATGGGCCATTTTATTTTTTCCTTGCTTATGGAGGTATGATCCATTGCTAATTATGATGGTTTTTGTACCATTAGACCGGAAGACGCGTTTCTTTTCCAAGGCCATTGGGGGCATGCCTCTTCGCGTGGGCCGGTAAAGGCGTGCCCCCAAAGGCCTTGAAAAAAAAAAAAAACGAGCTACACGGGACCCCGGGAGTACGAGGAAATCGGCCTGTACACCCAAGACGGAAATGCAATCCCCAAAGTAAACAAGATCAAAATCCTCGGAATGATCATTGATGTCAACGGAGCTAACGGCGAAATCGCGAGGAAGATCGAAGGAAAAGCCACCAGCGCCACGAGACTCATAAAGGGGATAACCAACAAACACGCGGCCATGAAGGACGAGAACGTCATTCGACTGATCCACTCATTTGTTGTCAGCCACAACGTCTCCGCGTACGACAACTGGTACGTCGCGGAAAAGAACGAGATCAACACGCTCATAAGGAAAGCGTACAAGATAGCCCTGGGCCTCCCGGAATCGACGGGCACCGAGCTCCTGGCCCAGTAGGGCATACGCAACACCCTGGAAGAAATATTCGATGCACAACGCATCTCGCAGCTCGAACGCCTGTCGACTACCACGACGGGAAGGCACATTATGAACAAGCTCGGCATAACGTACGACAACCAGCATGGCCTGGAAACGCAAATCTCCAACAATACCAGAGACGCCGTTACGGTGGCAAACATCCCAAGAAACGTGCACCCCGATTACAACCGAGGCAGAAGAAAGGCAAGAGCCGAGGCTCTGCTCCGTTCATTCGGCAGGGAGAGAAACGCGTGCTTTGTCGACGCAGCCGAATATCCGAACGGCGAAGAATCCACTGCTGTAGTCATAGACACAAATTCAAAAATCAGAATCGCATGCAGTGTATACACCAAACGCTAAGAAATAGCAGAGGAAGTAGCGATCACGCAGGCCCTCAGAGAACAGGAATGCGAAGTCGTACTAAGCGACTCACAAACGGCAGAAAAAGAATTACGCCAAAGGTATAATAGCCAAGGAAGCCCTGTCCATTCTGGCCAAAGCGGGCAGATCCAAAACCGTGAGCTCGAGGATCATATGGTTCCCTGCGCACGCCACCACGGAAGGCGACGCGCTCCTGAACCTAAACAAGACTACGCACTGGACGGCGCGAGACATGACCCGCCGCGCCGAACAGGGCAACGCCTCTCGCACGATAGCGAACACTCCTCGCGCAGAACGGGACAGGTTCACCAGATACAATGACATAACCAGTGCATATCTAAACGCCAGAAGGATATACCCACCGCCGAGTCCCAAATTGAACAGGAACAAGGCCGTCGCCTGGAGCCAGCTCCATACGAACACCTTCCCTAATACATTCCGTCTGAAACGTATCTTCCCAGATAAGCATCAGGACGACACGTGCAAATTGTGCCAGGAAGGACCAGCAACACTCAAAGACATGCTGTGGGAGTGCAATGTAGTTATACGAAGGATGGCAGTTGCTCCGGAGACTCTGTCGTCGAGGTGGGCCGCCGCTCTGCGCAGCTCAAACCTCGGAATCCAGACGTGGTCAGTCCAGTAAGCCCGTGAGGCGGCGTTGAGGCAGGGCCTTGACGTTCCCCCGCGGGAGACTTGGGCCCGGGTCACGTTAAACCTTGCCGGACATACAATAAAGTTGCGTCCATCCATCCATCCATCCATCCATCCATCCATCCATCCATCCATCCATCCATCCATCCATCCATCCATTGGGGCTTGAGCAACTTAAGGCTTTCGCCTTAATAATATTATAATTGCTTCTTTATCACCTTTCTTAAAGATTGATATGACTTTAGCACGCTTTATTGAGTCGGGAAAACAACCTTCATCGAAAATAAGGTCGATTATATTGCTTAATGGGTCAGAAATTAAATAAGCAACCATCCTTAAATGACGTGCACAAATGTAATAGAGACCGGAAGAACTTTTCTAGAATTACGAATATACGCCACTCTTTTGCCAGAAGAAGCACGGAAAGAGAGAATGAGTGAGGTAAACGCCACAAACCGGATGAAGAATGGTCTTTGTGACTACAGGATGGCAAACAGAAATGCCCAGAAAAGACATTTGCAATATCATCAGAAGGACGATGAGTGACGCCATAGTAATTTATTCTCATTACAGACGAGCTCATAGCAGGCATATTTGAAGATTCATTGAACAGTTTCCACTCTTTATTAGGGTTATTATTACTTTTTATGAGTTCTTTTTCAGAATAGCGCTTCTTGGCGTGTTTTCATAAAGAGCTAGGAAGGTTGCAATAACAGTTATAGCGAAGTGCCAAAGCCCTATTAAAGGGATACTTCCTCACTTTTTTGTAAATATGATCCTTTTTAGGAGTGGTTAAAGGAGCAGGTGACACCCACGGATTCTTAGGCTTTTGATATTTCTTGTTGCATGCAATGGTAGAAGTGCCGGAAGAAACAGCTTCCAAAAATAAAGTGCAGAAGACGTCATTCGCTTGTTTTGGATCAGTTACAGAGTGTACTTTACATCAGTCACAATGAAAAAAATTGAGTCGCCATTCCGGCCCTGCGAAAATGGATGTCCGGCGAAGCTGTTGAAAACAGCCACTACAACTGCTGGGAGGGGGGGGGGGGGGGGTATGCAATGCTTTATTGCTTTAGACTAATGGTGGTAATGGTAATTTATAGTAATAGGAGTAATAGTAATTTTGGCAGTACTATGCGTTGCCTATACATAGCGGTACTGCAACAACAATGAAATAAGTTGCTAGGCTGGTTCCTTTATGTAACGAAAGGCTAGGAACGTCACTCCCCACGTCGCAAGCTGCCGTCACCGCGGCAGTATTCGCATTAGTATTCTTTACCGGGAAACGCATGCGGAGAGTGCTATGTGCTTCGCATTTTTATTAGCAGCGCCTTATTATCAATAATGTGGTTAGGGTGCTTGTTTTGTGCTTGTTCTTTACTGAAACGTATGCTGTTCTGTATGTTGTATGCGTGATCCCAAAGAATGTATGCACATTTCTCTTCCCTTTGCTGAGTGCGTGAAATCTGCTTCACCTCCGCCGCGGGTCGGCCCGGTATTGCACAGCCTCCGGGATCGGCCCACATTTTTGCCCACTAATATGGACTCTACAAATTCCGACAAACGAGAGGCTAACAACTTCGCTATAAAAACTGCAATATCGTCCATAGGTGATACTCCAGCAGGGTTGCCAGGTTTGGCTGCTTTACACCGATTTGGCTGCTTTTGAAGGCTCGTGGCGGCAACTTTTTCGGCTTGGCTACCTGGCTACTTTCTGGCTAGATTAAATATCAACATTTGCCTATAATAACTATAGGCAAACTAGACAAATTATTACAAATAAATGGTTCAATACGTTGTACTACGCCTCTTATGATATACACGTTGTGCAACGACCATCGTTGCCATGTTTATTTGGAAGGGAGGACGCAACCTCCACCTTGAAACCGAAGAAATTCATCCAACAGAAACACCTTCTGTTCCATTCTATGAAATGTACTCTTTTATTGTTGCTTTCTCAGAAAATTATAAGGTAGAAACACAAGCTTTATTACAGTTTCATGATGAGTTCGAGAGAACAAATTGATATATGGCTATAAAACTAGTAGAAGAACACTTTTATTAAGTGATATGATATTCACTTGTAAAGCTCAGATATAGCACAAGGATACATTGACGAAAGACTAACGACGGAGACATATCCACACACGACGTATTCGCTGGTACTCTGGTTCAGTGACAACTACTTACGTTTACTTAATACTTTATACCGGAATAACAATTCCCGAATACGAATACAGAGCCACCAGTCCTCACTTGATCTCCAAAGTCACGTTTTAAACGTGTCGAAGGACACTAAACATAACATCTACAAAAAAAGCAGTTCATTATCGGCTACAGCCATGTTTTCTTTTAAGTGATTGGCCATGGCGGCAGCCTGGCGACTTTTTTGGCTGCTTTTTAAGCACATGCAATTAACTCGTTACTTTTACCTTTGTGAAACTGACAACCCTGTATCCTGGCCTAAAGTCCGCAGGGACCATCGCAATTGAGCCATGAGAACGCTGTTTCAAAGAGTCGGAAAACATCTCGTGGAGTTTTTGCCGGCGTCTTTAATTCGTTAGCTATCTAGAATAAAACTAGTAATTGTAACACGTGCCAGCAGATGTTCAAGTTCCTCGAAGAGGTGGCCAAATCTTAACTGTACTTGAAAATGTAACTGCACATTATTCATCCCTCGAATACTGTTAGTGTGTTGCACTTGCAAGATTAGGTGTCTGTGAGTGACGTATCAGGCAAAAAAAAGCATGTACCTTTAACGGCCGAAAATATGTCACTATATCTGAGTTGTCATAGAGTGGCACAATGCGTTGGCGGGCTAGTTGGTGCGAATCCATGAATACTTTGTTTAGCGCAAAACGACAGAGACAAGAAAGACGACAGGACCGCCTTGTCCTGTCGTCTTTCTTGTCTCTGTCGTTTTGCGCTAAACAAAGTATTCATGTCATAGAGTGCACCAGGCGAATATTTTAGCAGGAGCTTTTACCATCCATGAAGGCCACTTCCAAGAGAGGTGTGCGAACGTGCAAGCCAACCATGTTCATGTTGTCGAGGTACGTAGCTGCAGGAGGCTGATTGGGTGAAAGAGATAACGTATGTACTTCTTTTAATCCCTTTTTACGATGCCAATTACAGAGCGCGGCCGTACTACTGTATCTCCCACAAAAAATCGTGCTCGAGGCTGCGTCACCGGTTATAGTTTGTCTCTACGATAAAGAAACTGGTTGCATGTAATTGGTTGCTGAACAAGGTAACTGAATCACAGTTAGCATTGCCGAGTAAACAAAGTAATCGTTCAGTTACAAAACTACATAATATGTAATTGATTACAGGTAAATAATTAAATGCATTCGGAATGAATACAACTTCCGGCTATGAGGAAACTTCCGAAATTTCGAATGCGAGGTTCCATACTCGGAGCCCCCCGCATTTTCTTTCTTTAATTCTAACCATTCCTTGCCTATTGTGTTTCTCTATCTTCATTTGATATGCCCGCGTTGTGCCTCTGCTGACGATAGTGGCCAAGATATTTTCAATTTCGGCGACAAACATTTTTAAAAATTGTTGAGAGGGGTATCGCTTGCTGAAACCACATGTAGCTGAAACATGTTTTACTAACATCACTTACTATATATTTGCAACCGCAGTACCCGCGCACCCTAACTGATATCGTTGTATAGAGGGATTCAGCCATTACTCGGCTATGCATACGTCACGCGCACACATGACGCTATTGTCGCGCCATGCGTGATGCTATATTTAACCTCGCGTGCGGCTTTCAGAGAGGCGTAGCTCGGCAGCGCCTTTGTCCATCTGAGTAGAAGTGGTTGCGCTCGAGAGAGGTAGCTATGCCACAGTATGTATATTTCACCAAACTGAAACTGGCCGTCATCAGGACTCATCAGGCCTACAAGTGCACAATTTGGGGCAGACAGTTTAAGCTTCCTCCAGATTCACGTCGCCGCACTCGACACGTAGGGTCCATAAATGACGGGGAGAGAGTCGAGCAGCAAGACAGACGAATATACAACGCTTTTGATCACGGTGGGACGTTTCCGTACCCATAGGGAGCGCAAGCACAGGATATTGAAGCAAGCGTAAGAGCTCCAACCATCTACGAGGGCAGCGGGCTCGAGTGGCACATAGCAGCCTCAGGCGCCACAAGGAAGGGGAGGGGTCATTTCTTTATCCTAGGCCGCAAGCACCCTATACAAAGCTAACTGGCCCACTACGAATAGACGACGAGAACGATTGCAAAATTAGACTGCTATACGCCTACTAGGATCACGCATAAAACGTTTCACGTGGCCCTTGCGGCTGCGTTTCTGATACAGCCATGCAACCCGACTGCTTTGTTCTTTAAGTTTGTTTCTGGTAATCGTGATAATGATGTCACGATTAAAAAGCGTATGGCTGAAATATATATAAAAACTATTTACGTATAACGGTACAGGGTGTTACGTCACAACACCTCCAAGGGGGTTAATTGACCGTTTGCCACGTGTCAAACCGCCACACCTCCTAACCAGACGTCAGTGCGGCTTGGACAACTACTAAAAGCGCTCACCTCATCATTATCTGGAAACCGGAGAAAAGGATGAACGAGAGGGAACCACGACAACAAATGGATAAGCGCAATTAAGTAGGCTAGTCAAATCCTCACCCATCCCTCAACACTTATCCAGCCGTCGACACAGCATGTAAACCGGCTGTTGCAAGATTCCACGAAAGGCCCTCAGCCCGCGCTTCACCCACCAGACTGAGCGAAGAACGGGGTGGGCGACGACGAACGAATCAGGTGTCGCCGGATGATTTCATTCTTTCACAAATTACAAACCAGTTTCTTCGAAGCGGAGTTACTGCGGGTTATGGATAGCATGGGCGTGGTATCGCAACTGAGTCGACGATGGGGATTTGTTGCTGGACAGTCCTCAGATTCCCTAATCAACTCGCCTAGGGAAGACGACGAAGGTCCTGATGTGGATGGAGACGTTTACTTGCTCCTGCGTGGAGTGGGATTCCGTACTGGAGCCGTGTAACTAAGCTAAATAAACCCTTTTTCCTTCATTTTCTACAACTTGACGTCATAGTCGATGGGCTTGGTGGATTCCATGCCCCGGAACGCCACCCTAGTCGCATTAAGGGGCATACATATGTCTATTGTGGTGATGCACTAACAGATCCAGCATAAGGCCTGCCACAGCGTTATGAATTTTCCGCACACTGTCGTCTTTTCCCGAATAGCTCTGCAACAATACAAATAACAACAAAAGATTTTGTTGATCCTTAGAAATTTCTTAGAGAATATTTTGGAGGTACCCAGCTTGGATAATCTTTCAGCCTATAAAATATTTTTTTTCCTGACGATGTCAGTGGTAGTTAAAAATAAACATCAAGCTCAAGTGAGAGATACTTATTTCACTGAAAAACAATGATACGCACTCACTATTTGCAGTAATTGCATGAAATCATGTGGATGTTCGTCAAACTTGCACTGATATTGCAGACGCAGAGCGTTTGCATTACTGTTTTCAATGAAACAACTATATATATGAAACCTTACCTATGTGTAAAATTCACGTGATTTGAGACGGTTGAGCCTCTTGACTGTTTTTTTTTCATGCCACACTTTAATTACACCGTCAACGGAACTCATTTAATTTGCTTAATGAAGGGCTATATACAATGCTGGCGTTAACTCTTATTCCGCATTTTCCCGGTCTCCTTTGACCGCAGTCCTCGAGTTATCATAAAGGAAGGCATTCAACAAGAGCGGATACTCACAAAGAGCCCAGCGGCCGAACTGACAGTAGCGCACAAAGCGGCAGGTATTAGAAACTGAACCACACTTCCTGTTTCGGTTTTTGGCGCACGCTTTTTGAAAGCTAGCTGGTACGCGTTACGCAGGCTGCGTTGCTCGGCACAGCATTTGTTTTTCTTCTACTGCTCAACGGCGCGCTGTCTTGGTGCGGAATCGTTTTATTATTTAGTAAATATGATTGCGAATGACCTTTACAAGCGTCCATAGAATCTGAGCAACGTGCAATTTCACAAAGTAGACGCAAGACGCCTTGAGAAATGAAAAAAAAATATTTGTTTTGCTCCCTATAAATGCTCGTTCCGGGCTTTTTGTGCATGTATTCAATGTTGTGGCACCAGGCAAGCAGCAGTGGTTTCAGTATGAAGCTGCACCGGATGCCATCAGCTGAAAAAAGTAAATAACAAGCATCTGTCAGCTTGGTATTTAGACCTTATAGGAATACTGCATGTAGAGGTGAAACGCGCGAAAGTGACGAACGGCTGGCCTTACAAACAAAATCAATCTGAGTTCGCATACATGGCGCAGAAAATAGCTTACTTCATCCCAAACAATAGCATAAAATATAAAGAAAACATCTGATTTACAAGCATCTCCCAGTTCCCGGGCACTATTTCCTCCTCTTAAAGAGCACAAATACACGGGTGACTGCGCGTTTTCGACACAACTTGGCCTAAGCCGACGCGATGGTACACTACGTACACAGAGGTGGCTACAACAGAGGCTCCCAGCCAAACAATGCTAGACTCTTACACAATGCCTTCTGCTCGCACTCAAGAAAAATGCGTGGGTGCAAAGCCAGTTTTCAATCGTTCAGAAGACGGAATTTTCGAGTTTCAAGTTGCTGGTTTTTGAGCTGCTCAGCGTTATGTTCCGCCGTATTCTGCCGGCACAAACAACACACTCCCCGGTTATCACTCTTGGTAATCACTCGTCGCGTTTGTGACAAGCGGGAGTACCGAACAAAAGTGTATATGTTGTTGCAGGGGGGTGGGGGATGGGGCATAGAAAGCCTCACATACTTGGCCGCGTAGGATTCAGCACACGCGAAACTAACTGCGTAACCACGGCCGAGCTGATTTTCGCCAAGTGCGTCACAACGACGGGTGCGGCAACCATGCCTCAAAAGTACCCCCACAAGTAACGAAAGTAGTTAAAATAATGTTGGGCGTCAGAGGAAGCGTCAGTAACTTGTCCTAGTAAGATTCAGTGCACGCAAAAATAACTGCATCGCCACCGCCGAATAGCTTTTCACCATCTGCGTCACAACGCCGGGTGCGGCAACGGTTCTTCAATAGTATGCCAAACAGTAACGAAATTAGTCGCAATAATGTTTGGGGTAAGGTTAAGTGTCACGAGCTCGTTCCACTAAGATTCAGCAATTGCGAAGCTAACTACGTCACCACGGCCGAGCTGCTTTTTCGTTAACTGCATCACAACGCCTGGCGCTGCGAGCGTGCCCAGCAACACTCGAGGAGAGATGTTCGTAGAATTCGCGGAAAGGAATGAGCTCTGAATAATGAACACCTTCTTCAGAAAGCGTAGGAACAAAAAGTGGCCCTGGAAAAGCCCCAATGATGACACAAGAAATGAAATTGATTTCATACATTCTGCCGACCCCAACATTGTGCAGGATGTAGAAGTGTTTGGTTAATGGAAGTGCAGTAATCATAGTTTGGCGAGGTCTAGGATTCACCTCAATTTGAAGAGAGAAAGAGCAAAATTGGTCCTTAACAAACAGGACAACCTAGACGCAATAAGGCTAAAGCAGGCCAATACAGGCTTGTACCTGCAAACAAACATGCAGCCATAGAACAGTACGATGAAGATGATATAGTGATAATGAATGAAACCATAACTAGGCTGGCTTCAGAAGCAGCAATTGCAGTGAGAGGTAAAGCATCAAGGCAACCAGCAGGTAAGCTCTCCTAAGTAACCGAAGACCTAATAAAGAAACGACAAAGAATGACGACAGAGAATGAAAGTGTCCAAATTAAGACATCAGATAGAATTTGCGGAACTGCCAAACTGATCAGCAAGGAGAAAATACGGGTTATTCGAAATTATAACGTGAGAAAGACTGAGGAAGCGGTAAAAGATGGACGCAGCATGAAATCAGTGAGAAGGAAACATGGTATAGGACAAGCTAAGATGTATGCGCTGAAAGATGAGTAGGGTAATATTGTCAGCAAACTCGAAGATATAGTAAAAGCAGCGGAAGAATTCTATATTTGCTTGTAAAGAACCCAGAGCAGCCACGATACCTCCATTCGAAGTAGCAATGAACAGGTTACAGAGACTCCTTCCATAACTAGCGATGAAGTTAGAGGGCATTGCAAGACATGAAAGGAGGAAAATCGGCAGGACGAGATAGAATAACAGTCGATTTAAACAAATATAGAGGAGACATAACGCTTGAAAAACTGGTAGCCCATTATACGAACCATCTATCGACTTCAAGGGCCCTAGAGAACTGGAAGAATGCCAACATTCTACTAATCCACAAAAAGTGAGACGTTAAAGAATTGAAAAATTATAGGCCCATTGGCTTACATCCAATGTTATATAAAATATTCTTCAATATAATCTCCAATAAAATAAGGGCAGCACTGAACTTCAGTCAACCAGGGTAACAAGCTGGTTTCAGGAAGGGATACTCTGCAATGAATGACATCCTTGTCATCAATCAGATAATAGAGAAATCCGCAGAGTAGAATCAGCCTCTATAAGGCTTTCATAGATTACGAAAAGGCGTGTGATTTAGTAGAGATACCAGCAGTCATAGAGGCATTACGTAATCAAGGAGTACAGGCAGCTTCTGTAAATACATTGGAAAATATCTACAGATATTATACAGCTACCTTAATTCTACCCGAGAAAAGTAGGAAGATAGCTATAATGAAACGGGTCAGACAAGGAGACACAAGCGGCTTCAATGCTATTCACTGCGTACTTGGAAGAAGTATTCAAGCTATGAAACTGGTAGGCTTAGGAGTGAGGATCAACGGCGAATATATCGGCAACCTTTGATTTGCAGATGACATTGTCCTGTTCATTAACACCGGGGACGAGTTACAACAAATGATTGAGGACCTTAACAGAGAGAGTGTAAGCGTGGCTTTGAAGATTCGTATGTAGAAGACAAAGATAATGATCAATAGCCGGGCAAGGGAACAAGAGTTCAGGATCGGCAGTCGGCCTCTTCAGTCTGTTAAGGAGTACTTTTATTTAGGTCAATTACTCACAGGGGACCCTGATGATGAGAATGACATTTACAGAAGAGTAAAAATGGGTTGGAGCGCATACGGCAGACATTGTCAGATCCTGACTGGAAGCTTGCCATTATCATCGAAAAGATTGGTGTACAATCAATGCGTTCTACCGGTGCTAACATATGGGGCAGAAACTTGGAGACTTACAAATAGGCTCGAAAACAAGTGAAGGACCGTAGAAAGAGAGATGTAACGTAGTATGTTAAGGGTAACGTTAAGAAAGAGGCATAGAGTAATGTGGATCCTAGAGCAAACGGGGATAGCCGATATTCTAAGTGACATTAGTAGAAAAAAAATGGAGCTGGGCCGGTCATGTAATGGATAGGTTAGATAACCGGTGGACCATTAGGGTTGCAGAATGGGTGCCAATAGAAGGAAAGCGCAGTAGAGGACGGCAGAAGGCTAGGCGGGGTGATTAAGGAATTCGCAGGTGCTAGTTCGAATCGATTGGCGCAGGACAGGGGTAATTGGAGATCGCAGGGAAAAGGCCTTCGTCCTGCAGTGGACATATAATAGGCTGATGCTGCTGCTGATGATGATGAACAAGAAGAATAAGGTGATGATAATGAATATTAGGGCCCATAGCGTCGCGAATATGTCCCAGTAAGATTAAGCACACGCCAAACATACTGGTCCCAACGGCCGAGCTGTTTTTTGCTAACTGCGTAACAACGAAAGGCTCCGTGCCGAAAGCCTAAATTGCTTGAAATGCAGCCCATGGACACTGTCAAGCGAAATTTCTCACCTTGCCATAGTCCAATAGTGTAGCGGTGCTGTGAAGTGCAGAATGAGCGCAAGAACGCGGCGAGAGCCCAAGAAACCAGGCTACATCAAAAAAACACAAATGGGTCACCGAACACGCGAATGCTCACATGCTCAGCCGGCTTCATTCGCTTCAGTGGCGTGCCTGGGGCATGACGCATGCAAGCAGCGTGTCTGGCGTGTCCAAGGAGGTTAAAACAAAAAGCTTTTAATTTTTTCCACTTAGCGTATCATTTATATTCGCAAAGCAAAATCACTTAAGTTATGAGAGTTATGAGCCTGCGCTGCACTCTTTCAGAGGTGAAGTGAGGGCAAGCGCTGGCGTCACCTCTGCTGGTAAGCAGTAGCGAGCGCTGCCACTCCAGAGTGAGTGAGTGAGTGAATGAGTGAAACCTTTATTGAGCTGTAGTAATTATCTTCTTCTGCGGCTGGGGTGGATTCTTCAGAGGAGTCTTCCTCTTTGTGTCTTCTCCGGAGGTCTTCACCCGCTGCTTTGTCCGTCCTAATTCGTAGTGGTCGGCTTCGCTCTGTCCAGCGCTCCGCTGGCTTCTGCTGTCCGTCGTGCATGCCGCACTAGACGAGAAAAATTTAAAACCACCTTGGGCGTGCCACTGGGCTGTCGCAGGGCAACGCATCCAAGAAAAATAAGTTGCAAAGTTCATTTATCTTCAAAACTCTTTAGTTTTAGCAGGAAAGAAAAAAACCAATCAATCAGTGTCTGTTAACTTCATTTCCCATTGTTTCGCCTGTGCTTGCGGGAGCTAACAGACTGTATTAAAACTAGCATGGCGTATTTCCTATTGCCAGTTTTCTTCAAGCGTCCGCTCTTGTTGGATTTCTTTCTCTATGGTATTATCATCATTTATGTTATTTTATTGCGATAACAATCATATTGACGTAGACGTAGATGCTTGGGATATACTGGCACGTACCCACTCGGCGGCATTGGCACTCCAGCTTAACTTTCAACGTCGTCGGCGTTGTTGGCGGTCTCATCTGTCTGGTGGTCAGTGTTGATGCTTCGGTAAGCTATACCAAACTTGCGGACAACTTTCTGTGGCAATGAAGGGAAAGCTACGGGCGCGTGGCTGCTGCACATGTGTTACAGCGCCAAGTAGTCGACCAGCGTTTCACATTGCTTTTGGTTGCTCGGAACAGACGCTGAATCAGCAGAGCTTCACGTGCGACGGTTTCGCGTTTGCCCAGACGCGGAAGGGAAAAGCCGCAACATAAGTAAACTTCTACATTCAGTGGTGTGTCTTATCTTCTTTAACGGTTGCAATTAAGGTGTTTATGCTTTCTCTTCCCCAGCTTAATCTAACGTGGATGAAACTACGGGAACCTTTCCTTAAGCGTTCTCCCTTGAGTGAGCTTTGCCTGTGTACTTTTTATTATTGCCACAAAACTTGTCAGCGAGTGTAGATGCTATATTAGATACTATATTACTGAGACGCCGTAGTTTCTCTGACCAGATAAAATTGTATTCACTTATTTATCCATCAGAGCTTTCGCGATTTGCAGCGCTCAAAAAACAATCGTGAAAAATTTTATTCACAACATCTGCTTTTTACACTGATTTATAAAAAAAGTCTTCGACCATTACGGCACTCCCTAATGGGAAATTTGATCGCTGCTCTATACGTATGTTTATTTCGCGATATATTGAGGCAAAAAAGTTTGAGACCGAAATCACCGCACCGACTGGCAGTTGGCCAGTGCCGTCAGCGCCTTCGCAGAGGGAGGGGCAGTATGGCAATGCTGGCAAGACGAGTGGCATCGGAGCCAGCTGTGGAAGACGACGACCAACGCGCGAGCGGTCTCACGAGCGCGTTTGTGCGGTTACGCCGGTTACTCAACACAGGAACGAGCACCTAAGAGTTGCGCTCTAAAATTGGAAAACAATATTAGGACTCACAATCTGCGAGTGATGTAATTTGAAAGCTATCGAAGCGCTCTTTGCAGGTTTAATGTTTCACTGGTCGCCGACTGATGCGGACGGTTTCCAGTCAGTCTCATCTCGTGCAGCGTCGTGGTGCGAAGCCTGCAACGCCAGTGGCGGCGCCCATGACTCATGTATTTTCTCACACTATCACGATTCAAGTGTTTGTTTGATTCATTGTGACATTTACGAGGCAACAGCTGCCCGCTTCGAAGCAGTCGAGTCGTCGTCCTGCACTGTTTCGTGCTATCGTTCCCAAATGGTACTTGTATCTCCTTTAGATGTTAGTCTCGATGCTTCCACAGCAAAATATCAGTGACAGCTGTCTGCTGTTTTCGAGATCCATTGTCGTTTTCGGAGCCTATTAATTTTAACAACAGTAGCTGCAATCGCTGCACGTGGCTCTTGAGATTTTACGGTGCCCGCTGTTACGGTTGGCATGTAACACCCCAGAAAAAGAAAGGACGCTAGAAGGACCCTGCTCAACCGGAACGAAGGATGGATTCCTGATTTGCCATGGTTGTCTCGACTGGATGACTGGTCTGGCAGGTGCCCCGGAGTGTTCACAGGCCCCTTGGCGTGTGTGCGGGAGAACCCTTTTCACAAACTGTGCGACTCAAAGAGGGACCCTTTCCACGAACTGTCAAGCTCTACAGGAGAACTTCCGCGAGCGAACGTCGGCTAGAAGGAAGGATCAAGCCGCCAATCTCGGACCTACAGGCTCACCAAAAGTGAGAGCAGCTCCAAAGTCGCTACGAGGACTTACAACATCACCTGCGGAGTGCCACCTTCGGAGGCGGGCCCGTACAGGCTCATCGAAAGTGGGAGCCGCCCATCCACAACCCGACTCAGTGCCTTCACGTGACGTTGACGTGAACAAGATTCCGCCTACGATTTTACCGATACCTATTTAAAGGGCCTCCGCAATGTACTTTTACACTTCATTCTCTTCTTCCCATTTTTCACCAACCATTGAATAAACAGTGAGAGTTTTGCACTAGCCATCGTCTCGTCCTTGCCTGGTCGCCATGGTCTATCGGACGCCTGCAGCCTGCCGACGACGCCATGCTACCCAATAGTAACGCCGGTCGGGCTTCGAGAAACAGGCGTCTCAACAACTGATCGGCAGCGGTGGGGTACGCTACCCTGGAGAACGCAACACCGCCGACATTACTGAAACCGCGACATTACCGCAGTCACAGCGGCAAGCCGCTCTCGCTGTCAGAACTCATAGGCAACACGTTAGGAATGGCTGCTTGGGTGAAAGACAGTGCCAAACACTTCGCGAATAGCGATTTATTTACCGGAACGGTAAATTTTTTTACGTCTGCAGATATACGGCGAGGGCTCGATCGTCGTTCACTTCAAATAAGTAGAAACCATGTAGCGCTGATGTGGAATTATTGACGAAATGAGGCAAAACGTACAAGTTTACGGATATAAGCGGCGTGGCATTCCACTGAGAGGAGCTAATATAACGACAGGGTTTCCCAAACAGCTCGCACTTCTGATTTTGGTAGCGCCTTCTCGCTTTTTGCGCCCTGTCACCGCTTCCCCCTTCTTGTGTACGCACCGCACGAAGTGAAGAGGGGTTCATTTCATATCGCTATAGCCAGAAATGAACTACACTCAACTCGGGACACCAATATCATTGTGACCAGCTTGTGACCAGCTTTTTACAGGCATGAAGGCGGAAGAAACAGGCGATGTTGTAGTGCCCTGCGCGCCGTAATTCCATTCAGGTGTGCTGCTTAAAGCATATAGAGGAAGGCTAAGGAGCCTGGCGCATGACCATAGCATTTCCAAGGAGTCACTTGAGCTTACTACCACGGTATGTAGTCGCCAGAGCTCTCGCCTCGAAACGTGTGCAGAACGCGCGAACGTGGTCTAACTTTTCAGCCAACAACCTCAGGCCTCAGCATCAACATCTGCGCAAACGCCTCGAATGCGTAACGTTGCTACATGGTTCGTCAAAGGGGTTGGAGCTGTGCAATTGTTGTTTTTTACGAATTTTAATCCTATCGCCTTTGTGTCCTGGAAGAAGCGAAACATGAAACTACCGAAGCATACGTAAGCAGACGCACTACCGCTAGGCGACTAGAGGCTACAACCTGCCTATTACCTGACAAAGAACTATCTCTCCTTCATATATTTTTATGGGTAGGCTTCAAGGTTGTCAAGTTCTTTTCTTCCATAGTTATAACATCGTCCTTGCAGTTATAGAGCAACGCTGCATCTTTCTATCACTGTCAGTGATTCGCACTTAGGATGAAACTTCCCATTTTCTTTTAAAACGAAGGCTTCACTTACCGCATCGAGCCCAGTTTCGCCATCGCCGTCGATTTGACCTTCATTTGACCGCAGCTGCGCCGTAGCCTTGGTAACACATCCCGCCGGAGGCACATGCGCTCTCCGCAGCTGGGTCGCCTCCTGACCACGTGACTCGCTGTGCGCCTTGCTAAGAGGAGCGCCGCGCTCGCCTAGTCAGTGCGAGTGCGAGCTTGGCCATGGCATAGAGTTTTTTACTAAAATTATTGTAGGAAACTCTATGGGCCATGGATGAGAGCGAGGCCGGGCCGTCTTCTCTGAGCGTTGCGCGGGAGCGGGAGGCTTTGAGCAGTCGTCGCCAAGCGGCGTCCGAGCACCCTGTGGATATCGCCCGGTGAGCTGCTTCGCTGGAGAGGGCCTGGAATGCGACAAGCGTCGCACCGTTGAGATCAACGTAGCGACCGCGTTCGCGCTCTGTCCATTTGTGCTTCGACGCTGTCCATGTTCGCGGCGTCTCTTTGCATGTCTAGCACTTGCGCTTTCCCTGTGGCACAACAGGCGTCACACCGTCGAATGATGCGTGTCTACGCAAGCCTGATCACAGTCTATCTAGCCACCGACCTAGGCACAGCTGTCATACCTGACTTAACGATGATTGTATACCTATGTATACTAATTACAGCTAAATCAAAGGTTAACCAAGCGAAAGCAAGACTTAACTAGGCTAAACCGAGCTTTCGCTTTGCATATCCAGGGTTAGCTGAGCTAAGCCGCAGCCATTCTTTTTTTCACACTTGAAGCAAAGAAGGAGCCAGCGTACGCAATAGGGTGCCACCCTCCTTTTACATTTCTATTAGAGAGGAACACGTTGTCCTGCGATGGTGGGCAAACAATTTCACAAAGCTTTCGACCAGGTTTGACGACGTTGCTGAGCCTCATCTCATGAGGCTTGTGTGTTTTCCGGACACTGCACCTCAACTTTCAGCGGTTGCCGGTAATTTCGCCTCAACCTCTGCTCAACGTCATTATAGAGACAGAGATTGAGTACTCAAAGTCAACCTCACTTTACGAATAGGAGGTTGGTCACTCAGTGTCGAATCTGCTTGTCTATTTTTGTTTTTCACGCCTTAAACCTAGATAAAAGACTTCTGATGTCTCTGACACAGATGGCTTAAAGCCAGAAGACAATGAATTTGACATAATACTTCCAGAAGCAGTTCGTTCAGCAGGAGCTTTCAGCTGCAAAATGTGCTATGGAAACATGTCTTATGACTTTGATAAACTATACCTCTACAGGGGCATATTCTGATGACGTAAATGTCTACCTAAGAAAAATGTCCACTAAATACTGCCGGCTCATTCTATAACGAGTAGCAGATATGCACATAAGCGAGTGGGCAGGAATGTTTGACTTCAAATTTTAACCTCACCGAGCACTCGGCCTCACTCAACTTCAAATTCACACGTGAAGTTGAGGTGATAATTATTCACCTCAATCACAGAGTTTCTACCAGTTGCCGATCTTACATTAACCATGCCTTACTTCCCGAGGGGCGCGTCAAAGAGAGATTGAGGTCGACCTCACTAATACAGAACCTCGCTTTGTGCTTAGATCCCCTTACTGTGTTTGCACAATGATTCTTGTACCCACTATTAGTTTGGTGCTCAACATTAGGAAAATTGTATTGCGCTGCCGAGTGACAAAAAGCAGAAAAATCGCAACTTGGCTGATGAACAGCATTATATAATCTTCAGTTCTTCACACCTTTTTGTGTTATTAGTGCCCACTGCAGCAGTGGTTGCAGGCAGATATTTGACGCGAGTTTCTACAACAATAAATTGCTGAAATTTTTGCGTGCTATTGCACTTTGATATATGTGTGATGGAGATGACCAACGCGTTTTTTATCGTGATTAGGATAGGTTCGAATAGCTATTAGGTGGAATGAGAAACGTGGGCCGTCTTTTGAACTCATTTGGGAGCTGTGCCTTCTTGGCGAAAGCCAATAGCGAGTCCAAGACCACCGTATTAGGAACCGTCTATCCGGTTGCTGGCCTGATCAAGAATGTGATAGAAGGCCCGACGAAATGCTGGACGTTACACATCAGACTACTGCAAGATCGAGCTATTTATAGCCAAAGGCGCTGCTAAAATGAATTTTGTCTGCAGTTTTCATGACACGCCTCTCAGGATATTCTTCCAGTTTTCCCAGGATAGTCTTGCTATTAAGGGTTTCAAGAATATGCCGTCTTTGAAAAAGAAAGCTATAATGATCGAATGGGTGTTTCGCCTGATATTGGCAACGCGATGGTTCTCGTTGAGGCTTTAAGTACCACGGTGTAGACTGGCTGTGATGTTATTGGGGCCGGATCACTCCAGAAAAAGGGAGAAGCAGCACGCGAAAGCAAAAACACACATCAGACTTGTATTGACGTACATGACACAGATAACGGCACACACACGTGACAATGTCCCAAAATGCCTCATAGGCGACATGCACTATATCTATGGATCGGTGGATTATGATTGGCCTACAGTTCCGGCGGAAGCGTGTATCGCCGTGTCTGAGACCTCGTTGAACCGATGCCGGCCAGCGGGGACGGACAACAGTGTCGGCCGGCGGGTCGGACAGCCGTGTAGGACGGCCGGGTCGGACAGCTGGGTCGCACGGCCGGGACGGTCGGCTGGGTCGGACAGCCGGGTTGGACGGCCGGGTCGGACCGCCTCGCGGGGCTCAGGTAGCCGGCCGCAGTCACCGGGCCGCGTCCACAGCTGGCGGGGTAGCCCTGTGGCCGCTCACCCGAACGCTCGAGCGCCCCGGTTCCGGACCGCCAGCCCTCCTAGACCAGTGCCCAGCGGAAGAACGGGGCGAGGTAACCTCCCAGCGGGCGACAGTGTTGCTTCAGGTGTGGCGTATTGGCGCGGTCGGCGATAGCTCCTATGGGCCAGACGCCCAGCGAGGAAGCTGTTTTTCGTCGACCGCCGAACCTCGCGCACTGCTCACGCCACGGGCCACGGGCCATGCTCTCGCGCCACGCTTTTTTTTTGTCGAGGCGCCACTGCCGACGCTCCCAAGTCGGCGTCAATGATGATGATGACTCTCTTGCGGGTATTTGCCAAGATTCGTCCTCTTCGCCTCCGCACGGCGCACTCACTTTGTATGTTTATGTTTCGCACTCCCGCATACCACATATTATAACACTGGCCTTAATTAAACTCTTGCTTCTCCATGTCATTCTGGTCCACCCAAGCATACAAGTTGTACGCCCATAACAGACGAAGAGGGTAGAATGTAAAACCTTTATGAACAAAAATACAACAAAGACATATTTCTAGTTGCAATAACAGCTAGAAACATGTGCTATACAGAGTCAAATATACAACAGATTTGCGGCGCTATATTTAAAAAGTGGCCGGGTCGCAGACACTAATTTCCAAGCCCACTTATAAGTGTCACAGGCTCTGAAAGGCAGTTTTTGGGGTCGGGTAATATATTGACGCGTGTACTTATCCTTATCGGGCGACCACGTTTCGCCGCCTAACAAATGTAATCGCACAGCGCGGGATGCGCCTGCATGTATCCGAAGTTTCTGGAAAGTTATCGATCCTTCTATCCGGCTGTCTGTCGTCGCCGAACCCTGTGTTATCTGATTTCATCGCGTGACGCGAATGGTGTAGAACTTTGTGGAAGGCACGCGGGTCCGAACGATTAGTCTGGAACATTCGACGACTGCAGTATATAAGCAGACGTGCTTGACCCGCTGATCAGATTTTCGATGATCGCCGACTGTGTTCGCCGCTATCGTTGTGCTTTAAGTGTAGCCTGTTTTGTGGGCACAGGTTCGCCCAATAAAAGCTAGTTATGTCTTTCACAGTACTGCTACTGTGTTCTTTAACGCCACTACCACGTGACAATATCAATGACGGAAAGTTTCATATTAATTACTCCTTGGTGGTGGTGGTGGTGATACACTTTATTGAAAGGGGGAAGGGTAAAGAGGGACGTGGCTGAGGGTTAGGGCTCAAGTAAGGCTCTGGGCCTGCTTGGCCTTACTTGGTGAAGGGAAGGAACTGAAAAGAAAAGTTGTGGAATTCCGTAAGAATCAAAAAAAGGTATCGTAACTTTACTTAATCTTCTCAGGCTCTATATTGAGAATAAGTAAATTAGCTGTAGGGTAGATTTAAATATGACTTGACGAAGGTACCACTTTCGTGGCCACTTGTACTTTTGGCACCTTTAGTGGATAATAACGACAACGAAGCCTCATTTCGTGTTTTCCGGACCATGTTCTATCTCCAGGTTCACAGTCTTCATTTTTCTATTTCTCTGGCTTTCGGACTTATTTCTTTGTTACATCGGAAAGCACTGCAGGCATGTGCAGTAGCCATATTTCCGAAAGACTGCTCAATGATCACTATCTTCCTAAAAAAGAAAGCACACTAAAACAACGAACCACCATAGTTAAAAAAAAATAAAGTACCAAGGTGTCCTGAAAAGGAGACCGACGGCTGCACGTTAGAGGTTTTTCTGTAGATTGGTTCTTGTTCTGTTTACGAAAGAAATCGTTCTCAGGTAGAATTGTGGGCTACCGATTACATGCGTTCAATATTGCTGGCTAACTTTCTGTTTCACCAAAAACCGCAATTGAATATTAGTAGTCATTCGTAAGAGGTATGTTTGAATAGCTCTCAAGATTACCGCTCAAGTGGATATTCGATCAATTAGAGAATATTTGAAAATATCACCGAAAAAACGTAATTAATTACATGTAATTGATTACGCGAAAATGCTATTTTTGTACTCCTCAATGTAACAGTAGCTTAGGCTTGGCGAATATTAGCACTTCTCTGAAGGCGGCGCTTCGATCACAGGCACAAAGCACGGATGAACAACTGACCTGGCTAGTCCTTCGACTATGTGAGTTTGTTTTAGGTACTTATAAGCAGTGTTTCGGTGGCGTGGTTCAGAAGATCCGTTTTACTTACATGTTTTGTTCGCACATTTTCAAATATTTCCAAACAAATTAATAGTTTTTTTGTGATCTTCTACCTTGCATTTTGTCCAGTGTTGTTAAATGGTCGCAAAGATAGTTTCGTGTTGTTACTGCCTCATCGAAAGCGTTTTGTGCCTTCTTTTGTGTCATTGAAATAATAATGTTGAAACAATGTTAGCAAGGCGAATAGGACACCAAGAAATGAACGAATATGCTAGTCATCAAAATACGCCTTTATTCATACGTTCAACAGAATGCTTGAAACATGCCTTAGTGTTGCGGGTCCTGTAGTTAGGCATTTTTCGGAATCTGTCGCGCAATGAAGGGAACTTCGCAGCACGCACTGAGCTCATGTAAATATGTAAACGACAGACATGAACGAGCCTGCTTGCTTGTCATAAGTTATGGCCTATTCGCACCAGCAGAAGTTGACTTCAAGCCGTCACCTAAACAAAGAGAATGACACTCGCTAGGAAACATTGTAGCTGCAATATGAACGTTAACCGAAATGTGGCTATTGCCGCAAAGTGAAACGAAATGTTGCCCTACAACTTCGGGGGCACATCAGCTTGAAGTAACGACTCCAGTCTCCTATAACTCTCAAATAACATGAGGTACTGTTACGTGGTCCGTTAGGTTTGTTGCCTAACCTCATTATGAACGTTGCATATATGTTTTTCACTTGACAGGAATATGTGTTTATCATGTTCAACACTGTTTAAACGGTAGTTTAACTTAAGAAAATTTTTTTAGCGAGTGGCAGATTGGATTTTCTAGCGCACGTGCGTCTTTGAAATTTTACTCGAATAGGTTGACTAAACATTCATAAGCGACAACGCATTTTGAAAAACGTTACTTCGTAATACGCTGTCACTCAAAGTGCGGTTATATGTTAACTGCGATGTGGCCGTTCTGCACAAGAACACACGAGAGTTCATAGCACATAATACAAACAAAACTCGGCAATGCTGTCATTCAGCTCAATAAAAATCAGAGTGTGGCATGGAACTTGTGAAGTCTTGTTTTCCGTGACATGAAGTCAGAATATGAACAGCTATGCCAACTTGGCTCTACAGCAGTACACGGAGTGCTGTGTATCGGCTGGGGAAATGGCCGCGGGCACTGTTTACATGAAATTCATTAAGCAGGCGAATGATTGGGTAAAACTTTCGTCAGAGCATTCAGCATGTAGGAAAACGCTAGTAAGTATAAGGGTGACCGTTTTAAATGAAGTTAACGTCTTATTGTTTCCTTACTTCCAATAAATACAAACACTCGGCACACACAAAAACGCGGAGGAACATAAAACGAACAAAATGTGTAGCGCGCAGAGCACAGCTCATCCCTAAAGGCACCATACATGAATCATGAAACTTCTTTCTGCCGGCAAACGTGCTCTTGTAAGGAATTTGTCAAGCACTGACGGGTGCAATTAAACGGAAGCTGAAACAGCGTTACCCTGTCGAAAATAGTTGGATGTCTTGAACATGACGGATGGGAACACGTCAAGTGCAGAAAAACAGGTGTGTCAAAAACTTGTAGCGCTGGAAAACCTCCTCCGTAAATGCCCGTTACTATTAGTATATTTTCGTAATATAACTTGATGATATGTTTACGTCACAGACTTCTGTCGGTACGATACAGTGTTTCCTTGAATTGAATGCAGGTTGCTGGTTACTGCAGCCAGCATGATTATCTGGTCCTTTGTAATACGCCTTACTGGCCAAACGCAGTATCAACAGTGTAGTGTTTCTATGTGTTATCAATGCCCTAAAGGAACTTCGACCTCCTAGTGGCCGCGTAAAAGAAATAAAGGTCATTGCTTGACTTGTGTTATTCAATTATTTGTTAGTAACTGCGGAAAATCTGGTTATACGGACGTAAAAAACTCCCCAGGATGCGAAAAACTATCACTCAAGACAGTGCAAGATGCTTGAAGAGAATATTCCTGAACACTTCGCGAGACGGTTGGCATCTAGAAGGAAATGACGCATCACCGATGATTCAGTTAGAACCGGGAGGTCAGGAAAGGCCGCCAGCCTCAGCTATATTAGCGTGTCTTTTTTTTTCGCTGCGAGATATGACTGAGTCAGCTTCCGCTTAATTTGTCAGTGAAACCATCCGTCCGACTGTAATTTCCTTCCGCATCCGAGTCCACGCTATGATAGGGAGGTGAACAGGGCTACACGCTCTCTTTTTCAGACTCCCTGTGCGGCCGCTTGGGTTTTCTGGTGATGTGCTTGCACTCGGGCCTGTCCACTCTCTCGGCCCAGTCGCAGTTGCCATTGTCCTGGTTCCACACGGTGCCTCCCTCGCAGAACATCACCATGGGCGTGCCGTACACGCACCAGTAGTACTTGGTGCAGTCGTTTTCGTGCGGGATGAATGAGATGGTGGGGCTGTCGCAGTCTCGCGGGTAGCTCTTCGTCACGGCCACCTTAGGCGTGGTCGTCTCCGTGCTGGGCAGCGGAGTCGTGGTCCAGTTCCATTGGCCATCGTCGAATGTTGAGCGCACTGGCGGTTCTGTGGGCTCCGGCTGCGGCACGTCGTAGTCGGCCAGCTTCTCGTAGATGACGTTGATCAACGCGTTCTTGCGGCCGCACACTCCCTGGAAGTCGTCCATGTCGACGGCCCAGATCATGGCCCCGCCGTAGCCTTGACCCATGATGTAGTCCATCTGAGCAAGAATGAATAAAGGCGCAGAGATGAAGAATGATGAACGGGAGAATGGCGCTTGTTTATTTACAGCTTTCTTGCGATTGTTCTTGTTAGTGATAACTGTCACTTGTTAAAAAAAGATAATGACCTCTGACAGTGTGTTACAAATGGCACAAATATTGCTAGTGGTCCTCTCTAGTAGTTGGTTGGCTTTTGCTGTAGTTACGTAAAGTCAGACTGTGTTTTGTTATCAATAGCTTTATTTTCTTTGTCGTTTTCGTTAGTTATAAGACGTTTCAGTCTAGCCGGCATTTTCTGGCGTGAAACTCCGCATACCTTGCAGTGAATAAGGAAGATGCCAGAACACTGTAGACAAAATTCTGGGCTACGGTATTTCAAGAATACAGAAAAGTCGAACACATACGCTTTACCAAGTGAAGAGTATGAAAACAAGTGCGCAATGAACAGAAGCAGTGGGGAAAATATTACTGCACACCTATGGCATGTCTAAGAGCGTAAGTACTTTATAGACAATGGCGTAAGCATTATTAGGTGTTAGGATGTGCTGCTGAAGCGCATGGAAAGGTTCTGTTGAAGGTATTTGTTGCCTTATTTACGAAACTCCCACACTTTCTGTTAGTGCTCATTAGGTTAAAAAAGGGACGTGCACTTGCCTTTCCTGCGAGGCGTGTGTTAACTCGGTGAGATTATTTGACGGTTCTCCCCAGGGTGTTACTAAGACTATACACATCACCAAATAAACCTAACGTGATGCAGGTGTATCTCGCGCATATGAGGGCTTGAACTCGTTTTTTATTGAGCATATATGTTACGTTGTGCGAGCATGCATGTAGTTTACACACCAGTTCACTCCCTTTCTGACTTAATTATAAATGTATTTTTGGTAAGCTTCTATGCATGAGAAAACTATTTGCCATATATAATTACAGAATTAAAATAACTAAACATGATTAGTTTACCCAGGACAAGATGCACGCGCTGCTCAACACAATTGATATTTTTTTGCTCTGTAAAATAGCTGTACGAAAACATTTTCCAAATGGCCAGGCATCGACATCCTGAAATTCATTGGGCGCTTTCGTTAAGCTTCAATTCAGCAAGGTAGATTTTATTAATTTGGTCAGCTTCCTTGTGTTGCACGTCGTTGCTATAATCGCGATAACGCCAGGTTCTTGCCGTAGAAGGCTTCGTCACGCTGCAAAAGTTAGACGAATGGTGAAATATTCTCCACTTTCACTTTGCAATCTCTTTGCAATCACTTTGCAATCTCTAGGAAGAATTTCAATACACTTGCTTTGAGGCTGGAAACACTACATGCGGCCGTCTGTTTACCAAGCAGACACACACCTAAGCGCAAAGTAGAGCGCAGGCACGCACGCACGCATGCACCGTACACGTGCGTGTACATATACGTACGAACAGCGGACGCTGCCCCACACAGAACAACGCGCATGCGTGCATTAGCACATGCGCAATTGCTACTCTATACGATAGAATTTAACGTTGCCTGACTTGCACCAAGTGAGCGAGCTGGGTTGCCAAGGGTGGTCGTTAAGTGTTGTTGTTTTTTTTTCATTCCCAGCGTTCTGCAAACCGCGAACGCCGAAACAAAAGCTCACGGTAAAGCGTCCTCACATGGAAGCTCAAATTGGTTTGTTTATCCGTTCTTCCTCGAAGGGCATTGTTCGCTGCGAAAATGACTCAGTTCTTCTGAGAATCGTAGTCGTAGATCTAATGGGGGGCTTGTCATCGTTCCCGATACCTGTGGTGTGAAAGGATGCTCGGGTGGTTCAACCGCAGGCGCGTCATGCAGGACAACGTACGCATTGGCTGCCGATCTGTGGGGTACCAGTGCGACACAAAAACCGTAGATGTGCTCGGCATCAAGCAGGTCTGGAAGTTATGTGCCCGCATTAAATATAAAGTTAATAAGGGAGAGCTGTGCGTAAAACCAGGTGCGAGCCAATCGTGATGTTGGATATGTTAGCGAAGGCAATCTGTCAGCGGCAAAAACGCTTACGAACCAAACGCTCCTCGCTCCTCCCTCTATTAAACAACTTGCCTTTCTAACTTTTGTGCGGCCAAAGCTGGAGTATGTCGGTGCTATTTTTGACCCCCACCACAATAACCTTATTGACGCTCTCGAGTCGGCTCAGAACCGTGCGACAAGATTTATCCTGTCAACTTATTCGTACACTTCAAACATCTAAGCAATAAAAGCCCAAATAAACTTACCCTCTCTAGCCTCACATCTAAAATAGCACGTCTTAACCTGTTTCATAAATTGTTCGATTCTTTGCCTTTGGACAACCTGTAAGCACAGCACATTGCCGGCACCAGTCACTCTGACGCAGAATATCCCCACAAGCCCATACAGTGACTTCTCAGCAATAATTTTTTCTGCGTACAAACGAGAATGGAATGGCCTGCCCACCGAAGTTGCCACTAGCATCGACCGACTTGTATTCAAGCGGCTTATCCAAAATATCCCTTTGTAACTTTTACTATGCTTGTTTGCCATTAGTTACCTACTCCCTCATGTAATGTCTCAACAAGAGACCTCTTAGGAAATAAATAAATAAATAAATAAATAAATAAATAAACAGAACGCTTTGTGAATGCGGCCCTAAGCTTTGATGTTTATGCTTGAAACGACTACGCCGGAGAGAGGGAAAGGGTGACTGCTTCAATGACGACGAATATAATAATGACAATGGCATGAACACGAAGACAATATTAAGAACGGCAGAATTGCTCAATGATTAGGGATCTGGGACCGCGTAAATTGCTGAGGGCTAGACGCAATTCGATCTCATTTCCAGTCTAAGCATTAGTTCACAACGTGCTCTTGGTTGTGGTTGCAGTTGACACAGACATATAAATACATCAACTTTTCAAGTCAGCGAAGTGCCCCCCCCCCCCCCCCTGCCATGATATCTGCTTTTCCGACACGGTGTTTAATATATGTGTGTTTAATATATGTGTGTGTGTGTGTGTGTCTGTGTCTGTGCGTGCGTGTGTGTGTGTGTGTGTGCGTGTGCGTGTGCGTGTGCGTGTGCGTGTGCGTGTGTGTGTGTGTGTGTGTGTGTGTGTGTGTGTGTGTGTGTGTGTGTGTGTGTGTGTCGTACAACTGCGCAAACGGACATAATGGCAGGTGCTGCTGCACGGGGAATAGCTGTCTGCCGTTGACGATACCTTTTCTCGCAGTTCACGTAAGAGGTGACCCCGATGCTCCATTTACCAGATAAATAGAGGGCTGGAAGAAGTAAATAAAATGTCATGGCTAGTAACAAAGTGCTATCGCTTCGCTGCAAATGCATCAATAGTGCATTTTTCCTGGCTTCCTTAATATTCTCACGCACATAAAATGAAGCGCGCGTTTAACATCACCCTTGCTTCGGGAAGAAAAAAAAGTAATTGATACGAAAAGAAAATGTACTTACTGGGAAGGTCGTTTAATGGTAGCAATGGTGTCTACAGGGACCAAAATGCTCTACCAATAATAACAAAGGCAGTGAGAATTATTTGTTGGGCGTCATTCTGAATTTATCAATTTCCATTACTTATCTTTCTGAAATTTCGATGATATTTGGAAGGAGCTTTTGCCGAAGTAAGCATCGCTGGCGCCTAATGATGTTGTATTGCGGTAAGATTGTAAGTGTCAGCACGTTTGCGATACATGGCAATGGTGACACATGCGCGGAAAATTGCCGTTTTTAGAGAGCGAGAGTCTGGAACAGCTCGTTCAAAAAAATGGAACTCGAACTCTGATCGCGTCCGAATATGCAAAAAATGATTATTGGAATTGAAATGTTTAAAATTTTTAGACGATGTTGGCATAGTAATGAAAAAGAAACATATTACGTGTACATGTTTATGACCCGCTCTGGCACATACCACATCCTCACCAGCTATACAGGCACAGCACTTTTGCAAACTTCAATTGAGAGGCTGTTTGAAGCGCACATAATGCTACAGGGAGCCTGCTACGGAGTGTGTGTACCATGCCAGGGATCAACGGAGGTTAAGTGCAATAACCATCTCTAGTTCGTCAGCTTAAGAACTCCCCTGTTTCTTGAGGTGCAGTGCCCGGTTCCTGTCGGATGACAATTGGGGCGCTATTGACGATACACGAATTTAATAAAATCTTGATTATTCGTTACCTTTTTAACTGAGATATAGTTTACGTGAAGAATAATTGCTTACTGTGATATAGTTACTTATTATGCCATATAGTGATTTTCTTGTGAAAAAGGAAACCCTATGAAAAAAGCGAGGACGTGTAGGAACTCTTGTACCGGCTGTGACTTGCTGTCACGTTTAAGTCATACTCGTTCTTAATTGGATTGGCCGACAGCCCTAACCGCGACCCTCGTGGAACCATCTCTAATCTTCTTTGCCGACATTACGGTACGAAGAGGCAGGTGCTGTGTGCTACGGTAAGGACGATGGACTTCCGCCCACTGCCAGAGCAAGAAATAATCGGACAGTGGTCACAACGAACGTGTGGCCTGATAATTCGCTTCATATGGCCTACACACCTGTGATAGTGACATGTGACAGGCTGTGATTGTGACGTGTGCCGCTTCAATTTTGTGCCCCGAGTTCCACCTTGATATTCACCTTCCTCTCTTCCTTTCTTTTGTAGATTGCATTTCCCCATGAAATGTGGCCCACGAGCATTTTTTCTGGTTAGCCTTCATGCATATCCTTTGTTGTTTGCGATTGGCATTATTAAGCTACTTCAGCCAGCTTCCAGGATCCATCCATCCATCCATCCATCCATCCATCCATCCATCCGTCCATCCATCCATCCATCCATCCATCCATCCATCCATCCATCCATCCATCCATCCATCCATCCATCCGTCCATCCATCCATCCATCCATCCATCCATCCATCCATCCATCCATCCATCCATCCATCCATCCATCCATCCATCCATCCATCCATCCGTCCGTCCGTCCATCCGTCCGTCCGTCCATCCGTCCGTCCGTCCGTCCATCCATCCAGCTTCTGGTGGTGGTGAAAACATTATTTTTGTCTGGCATCTATCCACCCGTGTCACTATCAGTTTTACCGGCAACTTGGGTCACTGGGTAGCCCATGGAAATGAATAGCGCATTGAGTTGCTGTGCTGAGGGAGCAGGGTTCGAAAACAACCATTGAACCAGCATTGGTCACTGGGAATATGGCAGTGGGTATGCGTCGCGATTTAATGAACCTGTATGAAGCCCTCTTGGGTAACTGGGTACGTGGAATTGGGTATGCGCCGCTGTTCACGGAACCTCTTGATGCCAGCTGCTTGGAGCACTGGGTGCATGCGACTTGGTCTGTGTCGATCTTCACTGAACCTTTTTGATACCAACTTGGGTCAATGGATATGTGCCACAAGACTTGTGCCGCTTTTCAATGACAAAAAAAGCTGCTGTAAAATTGCTCCGTTGCTCGGCTCAATCGAACCCTCGCCGCGCACAGACTTCGCGGCGGCGTCGCTGGATGGCGAAGCGTGTGAAATGAAAATCGTAAGAGAGTAGCGCGGCTGAACACATTTTCGGCGTTGGCAATATGGTGGGTCGCTACATATTTTTCAATTCTAGCAGCATTAACGCCGACATCTATCATGAGGTGGGTTCTGCTGTAATTTTTACGCGTGAGCATACGTGCCCCCACTTTGAATATTCACGGTGCGGGTGTGTGAATCTCGGCGACAAAAGTTTGCACAGCCCCAAGAATGACGTCAGCTGCGCAGCTGTCACGGTGGATCATGGATGACCTAGAGCAGAATAGGCGAGTGGTGCTGCGGATGACGTCATCGGCAAAGCTGGCGCGGTGCCAAGTCGCACAGGTAGCGCGGCTCGGAGCGAATGGATTCAGCGCCCGACATAACTCGGTGCTCGGAGAAACACGTAATCAGTTCTGCATCGGCACTTGAAGAAAGCAATTAGATAAACAGTGATGGCAGAAATGAGAGTAAGTGCGCTCGCGCGAAATACGAGTTCACTTCGTGGAACCAGGGTCGTTTTTTTCTCTCTCGCATTAAGTATATATTTATAGTGCCCAGTCCTTGTTCAGCATATGTAGCTGCAATTTTTTTGCAGTTTTAAATATTGGAGGTAGCTGCATTTTTGGTAAACGACCTTTACGTTAAACTAAGTGCACCAGAAGGAACTAAGGATGATCTGTTATTTTTTATACAGCACGAAGGGCTTAATATTTCAGAAATGGTTCCTTTGCAGCTTTAAAACAGGATTCAATACCTGAAGTTAAACTGGTAGTTTGACATTATAGAATGCTAAGTAGGTAAGTTATATCGAGAGTGGTCACATTGTACGCTTTAAGTGTATGGGTAAGTTTTTATTGAAAAGAGACAGAATCTATACCGGAGATTTCGGCATGCCCGAATTCGGCGTTTTAAACTTTTGCCACGAGTTTCCCTTGTCGTCAAAGATTGCGGTAACGGTTTCTGAGGGTATTAAATTTTTTGGTAATACAAAGAAGCTGGCAATTTGAGAAAAGCTCCTCAGCACGAAACCTACCTGACTGATCAGAGATTTTTAAAATCTGTAAAAATACAATGACAGCAACGTCGCCGTTGCTTAGGCTAGAACAATAGAACTGGACTTAATGTCTTCATTTTCTGTGTGAATAAAATGTTCTTTTAGCATCTATCTAACATCTATTAAGAGGAGTCCTTCTAGCCATCTTCAACTCCTTAGTTGGCTGAAAAGAAGTGCCGTAAACATATCTAATCTATCTTCTCAAATATTGTTCTGGAATAAATTAGTTAAAACTAAATTACGAGTGGATGTTTGACGCTTAATTGGACATCCGACTGAAAGAATTTAAATTATGGGTTTTTACGTGCCAAACTCACTTTCTGAATATGGGGCACGCTGTAGTGGGGGACTCCGGAAATTTCGACCACCTGGGGTTCTTTACCGTGCACCTAAATCTAAGTAGACGGGCGCTTTCGCATTTCGCCCCCATCGAAATGCGGCCGCCGTGACCGGGATTCAATCCCGCGACCTCGTGCTCAGCAGCCCAACACCATAGCCCCTGAGCAACCACGGCGGGTTCACACCCGACTGAGGTCAAAGTGATCTACAGCCCCTTCGCACATGTCACTGAAACTTCGCGTGATTTTCACTTTGCAGTTGCTGCATTCGGCTGCACTGTTTCCTTTCATGCTGCTTCCTGTTCATCCTGTTTCCTCATGAACTTATGATGAATAAATTCAAGCAGGCGTCGACTTGCTGACATGAGAAACCGGGCCCGTATTCACAAGAAAGTTCTTATGCTGGAATTCCTATAAGAGAAAATGCTGGTCAATCGTGTTACTGAACGCATTATTGGCAAAGACTTCTGGACAAAAAAAAAAAAAAACACTTCCGAATAAAAAGCTTCGTGAATTCGGCCACCATTCTTTTAATGTGTAAATTAGATCAGCGGGGAGAAAAGCACCGTAGTTAAGTAACTCAAAGCAGAACCGCTAGTATGTGCGTCTTTGGGTAGTGATATTTTAACCAAGATCTTCATGGCCATTTGCCCTATTAATGTTGCTTGAGATTCGTTTCAGGGGATACTGTTAGAAAAGAACCTATATTAAATAGGCTCTTCTGGGTATGTGTAATTTCGCTTATTTTCTTACATGACGCTATAAATTCGAAATAGTCCTTGGCATAAGGCTGCTGCTCAGCGCGGCATTATTTGATTGCAATGCATGCTAACATTTAGGAAACCTCTTAGGTACGAAACATGCCATATACTTCTTGTGTTTTTAATGAAAATAGGATAAATTTACGCAACTAAGGAATGTTTCTGTGTCACTCAAAGTACTGCCCTTTTCTTAGACTTTCTAAAAAAGTGATCATCAGCGTATTTTATGTCCACTGCAGGACGAAGGCCTCTCCCTGCGATCTCCAATTACCCCTGTCCAGCGCCAAGCAATTCATACTAGCGCCCGCAAATTTCCTAATTCCATCGCCCCACCCATTCTTCTGCCGTCCTCGACTGCGCTTCCCATTTCTTGGCACCCATTATGTAACCCTAATGGTCCACCGGTTATCTACCCTGCGCATTACATGACCTGCCCAGCTCCATTTTTTCTCCTAAAGAATATCGAGAATACGCGTTTGCTCCCTGATCCAAACCTCTCTCCTTATGTCTCTTAACGTTATGCCTAGCATTCTTCGTTCCATCACTCTTTGTGCGGTTCTTAACTTTTTCTCAAACTTCGTCAGTCTCCAAGTTTCTGCCCCATATGTTAGCACCAGCAAAATTCACTGATTGTAAACCTTCCTTTTCAATGATAATGGTAAGCATCCAGTCAGGAGCTTACAATGTCCGCCGTGTGCGCTCCAACACATTATCCTTCTTCTGTGAATTTCCTTCTCACGTTCAGGGTCCCCTGTGAGTAATTGATCTAGATAAACGTACTCCTTCACAGGCTCTAGAGGCTGATTGGCGATCCTGAACTCTTGTCGCCCAGTTATTCATAATTATCTTTGTGTTCTGCATATTAATTTTCAACCCCACTCTTGCACTTTGTCTGTTAAGGTCCTCAATCATATGTTGTAACTCGTCTCCAGTGTTGCTGGACAGGACAATCTCATCTGCAAACTGAACGTTGCTGAGATATTCGCCGTTGGTCCTTACTCTTAAGCCTTCCCAGTTTAATATCTTGAATACTTCTTCCAAGCACTCAGTGAATAGCATTAGAGCGATTGTGTCTCCTTGTCTACCTCCTTTTTTATAGGTATCTTCCTACTATTTTTGTGTAGAATTAATGTAGCTGTGGAATCTCTATAGATATTTTTCAAGATATTTACGTAAGCGTCCTGTACTCCTTGATTACGTAATACCTCTATGACGTCATACCTCTAATACCTCTAGGTATTAGAGGTATGACGTAATACCTCTAATACCTCTGTGTCTCTACTGAATCAAATGTCTTTTCGTAATCTGTGAACGCCATATAAAGAGGCTGATTGTATTCTGCGGATTTCTCGATTACCTGATTAATGACATGGATGTGATCCATTGTAGAGTATCCCTTCCTGAACTCAGCCTGTTCCCTTGGTTGACTAAAGTCTGGTGTTGCCCTTATTATATTGGAAATTATCTTGGTGAATATTTTATGTAATACTGGAAGTAAGCTAATGGGCCTATAATTTTCCAATTCTTTAACACCTCCCATTTTGTGGATTATTATAATGTTTGCATTCTTCCTGTTTTCTGGGACCATTGAAGTCGATAGACACTTCGAAGAGAGAGCCACCAATTTCTAAAAACCTTTTAAATACATTGCATATTTTCACGAATATCACGCTACCACTAAAATGCAGCGAGGGCGGTACTTGTGATTACTCGGAAAATATAAACGAATAATTCTAACGGTATAACACTAAATATGAGTAGCGTATTTGCAACTTTGAACCTGCAGGAGAGCATTCTGCTGTGACGAATCACCAAAGGGCCCGCTTAGCCACCTTGCTCAGTTTGAACGCGGGCCTGGGGAGATGAGGATGTGGCCGGTGTAGTATTTGTAGCGGGGTTCGGAATGCAATGCATCGTGCTGTCTCATAATGGTAACATTACTGAAAATCCTAACTTTGTGCACATGTGAACAATGTATTTTGACAAAAGAAGCGAGAAAAGATCGAGTTACAGCAAAGGTTGTTTATGGAACCTCCTATCTCGTAAGCCGAGAGCAAGGTTCAAGGGGGTCTTGAACGACCCCTCGGTCTTAGCGAAAAAAAAAGGAACAGTCTGCGGATAGCATACGCTGCTGTAAACAACTCAGCCAAGTGTTGCAGCCGTGCGGGGCGCGTATAGCTCACAAGCGGAGCACGAATCACCTTTCTCACAGACGCTCTTTTATCAAGAGAAGCCCGCTCCTCACTTTTTTCTGGACAATAGCAGCCGCCAAAGGCGGCTGCTATTGGCCAATAGACGACGTCAGTAAAGAAGGGTGCTTGCATCAATGCGTTTCTTATTACTGTTACAGTGTATATTTATTGACGCCGTTTAATAAACAGGCTCAAGCAAGCGAAAATCTGCTTTGAAATTTCGATAATAATTACGCACTTCCGCCCGCGTAGGAATGAAACTTTGGACACCCTGGTTGTCGGTGTTCTAGCCGTCGGGTACCGCTAATTTCGACTAGGTTTTGACGCTTAGCTAGCCTCGAACCGCACGAAGCTTAAGGTCACACTACACGGCCGCTTGCCAGCGCGAGCTCACTCTTAATTGGCCGCTGCTAGTTAGACGCCTTGGCAGACCATTTCGTTTTGAGATATTGATAGCGCTTCAAGATGCGCAAGTTGGGCCGTCAGTGAAGTTGGTGCAGGAAGCCGGTCCGCACACCGTAGCACGGTCAGAGTGGAGCATATGAGTACGAGCGTGCACACAAGCCCTGTCGTGCATAAAGCAAAAGCTGTGCATACGCACTGCGTTTGGATGTCGCTGCGGTCTGCTACGCAGCGAAGAGAACGCGGCCGCCGCAGGGTACCGCGATGAGTCCGCTGGCTGAGGTCAACCGCATTTGTCTACGTTTGGCGCATCGTAGGCGGCCAAAATCGGAAGTAGTGGTGTCTACGTGAACATACAAAATCAACAACGAACTGCGCGCCACAGTGACGTTCAGTCGGCGGAACATCCTAAGCCCGCCCCGCTCCAGCGTAGCCTTCGCCGCACAAGGCATTGAACAAGGAACGGGAGCACAGTGGACGGGATCGTACGCTACCTCTGATTCTCAATAAGCCCGCTTCTTCTGAACATATTGATGTACTTTTCTGCGGCAAAGCATTTCTGAAATAGTCTATTTTAACTACCAAATGCATTTCTCGACATCGATAAAAAGTGGCTCGGGGCCCCTTTAAATATCAAGGGAGGCGGGGGAGGGGGGTTCTCATGTTTATAAGGAAGAGGTGAAGTTGCGGTAGGAGGCCTCAACGTCATGACCATGTCATGCATTTTGAATGTTGTGATGGACATTCTCCACACGTAATAATAAAATTACACCTGACCGGCAAGTGCTCTGCGACCCTTGTCAAAACTTGTAGCTTACAACTATGTCACCCTAACTTACAATTCTGAGTATGCAACCACTACCTAGAAATCAAAAACGGTGTTGATACAAATAGCTCTGGCGTAAGCGTATACCGTTTGTCTGAGAACTTAAAATCGTCTTGGCATCTGTAGACCCTTCCTCTGTTAGATGTCCATCAAAATATGACGGCAACGGTTGGTCATACCTTTATAGAAATACTCTCAGGATCCTCGTAGCCGATCCACTGGTTGTCGTAATAGGCGTATGGGCACTTGCCAACGTCGTCAAACTTCTTTGTCCATGTTCCAGAGTTCACGTGTGGACAGATCTGTGAAGCATAGGATGCAATCTATGCATGAGTTTTTTACTATCAAATATTGTTTTTTTCTAGTTCTTGCCAAAAGATGGCGACACACGTGCTGTGACTCAACTACGTTGCTCTCGTCAAAGTGTCTATAAAAGCTCATTAGAATTCATAAAAAAAATTTGCAATGAGTTGCACAGAAACATCTGTTACGTACCTCGTAGTAGGCAAGAAAGCCAGTGGCGTTCGTGTATGGTCCGGGGATTCCGCCATTCTTTTCTTTGTTGATGTAAGCCCTGAGCCCCGTATTCGACTTTTCGCTCAACGTGTAAGTCCTGCCATAGAAGGGAACGCCAACAACCAGTTTCTCCCTCGGAGCTCCCAGGCTCATCCACAGCTGGAGTCCATCGTGCTGTAATATCGATGGTACAAACAATCCTTGGTTGAAGCCATGATTGAAGAATGAAGAGCTCTTTCTTTTGGTACTAAAAACATAGACAGCTTTGATTATAGCGAGGCCAACTATAGCGGCACTGGCGACGACGTCAGCTCGTCATGCGCGTCCTTCAATGAGCGGACCCGGACATCAACAAATTGTTTCATGATTTAAGCTCTATAGCGCCGGGACAGTACCCTTTGTTATGGTCCGATTCAATTTCTTTGCCTTGGCGCCTTCGTGTGCGCGACCCACGGTGCCTTCACCATCTTCACCCACTCAGGAAACACCAGTGAAAGAGCCGACAGGGTTCCTACATCCGAACGCTCTTTCGGTGTGACCGCTGCGGTGACGTTCGCTCGGAAGTTGCAGTGTAACAATAATTAATGCTCCTGCAGCTCTGGAAGTTTGTTTTTGCACCAGTGTTGATCAAAGTTATGTTTATTATATGTACAGTTACAGAAGGTTTCTTTTTTCAATTTTTATGAGAATGGCCATACACTTAAAAAAGTCTTTCAATGCTTTTTCAAAAAACAAACTTTGTTTATATTGCGGTTCATTTTTCATGGCGAGTGGTCAAATCAATTCTTTAATTATCTTTTATAGGCTTTTGTATAGCATCACATTTGTTCAGGATTTTCCTAAAAATAAAAGCTCGTGCGCTTGATTCGTGGGAAAACTACAAAACATTTTTCACCCATAGATGCGTAAGTTAGTACTCGTTGTCATAGATGAAATTATTGTATCGACTCATGCTGGCTGACAAAGACAAGATGAACACATGAAAACGCGCCTGTAACAAACATGCCTACTGGTCCACAGTGCGAACTTCAGGGAAAATCTTGGTGCTACCAAAGATGGCTCTTATCATTGAGATATACCTGTATTGGGGGGGGGGGGGGGCATTACAGTGGAAATGTCTGAAATACATGTTTTGATAATTTTTTTCGTACGAACTGCGAAGCATCGGCATTACACGAGCATATACAATACGCAAAATGCAGCAACCTCAATGAGGTGCCATGAATGTTGGTGAGCCGATGTTTGACTTGCTAGAGTGCGCAGTTAAATGTACTAGGTGTGTCTACTTTTTTGGCCACACCCACGTAGCATTCACTTACATGTAGCGCAACCTTTGATTTCCTATTATGCGACTTTTAAATTGCTCTGTTCTTCTACTGAGAAAAGCTCACACTATCGCGTCTTTAGTAATTTCGTTGTGATGTCCTTGACGCAGATATGTTCACTTAATATTGGAAGATACGTGAGGGGCGTCAAATGATGTTGCAGGGCTTCTCAGACTGAGGCGAAATAAAGAACAATTTTTGTTCCTTGTTCCTTTTGCGGCAAAGGCAGGAGATCCAAGCACGTTCAATCAACTTCGGGAAACAAGATATTTTGCGAGTTACAATGAAAATTTGATGGCAAAAGTGAATATTAAGAATGTCGGATTCATTGCCACCCTTAGAATTTCAGTGTTGTTTTTTTCATCTTTACGTACAGAAACGACTGACATTGCACTGGAGCGGTCACTACTTGAGCCGCAATTAGAAAATGAGACAAACTGAGGACAGACAAGTGAGCCTCATGCGTAATAACTACTGGCTGGCACTGTCGTGCTCTGACACGGCTGTAGGTTAGAGCATGAGGTTTTTTTCTCCAGATAGAAACACCGAACACCGCTTCGGGAATGCGAAGAATCAGGGGCTGAATTCACAGACCTTCTCACTCGCAAGTGTTCTTTGTCTCTGGACGATTGCTTTCGTTAATAATTTGTCGAGCATTAGGATCGGCTCTTCATATAAAGCTCTTCATATAAAGATCAGCTACGGGCTGTCCAGAGGGTCCACGATGACGCCATAAGGCTGGGCCTGGCGGTGCCGACGTGGACGCGGCCCGCCTCGGTCTGAAAAGACCGGGCTTCAGGACACTAATAAAGTTTTGTGAATGAATTAGGATCGGCTGAAATTTTCTTTTAAGAACAATTCTACTGGAAGAGCTTTTTGTGCATACGGGTCCAGGTCGTCTGATAAAATGTAAGTTAAAGCAGCTTGGCTTAGTTGAGTCAAATGAAATAAAACACTTGTGGCTCCATAGACGAATACTTACCACATTGAGTTTTTCATAAGCCCACTCATCGAACGATCTTCTGAATAGAGGACTATGAACATCCGTAAATCCGGCCCAGTTTCCACGTAGATCGTAAGTCATTACATTTATCCAGTCCAGAAGCCTGGAAAGAAGTTAAAAGTGATGGCTCAATACATTGTTTGCTTAGAATATACTATGAAAAAGGGCCACCATGCGGGTGACTAAAAATAAAATTAGAACAGATGACGAATAAAGTCAGGCCCGCCTCGGTGGCTTAGCGGCTATGGTGTTGCACTGCAGAGCATGAGGTCGCGGGATCAAAGCCCGGCCACGGCGAAATGCGAAAACTCCCGTGTCTGATGCATTAGGGGCACGTTAAAGATAAAAATTAAGTAATAATAATAACGGTCAAAACTAATGTTCAGTCCCACACTACGGCCTGCCTCATAATCAAATCGCGGTTTTGGCACGTAAAACCAGGAATTAATTCATTCAATAAATGAAGTCCAACAGGTATGTTCTCAAAACGAGAGCAGGATGACATAAGAAAGAGTAATTTGCTGGAGCGGTGAGCTCATAAGGATGGTAAGAAAGAAATGCTTACTCCCCAAGCTCTGCCACTTCGTAGCCTTCTTGCAGACGGAACTTTGCAACCGGCACAGCAGCTGTCAGTAGCAACTTGTATTGGTCGAAAACAGACCTTAGTTCCTGAAAGAAATAAACAGAACATGGTATGCTGGAAAGATGATTGAAAGCAAAGTATGCACAATCGATTCATGAAGTATTTCGCTGTAGTCAGCTTTTAAAAAGTAATCCTACAATGTGAATAAGGAAACACAAGGTAAAGCGACATCTGCGAGGTGAAGACAGTAGTGAGATGAACGTAATATCTCTTGCTTAAGTTGGTTCTTCGAAAAAGAAAGCAGGACACCGCAGACGCATTAAGCCCTAGCACATCTAGGGAAAGTTATAGCTAAATTTCACTAAGAATTTATTTGACCGTGGTTCTATTGCCTTCAATGTAGTCTGAGGGCATTTTATTATGAAGGCCACCTGCTGACGTCAAGGACAGTGACGGGCTTGTCGTACGTGATTTCTACTTTCGCCATTAATTCACAGCAATTGGGCAGTAACCTTTGTTTTATGGGCTCTTAATTTTTTCATAAGAACTGAAGGACGAGTGATAAGTTGGTGTGGACTATGTCACACTGTAGCTATAATACTTTTTTTTTCAGGCTGTTTCAAAAATTTTCTGCAGTTATTAGCAAACGCAGTCATCATCGTAACAGTTATTATTGTCATGAACAACAGGGCCAACCACTGATATTATTACATTACTTTTATTCTTTCGTTAAGGTCTTTCCCTCATTAGTTCAATACAGATGTCTTTTTCTTTCTGTTTATTGTGAGGAATGGAGCTCGACAAGCGCTCAAGGTGATGCGTGAGCTACTAGTTCACCACAAGGGTGAACTCTGACAATTCACTGTTTATGTATTCAGAGACTAATGGTGGCGGAGCGCTGAGCTCGTACCTTGACCAACAGGAGGAAGTTGGCCTTGTCCGAGTATGCCCCGCCACGGTCATAGGCGCCCGGGTATTCCCAGTCAAGGTCAAAGCCGTCGAAACCGTACGTCTGCACCCACTTGAGCGCGCTATTGATGAACGTGTGCCGCCGACCGGTGGTGCTGACCATCTCCGAATACTTCTTGCCTCCTTCGGCCCAGCCACCAACCGCCAGAAGAGTCTTCAGTTGCGGGTTCTTTTTGCGCAGCGCTGTGAACCGCCGGTATCCGCCTGCGCATCACGGGAAAAAACACAAGTGCGATTGGATCACTCGACTTTGACGTTGCGTGCCGCTCCCTGGTGGCATTCGCAATGGTGCGACTGATAACGCAACACAATCAATACTGGTTGGGGTTTTCAACTCTGCTGGTGGGTCAATAATTCTTGGAGGGAAACCTACGAAGACTTCAGTCGTGGTGATGTTGATAAGAGAAATGTCGCCCGAGAAGAGAAGAAAACAGCAAGGGGCTGTAAGACGCAGCATTAGTGGTCGCAAATCCGATTAGCATACATCTAAGAACTGGGCAAGGTCAGCAGCCTCGCAACAGTGCGGCATGTCAATGGCACGCATTACTCTTACAGTAGCAAGTAAGCAGCTTGCTACGCGCTGCGGTAACACTACGTAAGATGTTCTGGTTGATTACGTGTAACGTGCTTATATTTAGGTAAATATGCGCTATCTTTCTTAATGATTATGCCTATAAGCTGGAGAGAACTGGGGGTCAAATGAGCTTCGAACAAGAAACAACGTGATCGCAGTGTCGAAGATTCACTGTTATTGAAGTCGTTTTATTAATCAGCGTATCGCTGAAGAGAGCGGTAACTACGTTTTTTATGTCCAAATATCCGTGAAAGGGTGAAGAGCAGTTAACATTGAACTCGTCGCGTCCCGAAATACTTATTTCAGTACGCTTAACTAACTAATGAACTAACTAGCTGACTTATATAAGCGGGGAGAGAAACACAAAGCATTAACTGGGAGGATTAGGGGAACTAATGCGAAGCAGTCTTCTCTTTCAGTGCAGCCACTTCTTTCGTTGGCGGGAGGCACATCTCGACCTTTTGGTGGGATGATGCCGGTGATAGTGCAGTCTGAAATTATGTTCCACAGGAGGCGACTTCATATGTTGGGACTGAGTATTTGCCCTTGGGGCCACTGGGTATGTATAACTGGGCTTTACTTTGCTTTCAACCGTATATCTTGTCACTAGAAGCATTCTGCCTTTGTTGTTACAAATATAAACGTCCTACAGCCTATAACCTCTACATAACCGTTCGCTACACAACAGTTGTATTATTCACACAACTGTTCACTACAAATTAGGAATGCTTAACATTACGTAGACGTCACCTGCAGTTGTGTTTGCCAAATTTTTGCGCTCAGGATTTTTCGCACGGCTGTTGCGAATCCCGTCACGTGGTAATTACGCACCTGTTATCATAACAGGTGCAACGTGAAACGCATTGAAACATATGTTATGACGAGTTTTCGAGACACACTCACACAATGTGTAATCCCTATAGCTGACCTTTGTTGAAGTCATACTCCGGGTCAATGCTGAAAAGCTCCCACGTCTGGTTGCTAAGGCCGACGAAGGCGTAGATGAGGTGCGTGCACTTGTCCAAGGGTATGTCCTCGATGTCGTAGTTCATAGGTTCCGGTCGGTACAGCGCCCAGGCACTGTAGTAGCAAACGATGCGTCCTGGGTGCTGCCTGCTGCTACTGCCGCCGTTTTGTCTCGGGGTTCGGAGGCTGGCGCCATCGTCGGTTGCTGCAGAAACCCGAATGTTACGACTGTTGAACTGCTACAGGAAACACAGGACGGAGACGGAAGAACATCTTGGGGCCTGTGACCTTTCATGAATACAACAATGTTCATTTTTGAAACAGTGTGAAAGGACGAAAGACAACGGAAGAAGCACTCAAGACAGGTGTATGCCCTACCGCGTCGGTCATTCCTTTAGCGCTGTTTTAAATATAAATGTTCACGAACTCGCCCAATTCCGGCCTACCTTTTCACAATAATGCTAACCTACCGAAGCGAGTTGAAACTCTTTAGATGCTACGATAGCATAACTACACTGATTTTCTTTTTTTGACATATTGCGAGAATTGTCTATGTGCAGTTGTGCTGCTTTTCTTTTAAAGCAAGGGCTACATTTTCTCGACGGATCAAGTTTTCGATTTCTTCTTAGAGACGTGATGTTACCTGTCCCTTATGAGATGTTGTTTCTTTTCTAGCAATGCCTAACACCTGTGTATAATGTGACGCAATAATATATCTCGCTGCACATACAGTGGTAATACTTTCGTTAGCGGTAGGAGTGCCGTTGGTAATCACTGTCATTCATAGTGTAGGGGCAATAGAAGGGGCCTCCTGTCTCTTCTTTAATCGACCAAACAGCACACAATGTGCAATCACCCCTCCCCCCCCCCGCCTCCATACACGCTGGTACACACACTCCCTCGCGGGAATCTGGCTTCTGCGGCCAGCAATGATACCAAAGGCGTCGCGCTAAGCGCCTGAACACCATAGCATTCATATCGTGGCACACGTCTAGGTTGTTACTATTTGCTCATTTAAATTTATGTGGCGCTTTTTTAAACTTTAATATTTTCTTGCAGTGTCATGAATTTCCTTTATTAAAGCGACCATCTTACTGTTGTTTAGCTTTTGGTGACTGAGAAGAATTCCCTCAGTATTTGTACGAAGTAGACACGCTGATCGTCTTAGAAGAACAAAATTATTTACCTTAAATTGAAAGCTATCACAGTTACATGTGTGGCTGTTGCGCAAATGAAAACCTTGTGTAAGAGTTCCATCGGCATTTGGCAGTGATATCGACGTAGTGTCAATATTACAGCTCACAACTATGTAGGACCAACCTTGCCTATTGATATTTTCCCTAATTCCTTGATGTTTCTATTGATTTTCACACAATATAGACGAGGTGGATGTGATGATGATCACGACTTACAGTTAAAAAATGAAATTATTGGGCTGTACGTGCCAGAACCACGACGAGATTAAGAGGCGTGCCGTAGTGACGCACTCCGGGAATTTGAACCACGTGGGGTTCTTTAACATGCACCTAAATCGAAATGCGGCCGCTGTGGCCGGGATTCAATCCCGCGCCCTCGTGCTTAGCAGCCCAACAGCGTAGACACTAAGCAACCACGACGGGTACGACTTACAGTTTGTGCAGGTGGCAGTCCCCAAGAGTAATGACCAGGAGAGAAGGAGGTGCACTATTCTTGTTTTCATCGTGTGTAGTGAACGTACGGGAAATATCCTGAGGAGAAATAAGATAAAGGAATGACAAACGAGCCGCAATACTTCGATTGTCATAACACATAAAAACTGTGAGAACGCATATACATTTAAAAATGGGATAAAAAATAAGTGCTTTGTTTTTTCAGGAATGAATTGTTACGGTAAGCTCTACTCTTGATCTCTATAAAAGTCCATACAAGCTTGCTTGAAAGAGTGGTATGCACAACATATTCATGGGAAACACTTGCGTGATTAAGGAGCGGTTGTGTAAGGGTGTAGTACTGCTCGCACGTGAGAATGATTGGTTTCGCTCTTATACGCCTTAGTAACAAAACATCATGACTGCGGCAAGTTGTACTTAATAATAACTTTACTAGATTTGATGTATCCTCGCTGACCAGTGGTTGACACACTTCCATGCCATAATTTTGTCACATCCATTCATGTCGACGTTACTTACGAAGAGCTTTTTTTTTCACGCAAGATACTCAGGCGCTCTAAATCAACACCGATGCACCTTGGTGCGAAACAGCACTGTGCTGAATTATGTTGCAATTGTTGTCGGCTTCATATTACGAGCTCATCCGAACAATCATAGTTCTTGGTGTTACCTGCTTTTCTCCTAACACAACATCAGGCGATCCGCAATCGTTACGATTTTGCAAATTTTGCCATATTATGTTCAAAACAACTAACGTTGTCCATAAATTAAATCATTGGATGGTTTCAGGACCCTTGCGTATCACTGAATTAAGGAAAATGTTTAAGTAGCCTAAGCCGAACAGCTGACTGTCTTCTTCCATCATTAGCTGTACCCTATTCCAATACGGTTTTTACGTCTTTGATAAGTTTCCTCCACTTTGCACAATGAGCCAGCAACTTATAACTCAGCTTCAACTGTCCTAATAAAACGAAGGATATGTACAAATTATCTTGCCCTCACTCTTCTCTACTAGAGGCTTAAAATCAGCTCCTCGATTTGAAGTTCGGAGGTCTATGCGCTGCATGTAAAATTTCAATCTTTCTGTTCAGTTCAGCTTACATTCTTTGGGAATCGTCCTATAGCTAAAAAGAGAAAATTTCGTTTTCGTATTCTGAAACACTGTTTTAGAAGAAAAAGGTCTAAATTCACGAACGTAACAAAGTGAAAGACTTCACCATAATAAGACGCGTAAAAGTAGCGTAGTTCTGCCAAAGAGAGATCACTGCGGTTGTCGGAAGGCATTGAACTTCGCGTAAGCTACATCGCCGTAACATCATTCGTAGAACGCACGTACTCACGCCATTGACCTTCCTTCTTTTTTCTTTCTGGTACGATCCGCCTGCGTCTCTCTTTTACCAGGTATGGGAGAGGCCCAGCTTCTCATATAATTTGCATGCTGATTAAATCAGTTCTAGCAGATCGTAAGGTTCCCCTTTTTTATGGCGTGCAGAAGTGGCGGTCTTATCGTGCACTCACTTAGCACTGGCGTTTGCACCGCGGAAAGACTCGACTGAACTGTTGAGAGCAAGGCGGACCAATGCTTCTGTGCGAATGTCTCAGATTGGATAGCCTTCCAAGATAACCGAGCAGTGAATCACATCTAAACATTCGCCACCAGCAGCAAGTTTACTGCATCCAATTTGCCAATAAAGTTTCGTTGAACGCATCTAAAATGGTGAAGAACTCACTAGTGCAGATGGGACATTATTTACAGAGACACGCTTCAAATGTCAGCAAAGGTGGTATACTTGAGGCCTCAGAAGCTGCAAGCCGCATTCGGAAGCCTAACACGGCGCGAGGGACGGGTATCTTACAACGGCTTTCGAGGTGTCTCCATGGGTGCAAGGCCACGAAGCTGCCGGCACCGAGCGCGGACCACATGGTGATGGAACACAGTAGATGCAGAATCGATAGACCACGGTGCCGAACACTCACCCGGAGACGTGGTGTTCGCGCAGAGTCACCGCCGCCTGCTCCTGTGGTGGCCGACCTTGCCGTTGGGGGTGACGTGCAGTGGAGCGCCCGGGGACCCCCGCGCCGCGACTCGGCCCATCCGGTATTCGGCGCTCCAGCAGCCACGAAGGTCGTCGACCGCCAGGGAAAGGTAGAGAAGAGGCTCCTCCTCTGTCAAAGCATCCGGAGTATCGGCGGCGTTGCGTTGCGTCGCCCTACGATTGGGGGCTCCGCATGCACGGGGCGCCGGCGGCAGCCCAGCCGGACGCCCGGCTCGAGCTAAACCGGCTCTGGCAGAGCGCTGGCCGCCACCGAACCACGCCACTCAGACGGGGTCCGTAGTTCCGCGCCGCCAGCACGACACACCGACTCGCACGACGCCGCCAATGCCCCTCCCGCTGCGACTGCCGTAGTTGCCCCGCTGCTATTGCTACTGAGAAGCGTGGAGCGTCACGCTCGTGCCGTTTGGCCGAGACCTTGCCCAAGAGCTTTTATTTTTCGCGGTCCTCCCCCAAGCAGGCGTGACGGACGGCTGCCCTGTCACGATGCCCGGGAACGGGCCGTCTTCTTCGTTTGGTTGCTTTTCTCCTCTCGGTGCGAGGTGACGCATGAAGTAGGATAACATCTATTCCGAGCACAGCATGGCATCGTCTCGAGTGATCCCAAGGGCACCATGAACAAACTTTACATGAGTTCTGCGGTCGCCTACAAAGTTTTTAAGTGCCACCGTGCGCTGCCAGGCGAACAGCCTTGCGAGTCCGTCTTGTGGCTTCTATATTTTTCGCACAAGTTCGACTGACGGAAGTGCTCTCAGAACGTGGCGCACTGTGTAGGATACACTAACTCCCCGGAAGTTTCAGAAGCCGGGAAGACGGTGCTTTTAGTGCTGATATCGCAACTCGGGTCAGACCGGTTTATGCTTCTTGATTTGTTCTGTGGGTAGTTGTGAAGTCAAGCCACGTTTTCGACGTGCATCCTGTTCGTACGGCTCACAACCACGATGGGCTTTGCCTTTCTGGCCATTTCATCGCTGAAGCCGGCGATTGGCACGTACGGCTTCAAGACCAAACCATTCCCTTACAGTGCAGAAATAGTTTGTTATTACATCGAATTGCATTGATCCAGTCTCGCACTAGATCACAATACAACGTAACTTGCGCCGCGCTATGTCAATGATATCAGAATGAAAGCGTGTCTTATTCAGTGCAAGGACAAACACATGGCTAGCGAAAAACGGAGAGTAGTCGTTTCATCCTCATCGAGTTGATAATGTGCTTCATTTGGGAATGCCAAAAGGATAAGCAGGTAAATGCGGGAATTCGACCCAAACACACGTAATAAGAGCGTAATATTGAAGACGCCACATTAGCCTGGTTAGAAATGGCTGATAATCGTGCCACCGACTCCGCTGCTTAAAATAGTTGAATATCGGGGTGGTCGAATTTACAACGTTTTTCATTCGTAAAAGCTGCGTGCCATCGGCTGGTCACCTTCGGTAAGGATGTCAAGCAATACGAACAGCCCGCATCTGCTCTTACGAAGAGTTCCAGCGTAAAAACGTTTCGTTTTTATGAATACAGGCTCCGATCTTTATTGCTCAGAAACGCTATACGGAATATTTAGCAGCGAAGATAGATGTGAAAGAGTTAAGATCAAGAATATTTGTCCAAGCTTACAAACGAAAGGGTGAAATTTACGAATGGAATAACTGAGTAAACTTCGGTCAAGAGCCGTTAGTCTCCGTAACTGAGCTTAATTGGGCAAGGTGTGGTTCATATTGAACACCAACATGTTTGGTCTCATTGCGGGGATCTCAGATACGCAGGTTGCGTTGTTTTCTGTACAAGCTCGAAAGGAAATGTTGAAGCGAAGTCAGGTGCAGAAGGAGTTGCTTGTAAGAAAGGCGCCTTAAGATGTATCGAAAGAACAGAACGCATAACATGCGGAACGGGAAGTCGTATGTGCGGATCCCTGGGGACGGACGGCACAACCAATAGGCAGCTTGGTGTTGAGCAGGGCTGTACGACATACAGCTCATGGCCCAGTTAAGACTTTTCATGTGGGATAGGGTTGCAAATTATGCCTACACGACGAGAAAAACGACAATTTTATCGCTAAACAAGTTGCATGCCATAAAGCAATATCGGTATTCGTATATAGACATAGCAACTTCTCAACCCTTCCATTGGTGAGAGGTGGAACGCTTTTTCATATAATTCTCAAGAACTTTAACGGAAATGGCGTTTTCTCCCCAAATATTTATAGTATCAGACAACGTTTCGTGTAAACATTCGCCTGTTTACACGACAAGTTCGTGTATAAACATTCGGACAACGGGCAAATAAAGAACCTCGCCGTACATTCAGAACACGTGGACTATGTTTTTATACGTTTCCAACAGCGTCTTAAGTCATTTAAAATTGAGAAATGAATAAACAATCTGTTTTGAAACTCTTCCTCGGCAACGTTGCCTGACTGCGACTCCGCATTGCTGCCAGAGCTCACCGACCTGCAGTGCTCGCCAGAACTAAAAAGCATGTACCGAGAGTGACCCCTCATTCGCTTTTGCAAAAAGGGAGATCGTTTGAATCTTAGCTCTGTATTCGGAAGCACTTAAATCTGTGAACAGACGTTGTGTTTGACATCTCTGAACTAGGTCCGGCCACCTTCTGTCTTCCAAAACCGGCGTTGATTACAAGATGTGCTGAGGACAGCAACAAGGGCAATGACACCAGAAATTGACAGCCTTTCGGCAAGCAAAACATGCGGCGTTTCGCACAAAAGCGCAGCCCGTGTGGCTCACCGAGAAGTTCGTTTTGGTTCTCCCTAACTTTGAATTGCTGAGCCCTAGTTTAAAGCATTAAAGCACGTTGGCTGCGCAGTACAGAAAATGCGCTGTATTGATGATGCAGCGACTAGTAGAATCCAGGCAGCACGCTATAAGTGTCATGATGTTTCAATATCTTTTAGATCAAAATGTACAGACGTTGTTTGAGGCGGAGTTTACAAGGAGGTGATCAGTTTACGAGGAAGGTAAATTGGTAGAGCACCGCACGAGTGCTGCGAAGTTGTGGGATCGTTATCCACTTGCGCAAGTTGTTTTTTCATCCACTTTCACTTCAACCACTTTATCACTTCTTTTGTTTAACTAGGCAGTACAGGTAATTTTCCCTACGTTGTCCTTAGTGTCATTGTTTGTTGGCTCCTAATGACATAATTAATAAAAATCGGGCCCCTCGGTTAGCCCCCTTTTCTCTCATTTATTACGTAACGAGGATCTCGAATACGGCAACATTGGTGCTTTCGACAGCACGTGTGGCTTTGTTGACCAGTTACCTTCAGCCAAACAGATCACGTACGCATGATGCCTGCGGCAGAAACGATGTTCCATATCCGCCGTCAAGGCCGTGAGTGGTAGAGCTGGCTAATACTCCCAGGTTTAATTCTAACAGATAAACATAAATACCCAAGAAAGTGGACAGGAGAACGGCGCCAACGGTAGCTCACTTGGTAAGAGCATAGCACGCGTAATGTGAAGACGTGGTTTGTGCCCACCTGCGGCCAATTGTTTTGTAGTCCACATTAATTTTGATTGATTTATCATTCGTTTAATTCAATTAATAAGTACAAGCACTTACCCCTGTGCTGCCTTCTTGTCTTTGTTTCTTGGCTTCTTATGGTATGACTAACAAAAATCGGGCCCTCTGTTTCCTTCCTTTTCATTCATTACCTGCAACAGGCTATTTTTAAAAATTCGATAAAGCTAACAATGACCACCCCGTCTAGAATGCCTGAATGCCTGCGAAGGTATTCACCCCGTGAGACCCTTCGGTAATGTGCACCTCCCATGAGCGCTTGGCTTTAACGGGGACGGAAGCATCAACCGATGAGCAGTCGAGATAAGCAAGAGAAGGTTTGAGTACTTGGGCCAAAAAAAAAAAAAAAAAGAGAAAGCAGGGAAGAGATTGACCCAATCGGACCCGTTGCAGGCATAACTGGCAGTACAAGGTAGATCAAGTTTCGAGGAAGAGAAGGAAAATAAAGGAGATGTATTTAAATATGCTAAAATGGAAAGCATGTATTGCGTACCAGATTGGCTTGGGCAGGCTCGGTACCTGTTTGTCACCGCCGCGTTTCAAAGGGAATGATCATGAATCATCATCATCATCATCTTCACCATCATCATCATCATCATCATGATCATGATCAGTACCACTGAACGAGTCATTCCAGCGATGGTTGGAGAGAACTACAACCGAAGATTCGAAAAGAAGCCAAACGATCCGAAAAGAATGCTTCCGTGAGGAGTGGTGCAGGTCGACAGGAAGAAGGGCCAAACGACGAACTCTTCACGTGTAGGCAATGTGAAATTTGCGTTAAATTCGCCCTTTCTTCCCAGCCCTGAATAAGCTGCTTGAAAAACTCATATGTACTTTTTGGTTGCTTGCTATATAAGGTGGTAGGCCGCAGAATAAACTTTTTTTCTTTGAATGAGGAGGCAGGATTCAAACAACTTTTTCTCCTGTGTAAGCATGTCTTATTTAGCTTATTCAACTATTTAAGGTGCAGCAAATGACTGATTTAATTTTTTGGCAGGTACTTTTTCTCGTATAATGTGGTAAAAGTGCCAGTCGCGCCAGCAGTCATAAGGAACTAATGAATCCTGAATTGGGTAAACTTTTGGCATTTATTTAGCTAAGGGGGAGACCTGTGCAATGACATATGATAAATGCAATGTGATAAATATTAAGAAAGTTCGAAAAACTAAGCGAAGTGAAAAAAAGATGGCCAATTCGGACCAAAGTTATTTGCAAGATGAGCTGTAAATGAAAAAAAAAATATTGCAATAATTTCTTTTCTTCTAGTTCGTTGCACACTCAATGTAAGGAATGACTGTGGGAAATTTCGTATCAAAATGCGAAGTCAAGAAATTTATCAAAGTTTTCGTAACATGAGATGGGGTAAAATCTTCTTTTGAGAAAAATGTAAACAAATCTCCAAACCATGTGAAAGACGTCAAAACTACACAAAGGCCTAAAATGCACCAGCTTGTTAGCTGGAGCCGCCATTAGATGCACTAGAGTGTCCTTTTGCTCGTGTGGCCGCTCGACGACAACATAAAATGAAAAAATAAGCATATTGAGTAACGTCTATATAAAAGAAATAGTACTCATTTTCGTTTTCCCAATACGAGGCTTTGGGTTGGAAAACTAACTTCCAAACTAATGATGATAGGAAGATGATGTTTTGAAACTTGTTGCTGAATGTTTGGGCATCCATCAAGGTAAAAAAATAAAAAAATCAATGTTACGAAAAAAAAATTGTTTTTGCATGTGGCCTACTACATTTTAAGTATTGTAAATAAACAAAGTACACTCACCTGTATGCGATGTGAGTACTGCAAGTTGTGCTTGCGTTAAATTTGGCTTTCGCAATCAACACGTGGATATTCTTTTAAATTCACATTTTTATTTATTTATTTATTTATCATTACCTCAGAGGCGCCGATGTGGGCTATTACATGAGGAATGAGTGATCACTTCAGTGAAATGTGGATTCGATGGCAGCCTTCAAATGATGTGGACTGGAATGGTGCACGGCGTCGGTGGAAAGGTCATTCCAGCCCCGGCCAGTCTTCAGAAGAAAGGAATGAAGGTGCGCGGCGGTTCTGGCTGGCGGAGGGTACGCATATTTTTCGTGACGTAATCGGCAAGATTGACGGTGCGCTGGAATGGTGGCTGAAGTACTAGGAAAAGAATGATAAATTTTGTGGTAAGGACACAGTCTAAAAACATGACGCCTCATATCTAGATTGGAAATTCCTGCTTTTAATTTTGGTTGAGACACACTGGTGTGGTACGAATAATCAGGATAAATAAAACGAGCTGCACGATCTTGAACTGCTTCCAAAGTGTTAGAAACAGTTGTTTGGTGTGGGTCCCAAACAGAGCGTGCGTATTCCAGTTTAGGTCTGACAAAAGTTAGATAAGTTGGTATTTTTAAGGATGGGGGTACGAAGCGCTAGTTGCGGGGTGGAAGTAACCAAGCGCGCGATTGGCTTCGTTAGCGATGTTCGCAATATGAGAAGACCAGGAAAGGTTGCTTGAAAGTGTAAGGCCAAGGAACTTGCATGACTACACAGATGGTATTTCCGAGTTGAAGAGAACGTACTTCGCAGTATGGTGATGCTTCCGCCGATGAAAAGGTACTAGTAAAGTCTTCGTAGTGTTCAATGACAAAGTGGTAACTTTGTCAAGATCATCTTGCAATGTGCGGCTGTCGGTACTGTAAGGATTAGGCGATATATGTTATAGTGATCAGGGCAAAAGGCGAACTTGAGAAGAAAGTTTAGCGGGTAAATCATTAATATATGTAAGGAAGAGAACGGGCTAAAGGACTGTGCCTTGGGGTATTCCGGAAAGAACGGGGCTTTTAGAGGAGGAGTGGTTGTTAGCATGCACAAACTGTTGTCTGTTAGTTAAGAAATTACGTATCCTGTCTAAAAGATCAGGATTAAGGTGCCAGCAAGAAAGTCTTCGGAGAAGCCATTGATGCGGAACTTTGTCAAATGCCCTTTCGAAATCTAAAAAGAGGGAATGAACTGGGATGTCTTGATCAAGGTTAGAGCTTATGTCATTTATAAATATAGATAATTGCCTATCACAAGATAGACTTTGGCGGAAGCCATGTTGATTAGGGTGGAAGAAATTGGCAGACGTTAGGAATGTAGCAATGTTAGAGTAAAGTACATGTTCCATTAATTTCGAACAGACGCTGGTGAGAGAAATTGGGCAGTAACTAGTACATAAAGATGAAGAACTTTTTTTGGGACTGGTGGAACCTTACCCACTTTCCAGTCATCCAGCGCCATTCCTGATGGCAAAGACTCCTAGAAGACATGACATATCTCGCTGGTTATACATTTAGTATGTTTAAGACATTGGAATTAATGCCATCGATTCCAGGGGAAGATGACAGCTTCAACGAATGAATACATTTCCTGATGCCATCGGTACTAAAGGTGATTGGGGGCATGGTATGCTAATTTGAATATGGAAATTCAGGAAGTTCTCCTTTGGGTTCATTAGTAAACACGGAGTAAAATACATGATTAAGTACTTCGGTGGTTTCATGATCAGGATTAGGCTTATTTTTTTCTCGTCACACAGTGCTAGTGGTTGCGAACGCTATGGATTTATTATATTCCAGAATTGTTCAGAGTTATTTCACAGAATGTTTGGTAAAGTAATAGAAAAAAAAGAGCGTTTTGTTTCACTAGCAAGCGATAGGTACGTTTCTTCAGCGATGTAGTATTTATGCCACGCGCACTCAGAGTCAGAATGCCCAGCAGCGCGGTAAATCTTTTTCATTTTATTGTTGAGTCGCTTTAGTGCCGTGTCGAACCACGGTGACGTGTGCTTTTCGGTTATAGTGATAGTAGTGATAGAGAAATGTGCAGAATATAACCAACCCTTATATATAGCTTTCATTGATTACGAGAAAGCGTTTGATTCAGTCGAAACCTCAGCAGTCATGGAGGCATTACGGAATCAGGGTGTAGATGAGCCATATGTAAAAATACTGGAAGATATCTATAGCGGCTCCACAGTCACCGTAGTCCTCCACAAAGAAAGCAACAAAATCCCTATAAAGAAAGGCGTCAGACAGGGAGATACGATATCTCCAATGCTATTCACAGCATGTTTACAGGAGGTATTCAGAGGCCTGGAGTGGGAAGAATTGGGGATAAAAGTTGATGGAGAATACCTTAACAACTTGCGATTCGCGGATGATATTGCCTTGCTTAGTAACTCAGGAGACCAATTGCAATGCATGCTCACTGACCTGGAGAGGCAAAGCAGAAGGGTGGGTCTGAAAATTAATCTACAGAAAACTAAAGTATTGTTTAGCAGTCTCGGAAGAGAACAGCAGTTTACGATAGGTAGCGAAGCACTGGAAGTGGTAAGGGAATACATCTACTTAGGGCAGGTAGTGACCACGGATCCGGATCATGAGACTGAAATAACCAGAAGAATAAGAATGGGTTGGGGTGCGTTTGGCAGGCATTATCAAATCATGAACAGCAGGTTGCCACTATCCCTCAAAAGGAAAGTGTACAACAGCTGTGTGTTACCAGTACTCACATATGGGGCAGAAACCTGGAGGCTTACGAAAAGGGTTCTTCTGAAATTGAGGATGACGCAACGAGCTATGGAAAGAAGAATGATGGGTGTAACGTTAAGGGATAAGAAAAGAGCAGATTGGGTGAGGCAACAAACGCGGGTAAATGACATCTTAGTTGAAATCAAGAAAGAGAAATGGGCATGGGCCGGACATGTAATGAGGAGGGAAGATAACCGATGGTCACTAAGAGTTACGGACTGGATTCCAAGGGAAGGGAAGCGTAGCAGGGGGCGGCAGAAAGTTAGGTGGGCGGATGACATTAAGACGTTTGCAGGGACAACATGGCCACAATTAGTACATGACCGGGGCAGTTGGAGAAGTATGGGAGAGGCCTTTGCCCTGCAGTGGGCGTAACTAGGCTGCTGCTGCTGATGATGATGATGATAGTAGGTATGTAAGTTTTTATCGTTTCATGTATCTTATTTTGAAAATGAGCCACTTATGTTCAACGGAATGTTCTGAGAAACCGGTAAAGAACGAGCTGGCAGATTCTGCAAGTTTAATCGTCATATCAGTATAGTTGTGTTTGTCGTAAAGCGTAATAGTTTTTCTAAATTTAGTGAAGGTAGGGATGCCACATTGGAATGAGGTATGTATGACAGAACGATCGCCAAGGCTGGGTAAATGTGTTAGTGGCGAAACATGATCGTAGTGCGAAGTGAGGATAAGGTCCATAGTATGTTAGAAGACTTATCATTTCGCCGCGTGGGGTTATTGTCGATTTGTGTTAAGCCAAACGTAAGACATGTATTAATGAAATCAGTCTCAACGCTGTTTTTTGAGGTTGTTTCAGTTATGTTCGAACAATTGATGGCGGGGAAGTTGAAATCGCCGAACAGCATGATAGGAGATTGGGGATAAAGCCCTGTTACCGAGTGAAGTCATGAAAGTCAGCTACGAAAGAGCGGTCTGCGTCGCGTGGACCATATATATAGCATGCACCGATAACAACAGCTGGACGGGAAGCATCGCTTATCACAAAGACAAGTTCTAAGGCGGTTGTTACTGTTATTTCAGCACACTGAAGACAAGGTCAATATACCTGGTAGCGAAGCTTCCATAGGTGCCCATACGCCCATACGTTCAAAACATGGCGGTTCACCGGCGGTTCATGGGGCTTAGCGCCATCTGTATGTGGAGGGAACACTTCCGGCGGAAGAAACAATAATGTGACGCCATATCCGTTAAAAACAGAAGTAACGTCATGTTGTTTTCGAAGGCACGAAATTTGTTTTGTTGGCCTGCCTTTAGAGCTATATATTCAAATGCCCCACCATTCGATTTGATGGGCGTTTAGAGCTTTCAGCGCGGAAGGCGATGCAGAAAAAGGCCAGCCGTACGGTTGTAGCAATCGCGCCCCTGCATAGAACATACTTTCTTTGGAGGCCGACGAAAGCATCAGGTGTAGAGTGCTGATCGTATCGTCGGATGCCCAGCCCGTCGGTCAGCGTCGTCGTCGCACGAAAATAACTACACAATTATCTGGTGGTCGTAACTCACTACTTTTGACTGAACAGGTTAAGAAGCGATGTAACTACCCGCGTCAACAAATTTAGACAAACTTCGACAAGCAAAAAAGCACAATGTGTGAGAGGGGCGTATTTCAACAGGTGAACTTTACGAGCGCGCCTTTCTGCACGTTTCAAGAGGTGCATTGCATTGCGATTGATAGCGGCGTCAACGCCCCCTGTAACGATGGGCGCTGAAAAGAGATGTGTTTTTTAGTAATAATAAATTAAATGAACTTGTATTTTCTTAACTCGTCACGAATATACAAAATTGACCACACATTTTATTTTCGTTGAATGAATCTGTCTCGCTTGAATTAAAAATAAAAGAACGCTTTTTTCTTTCCAAATGTTTGTTCCCTCCAAACATAGCCGTGCTTCAATCGCTGCTCCCATACCCACCCTTGCTGATGTCGGTAACAATTTGTACTCAACCACTTCTCGCCCGAAGCTTCGCGACCTATTTGGATCGACCTTGCTGAAGACTTTTGTGTGCACCTATCAGTATGCCGCCACCCCTTTTGTGGGTTTTGTCGCGTCGAAATATAGAAACGATTGGGAAATGTGAAAGAATTTCTGCATTTTAAATGGATAGGTTAAGCCAAGTTTCAGTAAGAATGGCGATGTTCGATGACGTTATACTTGGCATGCTTTGGAGGGCATCAAGTTTGGGAATAATACTGCGGATATTGGTGTAAAGAAATTAAAGGTAGTTGGGACGGCTATCAGGGCGGTCGGATGCTAGGAACCCGGCGGTCGAGCTACTACCTTATTAGGGCTATGGTCGTATGTGTAAGTTGTACTTCCGATTAGTAATTTGTCGTGGCGCAGTTTGAAGAGTCTCTGTTGTGCTTTGACAAATTGAACTAGGTGCCTTCTAGCAGTTAGCATGTTAGGAGAATAGTCTTCTGAGATTCGACATTCAGTTGCTTTTAGTTTTTTAGCGCACGACAACACGCGCTCTTTTACTTTAAAATGGGCGAAGTTAACAATTATATAGGTCTATTTATGTTACTGTTAAAGCGACCTAATCTGTGGGCTCTTTCTATGTCTAAATGTTCAATGGGGCTGTTTAGTTGTGTACTGCAGCGGTGAATGACTAAAGTTTCGGGCGCAGCCCACTTTTTGTTTTCACTGTCTTTAAAACCAAAGAAGACAAGTTTTGATCTTCGTTACTTATCATCGGAATTGTCAAGTTTAGCCTGAACAGACGCAATATTATTTGCGTTCTCTTCGGCGAGCCTCCTGAGCTCGTCGATCTCATTCTTTACAGCGACAACCGCTGAGTAGTCTTCTATCTTAGTTAGTCGTTTTTTTATGTCTTCAAAAAATTTGTCCATCTGAGATAGTTTCAGATGGGCTGAATAGTCTTCTATCTTTCAGATAATCTGAATAGTCTTCTATCTTAGTTAGTCGTTTTTTTATGTCTTCAAAAAATTTGTCCATCTGAGATAGTTTTTGCTTGATCGACTTCATGTCATTTAGTAATGGTGCTTGGCCAGTACGGATTTCGTTAAGTGCTTCAATTATATAAATTGGTGCTTCATTGCTGCGGGTGCTATAGGGCCGGTGTTAAGCTCGACGTCATCGGATTAAATTATTAGTTGCCGAAGAACACGTAAATAGTCGAAAAAAATTGCGTAACAACAGTTTGGGCCTGGCAGCACCAATAAAGCAGCATAGCGAGTATGTCGAGGCCTAAATAAGGAACAGTGGTACGTTACCTGCGTGACAAACAAGCGTGGTAAGTTAGCGTTTGTCGTCATAGTTGTGGTGCTGGCAAACCCATGAGAGTAAAATATGTACCTTTCTTTTGTTGTTTGCTGCGCATCTTGCTTGATGGGGTAAAATTAAATAAATCATTTATATGTAGCCTTATGGCTAATGGCGAAGTAATCCGTGTGTGAAAATCCGGTGATTTCTATTTATAAGGAATAACTGGTCGGACAAAGACGCTTCTTCCGGTTAAGTCATCCGTGAAGGCTGTGGCCGCCTATTTCAGCAGGGCAGTGCTTTTAGGTGTAGAAGTTGACCAGGAACACAGACTGTTGCTAAGTTTCATATATCTATTTACGCCCGGCTGCGTATATATATGAGGCAAGCGATATCTAGATATTTCGGCAGGGAAGCCAGCAAGACTTACGCTGAAGATAATCTTCCTTGAACTCTTGTTTGCTGTAAAGAAGTATGTCCTCAGAAATTATGTACACTGTGCTGTTTCGTTGACCACATGTTTTCAAAATAAATTGTGCGCAGTAGTGGGTGAGCCGTCAAATCGCTTATACTCTTTGGGAGAATGCTTCAGAGATTCCTTCAAGAAGCATTTCATAACCATTGCAATCTTTACTTCTCTAAGTAGAGCAATAAAATACGAGGGCGAATCAAAAAGTCTTTGCCCCTATTTCTTTAACCCAAACAACAGTCGTAAATGCGAAGTCAACATATTCATCCCTCAGGCCCGGCCTTACCTGCCGGTAGCTCCGCGGCACGGCGCTGATGTCAGTTGTTGAAGATTGCGGTTGTGCTTCACACGTCCACGGCGTACGAGCAACGAAGTGTGATTCGTTTTCCGTAGAGTAAGGGAGTTTTGCTTTGATTCTAAACGTACCGGAAACCCCCTGCATCTTAGTCAACCCCCCATAGTGGGCATGCGCCAGTGTTTGTAAGACAAGACAAGGGAGCACGCGCAGTAGGAATGCTGCGTAGACTTGACAGCAATCAATCAGGGTTGCGTCGGCATGCCCTCATTATTATGTACTGCATTTATGTTCACCCGATAATACTGTTCAGCTCGGTTTTGTTTTCTGGTGGACCTGCATGTGAAATTCGGCCTCTGGTTCTATTAGAACGAGAGGCATTATACGGTTATGTCTTGGGCTTCCTAAATTTGTCGCTAATGACATATCAAAAAGCACGCCTGCCTTCTCTTCTCATGCGATCTCGTATCCTAACAGTACAGAGTTTTCTAAATATGTATGCATCACCACAGAGGAGATCACAATAGATAGATAGATAGATAGATAGATAGAGAGAGAGAGAGAGAGAGAGAGAGAGAGAGAAAGGAATATAGGTAGGCAGGGATGTTAACCAGTTAAGGGTCTGGTTGGCTACCCTACGCTGGGGGAAGGAAGAAGGGGAAGAGAGAGAAGGGAGAGAGAAGGTGTGTAGATACGTGTACGGACAGCACTTGAGCTAAAGCCGCTCTCGCAAACCAGACGTTCTGAGCAAGCACAAAAGTGCCTTCACTGCATTCTGAGCCGACGATTGGTGGAGACGGTGCTCTAGTACTGTCTGTTCGCTCAGAGGACGATCATCGAATTTCCTGAATGCGTTGGACAAAGATTGTCTTTGTGTTTGAAATTGAGAACAACGGCAAAATAAGAGGTCAATGTTCTCCTCGCATCCGCAAATATCACATGTAGGACTATCAGCCATTCCAATTAGTGCTGAGTAGGCATTCGTGAAGGCAACTCCAAGCCACAACCAACACAGAAGAGACGATTAGCATTGGTGCAGACCGGCCGGAGGTCTGAGTTGAAGTGACGGGTTTAGTCTGTGCAGTCTTGTGCGCCTTGCATGTGCGGTATTCCACTCTGCTAAGGAGATCTTGTGAGCTAGATTGCGAAGTTGTCTCGTGGCGTCGGTCCTTGAGAGAGGTATGGGGACGCAGCGGTCTTCTTGGTTTGACATCCGAGCTGCCTTATCTACCTCATCATTTCCTATGATACCACATTGACCTGGCAACCACTGAAAATATATATCGTGGCCTTTTTCTCTTAAGTGATGGACAAGTTTCATGATTTCGTACGTGAGCGGATCGCGAGTTCCCTGTCGGAGAAACGGCTGCACACATTGCAAGGCCGGCATTGAATCGCTGAAGACTGCCCATTTCCCAGCACTTTCAGAACTTATCACATGAAGCACGTCGCGGAGAGCCGTCAGCTCTGCAGCTGTAAACGTAGTGACATGGGAAGTCTTGAACCGCTGGGTTATTCTCATTGTTGTATAATTAAAGCGCCACCGGAACTGGTTGATGCAGTTGATCCATCAGTATAGATGTGTGTGAAGTCGCTGTATTTCTCGTACAAAAGAAGTAAAGTTAGCTGCTTGAGTGCTGATGACGGCAAGTCCGACTTTTTCTGAAGTCCTCGGATTGTAAGGTTTACTTGAGTACGGCGCACACACGATGGAGGAATGGAAGGTCTTGCCGCAGGTGTGTAACCTGACCTGAAAGAAGCACGGTTCGCGAAGACAGCCGCACTGAATGTCGTGTGGGGCCTATCTACTGGGAGAGTTGCGAGCTGGTGGGTAGAGGACCGGGCGAAGTGTCTTATGTGTACACGCATTGTTTCAATGCTATTGTGCGTTCTAAGAGTGGAATCTTGAGCGACTGCAATAACTTCAGTCGTTGGCGCACTCCGCGGTAGGGCAAGGCATATCTTGAGTCCTTGCCTTGGATGCTTTGGATTATATTCAGGTTAGTTCTGCAGGTGTTGGATATGACCGTTAGGCTGTACCACAGGAATCCAATAAAGAGGACCCTGTAGGAGATCACAATATGTTTAAATTAATGAATCGGCCTCATTTTTAAGTATCAGTGGTATCGCTCACGTTTCCCTCAAGTTGTTTTCATACAAACGCTATTGGACCGACTAAATGTTCGCCTATGCGAGGTCGTCTTACTAAATGCCCCGGTTCCAGGCGCTAAACTTGAATTTGATGCCATTTTTCAAAATAATACTAAACATCTTCCTTCAATATCTAAATAGTATTTTGGAAGACCACCTTGCACACCTGGATACAAAGACAGTTATAGCAACAGATGCTTCCGTCTGTGAAGAAAAGGTAGGTGTAGGTGTTGCATCACCACATCTAATTTGATCTTTTACCATTCGGCAACCTGACTTCACGCCTATTTTTCAGGCGGAATTATTGGCAGTTGTCTTAGCTTTACGTAAATTGCCATCATCTTTGTCATCAACCATAATCTGAACTGATTGTCTATCTGCCTGCTCTTCACTATCCAAATCCAAATTGTCAGATTCAGTAGAAACTTACTATTCTCTTCCCAAGACATTTACGTCTCGTTGTTTAGTTTGAGTGCCAGGCCACAAAGGTCAACCCTTAAACGAATTTACAGATGCCCTCGCAGTAGCATTCCCCGACGGTCCTACAATCCCCATTTTACTTACGCCAGCTTCCATCTCTGCGGCACAATTCGCAAAATATACTACAGCAAATAACTTCGCGCAGTGATCGTTGGCAACATCTGATTTCCCGCATCTCAATTTTCCTTGGAACAACGAATGATGCTTCTCTAGAAAAATTGAACTAACGATTATAAGACTGCGGTGGAGGTAAAAGAAGTGATGCAGTACCTTTCATATAACGAGAGTGAATCTCTGCAACCCTTCTTTTTGAAACTGTTTCATTATTGAACGGAAATATTTTTAGAAGAACCCTTCCAAAAGCTTGGCTTGAATTCGCCTCTTCCTGTAATTCTTTCTTTTGGGGCTACCGTACTAGGTTACAACCACAGAAACATTTGTGAAGCCCTCTGCATATGTCTGCGTGGCACAAGAATTACGTGCTAGAATTAATCTTAATACTTATTATGCTAACAAAATTCTTTATGTAATACTTAGATAAATGATTATTCATATCCGTAACAGTAGACACTTTAAATCCCATCTGCAAGATACCTATTTCATTTCACCCTAATTTATAAAAAAAAAAGTGATAACGGTTTCTTCACCACTCGATTCCCTGCCAATCCTCCAAAGTGGTCTGCGCCATTTCACAAGGGAACAAGAACACGAAATTCACAGGGAAATGCAGCCCACGTGTGGGGAATAGCGTCTCGCTTTGTGAAGAATGAAGTGGTGGTGTTGTGAGTTCGCAAAAGGCCATAAGACTTGCCTGACAATGAGCGTTCGGGGAGGCCGCGTGCGTCGCTGACTGATGACAGCGTTTACAAAATTTAGTGCTGCGATAGGAGAAAGATCTGAACTGTTGCGGGGACTATGTGGAAAGATAACGTAAGGTATGTAAAGTAGTACGTATATTTGTAATTACATGTATGTACTTTACTTTGGCTAATAAAAAATGGGCGCAAGTACGTTTTGATTCGTCCTCGCATGTTACCTTCACGACATAAACAGCGTCCTATCGAAGTGACGTGTCTATGAAAAAATCCAGCTATTAAGAATAAAACTAAAAAAAATAAGAGAGCTTTGCTCCATATTCCCGCGAGAAAAAAAGGGAAGTAAACTATTCATTTAAATGGACAAATTATTGCATATGAACAAGTACCGTTTCTTTGTAGTCATCATGGACAGTGGTTTGTATTGGACACTACACATTTCACGTAGGAAGAAGAGATGTACTCCGATAGGCCATGTATGCAAATTTGTCAGCGGAAAGTCTTGTGGTGCCTCTGTGCAATCACTGCTACAGCTATACCATGTAATATCAATGGGCGTCTTCTTTTCTGTTCTCCTTCTGCCTTCCCCCAGCACAGGTTAGTCAACCGGACTCTTGTCAGGTTAACATTCCTGTCTTTCGTTTATCGCTCTCTCTACTAGGATACAGCCAGCCCATGCTAGGTAACACCTAGTAACACTAGTAAAACGAACCTTCGGACACTCCAGGGTATACTAGCACAGGTACACGAAAGTGACTTGGCCTCCCTAAGTGTGCATCTATAGCAGTCACATTCGCCATTGCTCGTGACCACTGTATAGCAGCCGTTGCGTAGCCAGTTAGTGTGCAGCTTTTCTAGGCCCCCATCCCCCCTTACTCTTTCTCCCCATCCCCAGTCCACGTGGGAGCAAGCCCCCCCCCCCCCCCCCAAAAAAAAAAAACAATTTCTAGCTACGCCACTGCATATGAGCCTACATTGCAGTCGACGCTCTCAGAGTGCACACCCGACCTATTACAAGGAAGCGCCTTTCACCATCTAGCTAGCCTGCCAACGACTAGGGGCCCTATAACGTAAAACTATTTCAATCTGTTTTCATTCAAATTTCTTGACGTAAAATTTACGTATCCACTGACGCAAGCACCAGGCGGTAACCCACAGCTTGTTTGAAAAGCCCACAGAGACGCGCTTCTCGTTCATAGAATGTCCCTTTCTCTTGCTTTCAAGGCGAATAGCATTGCCTACATTGGGGAGTTTTTGTTACCTAATTGGCTGAGAAGAGGCGAGGAGCACGCTCGAGTGGAGTGAGTTTCGATGGGGCCGAACAAGCGCAGTGAAAGTAGATAGCCGAATGGGGAGAGTGGTGCCGGCGTCCGCGATTGGTTCTTTCTTAGCTTGCAGTGGCTGGTCGAAAATCGAGGCTGCGTGCAACAGAAGGTTAGAAATGCTGTTGAAATGGATCCTCAGCAAAGTAGAGCTGCCAGAGCGATGTCGTATACGTGCCAAAAGGTCTCCATAACCTTATACTTTACCGAAAAATTGTTTATTATACGCAAATAAATGCATGCTTCCCGGCAGCTCTGAGGTGCCAACGCCACAGCGATCGGCGGTATCTTCTATTCCTTTTGGAACAGGGCAGTCTCCGGCTTTTCAGAAAAACTTTCAGTTTTGTTTGGCATATTAATGCGTCATTAACACGCACACGTCACATTCACATGGTGAGTTTTCGTGGTTTTGTGACGTCGCGTGACAGACAGGTAAAGTGGGCGTCACCCGAAAACGTTTGACCAATAGCAATTCGTCAAATGACGCCCTTTTTTGCTTATGGTAAAAAAAAAATTGTCGAATCATAAATGATTATTTTGCTTTTGTTCAGTCTAATTACGCATTATCAATGTACACATATCATATCAGATGGATCGTCCTCGCAGTTTTTGTGTCATCGCGTGACAGACAGGCACATTGGGTAGTGGCCGGAAAATTTTTTGACCAATAGTGGAGATCTGATCGCAGAATTGGAATAGAAAAGTTTCGAATAGCTTTGCGTTATAGTGCCCTAGACTACATATGAGTTTTAACCTCCTCCTCACAACTCGCGGAACATTGCTTACGTCATCGAATTTCGTCCCTGCAGCATGGCCTTCGTTGTCACTGTGGTCTCTGCATTCACCTTTACCATTCCAGGCATTAAGAAGAAGGAACAAATGCAGTCAGAAGCATCGAAGCAAGCAGCAACACTGATGATACACGAAATCCGCAGTGATCGTTACATGTTTACACCGATGGATACTTGTCGTCTATGGCTTGGAGTAGCATTTACTAATGCCTACTCCCAATTCATAGCAATGACCACAAGTTCGGAAAGTGAAGTTTGTGGGTGCAAAGAGACGATATAGCATACATTCAGTGCGATTGTTGTCGTTTCAATGAAGAAAAAAAGCCATGAGCTCCACGCTCGACCAGACTGACAACCGTCCCCTTATGGAAGCCAGAATATTTGGATCCCGGCCCCAGCCAACGTCGGCCCAAACTGCTTTAAAAGCGCTAATGTGCTTTTTAAGATCAACGGGTCTAACTGGAAACCGATATTGTACGAACAGATGCGTCCTTTTATTATGGTTATCATGTTTTCATCTACTCCGTTCTGCTCATCTATCTTGCCCTTACCCCTGTGCAGAGTAGCCAACTGGACACTTCATCTGGTAGATGTAGACTCTTGGGAAAATACTGGCACGTATTCCTTCTGCCTTTCATATTTTGTTTTCTTTTCTTTCTCGCTTTCCAGTATCGGAAAATGTAAGGTTGAGTCCCATTATTCGTCATCTAAATTCTGCGGAGCATGAAAACGGACCGCGTTGCTCTGCGTTCAAATACGGCTATAGGAGTGGGGGAAGAGGGCTTTGACGATGCATATCCCCCGTGCATGTGAGTGTGCGCGCGCGTCTGTGTGTGCCTGTAAAAAGTTGCAACTGTTCTTTTTTTTACAGCTTTGTAATAGTAAGGAGTTTCAGAAATAGCGCACCCAAGCGCCTTTGCGTAACCTTAGCCCCACGCTCTGCTTGCGTTCTTTCGTTCTTTTGTATAATTTTCGGTGTGCAAACGCAGAACTAGAAAGTCTAAGGTTTTACGTCAGCAGCTCTAACTCAGCAGATGTTGGAATTTCGGGGTAAATTACGCTGTCGCCTGCCAATCATTTTATTGAGAAGAAAATGATATTAGAAAAATTGTTATACTAATGTAGATAAGGAATACGAGGGTCCAAAAACTGAAGCCTGTAGAATGCCGGAAGTTACAAGAGACACAAGTGAATTGCAATTGTTAGCGGCAACAAACTGTATGCGGTCAGGCAAAAAACTTTCAATCCATTTTACTTTGTTGTCCTTCACTATAAAAGAACTTGGCTTTAAAAGTTGTAATTTGTGAGAAACAGCGTCTAATGATTTGGCAAAATCAATGAATATGCAGTCAATGAAGGATGAGTGGCCAATACCTTAAAGCAGATTATCTCTGAATGTGGGGAGCTAAGTTGCAGAGGAGTAATTTTTTTTATAAAGCTACGCTGACTATAGCAAAGAAGGAGTTTGTTTTCTAAGCAAGTTACAATCTGACTAGTCCGCCATTTCCACGGGACATATATCTGCGACCTGACTCTCACAACTTCATTTCACATGCTCGAAGCGATAAACCAACGCCAGCGGAGAAACCAAAATGTTCATTAGTTGCGTGCGTAAAGCTTTAGCAGCTTCGACGAAGAGCACGATGGTACCGGAGATTCGACTTTTCACATGAAACGCATTTTCTCGTAAACGCAAATAATCTTTGGGGTCGCACTGCAAAGCAAGCTCGTTTTAGAGGCATCAGTCTAACATTCGCGAGCATGGGAGAACTTATTTAAGGTGTTTCGCTCAGGTTGAAGGCCACATCGCCGCAAAAGGTGGTTCGGCAAATGTTTCGGTATCAAATCAGTACGCCTCTCGGCAATGCGTGTCCGAACTAGTATCCAATAGTGAAAAAAACAAAAAAAAAAAAACAAGGGGAATTGGCTTCATTGATCCGCGGGTGCATAGTGAACGCCGTTCTTCATCAATAGATCCACAATGAAGGCAACTGTTGCATTTTATGACTATCCACACGGCAACGATGGCCTAGCCACATCGGGCCGCACAACATACAGGCACTTCGCAATTGCGCCTTGATGGACGCGGTCAGTGTTTCCAGATCGCTGTGTATTTTGAAGGAGGAGGAGACAAAGGGAAGGAAAGACAGGCAGGTTAGCCAGTGTAAGTACCGGCTGGCTACTCTGTGCTGGAGAAAGAGGTAAAGGGAATAAAAGGAGAAAGAAGAAGAAGAGAAAAAAAAATGGAAACCAGAAAATTGAAACAGTAACGCGATACTACGCGCTACAACATTCAAAGGCGGTCGCACAATTCGCATGTCCTTAAAAACTTCAACAAAGCCCTTAAGGACTTGAGTTCTGAAGCCCGTCTGGACCAGTGTCCTAGAGCTTTTTCCTCTGTAAAGGGGTGATTGTCCAGTTTTTCGAGCGCGGTCACGAGCACTTTTCTTGGCACTTTGTAACGGGGACAGTCACAAAGGAGGTGCTCAATCGTCTCCTCGCAGCCGCAGGTGTCACAAGTAGGGCGGTCGGCCATTCCAATGCGGAATGAATAGGAGTTCGTCAATGCCACGCCGAGCCACAGATGGCACAGAGTGTCGCTTCCGCTCTTGGTAACCCTGGTGGTAGGCGGAGTTGCAGACATGGATCCAATCTGTGGAGGCGTGCGTTCGTGAATTCACTGGTGTTCCACAGATTCTGCGTAAGTTCGCGGGCGAGGGAGCGAAGACTTGTGGCTACATCTGTTCGTGACGGTGGTATTGGTATAACATGGGCACCATCGTACGCCGATCGGACGGCGTCATCCGCACTGTGATTTCCCGAAACTCCGCAGTGACCCGGTATCCACTGGTAGATGATGTTGTGCCCCTTGTTGATCGTGTGATGGTGGAGTTGTCGGATGTCTGCGACTAATTGCACATTTGGTCCGTGGTTGAAAGGGGACATCAGACATTGGAGAGCTGCTTTTGAGTCACAAAATATGGACCATGAATGTGATGATTTGTGAGCAATAAACTCCAGAGCAGCACGGATAGCTGAGCGTTCTGCAGCCGTCGATGATGTAATGTTAGATGTCTTGAACTTGAGGGTGACAGACTCGGCAGGAATCACCACTGCTCTAGTTGAACTTTTAGAGGGGACAGAACCGTCCGTGAAAACGTAGATGCGTCCTTTGTGTTTGTCATGAAGCAATGAAAGCACAGTTTGAGGGCGAAAGTTGAGATCTCCGTTTTCTTTTTGATACCGGGAATAAAAAGAAGAGCCTGCAGTGGATGGAGACACCACAGCGGTAGAGATGGTCTTGATGCAGGCGTGAAATTTGACGGTAAAGTTCCATGGTTGGCGGCAATAATCTTGCTAAACGCTGAACGAGGTCGAGCGCCAGGAAGGGAGGCGAGATGATGCGATGCATGGAAGTCGGGCGAAGTCGACTTGAAGATACGTATTGATGGGGTGGTCATGCGCGATGGCTATTGTTGCTGCCGTGGATGCACATCTGGTAAGACCAAGGCAAATTCGCAGAGCTTGAGCTTGTAAAGACTGGAAGGCACGGAGGTTGGTCTTACCGCTCCCACCCAGTACAGGTAAGCTATAGCGCAGGAGACCGAGGAACAGTGCGTTATAGAGTTGGAGCATCGCTCTCACAGATGCACCCCATGACGTTCCCGCAAGAAATCTGAGCCCGTAGGTTAACATGACTAATTTCCTTTTTAGGTATGAGATATGAGGACTCCAGGAAAGGTATCGATCTACTATGACTCCTAGAAAGCGCTGCGTCTTCTCGTAGGCAATTGGCTGTCCATTAATTCTGATAACGTACGGTTTCATTGCTTTCGCGTGAAAGCGACTATAGAGCACTTCTCGAAGGAGACCTCCAGACCTCGCGCTCGAAGATAACCTGATGTTAGTGTGGCCGCTCTTCGAAGTCTGGCGCGCACCAGGGGACGCATCGCTCCTGATGACCAAATACATATATCGTCTGCATAGATCGACATATGGACGGATTGCGGAAAGGTATGAACCAGGTCGATAAGCACGAGGTTAAATAGAGTGGGGCTCAAGACTACGCCTTGCGGTACGCCACGGTAGGTGTTGTGTTGTGATGATGCACCATGCTCTGTTTACACAAAGAATGACCTGTCCTTCAAGAAGCTGGATATCCACCGAAAAACAAGGCCGTCTAGGCCGACATCGCCCAAGGCGTCCAGGATGGCTTGATGGGTTACGTTGTCATAAGCGCCTTTATCATCCAGGAACATTGCCGCTGACAGCTTCCTGAGGCTTTTTTCGTGCTGAACAGTCGAGACAAGATATATGACGTTGTCTATAGAAGAGCGTGCGCGTCGAAAGCCTGCCATAGCGTCGGGGTATAACTCTACCACGTGTCAGCACCATCCTCTCCATCACCTTTCCTAGACAACTGGCCAGAGCAACGGGACGATAAGACGCCACGTCTAGGGGTGATATACCTGGTTTGAGCAGAGGCACAAGGCGGCTGGACTTCCATGCAGCAGGAACTACTCCTTCACGCCATGAATTATTGTACACGTCTAGAAGTGCATGCCGGGTTTTTTGAGCGAGGTTTCCAAGAGCTGCGTATGTCACCCCGTCAGGCCCAGGCGATGAGGAACGTCTGCACGCTGCCAACGCCGCCTGCAACTCCTCGATGGAAAACAGATTGTCCATACGAGAATCCCGCGAGATCGGAACATCACGGGGATCACGTGTAGTGAGCGATGGCGGTAGACCAGCAACCTTGAAACAGAAGTCCTCCGCTACGTCGATCTCTCTGTGACCTTGGAGAGAGCCAGGCATTTGAAGGGGTGGCATTGTTGCGGTGATGTTCGAAGACCACGCACTGTTCTCCATATATGTGACAGGGGTTTATGCGGATCAAGGGTATCAGAGAAGGTTTTCCATCTTAGAGACTGCAGGGAGTTGATCCGACGCTGGATCTTCTTCTGTATGTGCCTCGCCTCCCTTAGGTCGTAGATGGACTTGGTGCGCCTGCACCTTCTTTCCGCGCGACGGCGGATTGCTCGAAGCCGCTCCAATTCTGCTTCGAATTCAGAAAATTTAGGAATAGGCCTAAAAGATCTTGTGCCTTCTTGAGCAGCGGCATTAATTAGCTTCTCGATGTTGCCAGGTAGACAGTCCTGGATCTCTTGGCAATTCTTCTCCATGAGCAACGTGTATTTAGGCCAGTCGATGTGATGAAGAACTGTAGTAGAGTGTGACTTGCGTATGCCGTCAATTTTAACCTATGTTGGAACGTGGTCACTACCATGCGTTTCGTTGTCCGTGAACCATTTCACATTGACACTGAGGCATCTTGAAAAAAAAATTAAGTCCAGGCAGAAAAGTGGGACTGCCATCGTTTAGGCAGTAGAGTTCATGATCCGATGCGAAGGATAGTACACGTCTTCCTTGACAGTCCATTTTTAAGCTTCCCCATAGCGGATAACGCGCATTGAATTCGCCGGTAATAATCCATGGTCCAGGTATCGCTTTTAAAATTGCACTTAGTCTTGCGTTGTCAAATCGACTCGAAGGTGAAATGTAGGCACCTACGAGCGTGAGTGCGACGTTCTTGCATTTTATAGTCAAACATACGTACTGATTGTCGTGATCAGGTGCCACTGGATGTAAAACATACGTGAAATCGCATCTGATATAAACGATGACTTTGCTGCGGTCGCTACAGGTGGCAGACATGAAAGCTTCATATCCTGATAGGCGGATGGCGCTCTCAACGTTTGGTTCACAAATGACGATTATTGGAAATTTGTTCTTAAAAACAAACGGACGAAAGTCCGAAATGCGGGATTTAATGCCTCTGACATTCCATTGGAAGATACACGCTTCCTTGGCCTCTTTAAGGAACGAATGTAGAGGAGCAGCTATGGTGCTTCTCAAGACCGGACAATACCGTATTCAGAGCATCCGGTATTTGAAGTGCGCCTCGGGCCGCCGGAGTGTGTATGGTGGTCAGTAGTACTCGCAGCGTGTTCATAAGGGCCCTTATTATGGTGACAACTTGTTTGTCGTCGTCTTGATTGCTGCCAGAAAGTGAAGCATGATTCGGCGAGTGTGCTACATCTTGTCGCTCCGCTGGTGGATCTAGCCGTGGCAATGGCGGCCACTCCTCGCATGAGGCAATGATACTGGAGAATTTCTGCTGAGGAACCTCATTGCTACTATTGCTAGTTGTATGCGGAAATTTGTGGACTGTCAGTGGACGCGGTGCATCCTTAGCAATAGCAGTGGGTTCCCTAGATCTCCGGCGACGTGAACGTCGACGTCGCACTTTAGCGGCAGCCTCCCTGTGCAAGGAACCATACCTGACCATTTGCCTCAAGACTTTCGCCTCATTTTTCACATGTGGGCAATTCTTTGAAGTTGCATCATGAGAGCCTTGACAAATGGCGCAGTTTTGGTTTTCTGCACGACAGGAGTCGGAGCTGTGCGACCCAGAACATCGTGAGCACACGGCAGCATTTGTGCAAACCGCACTAACGTGCCCTATCCTTTGACATTTCCTGCACTGAAGTGGCTTTGGCACATAAGGCCGTACAATGTGTCGGAAGTGACCGACCTTGACGTGTGACGGTAGGCTGTCTCCTTTGAAAGTTAACTTGACACACTGCGAGTTTCCCAGGCGACGGGCTTGCAATATGGCAATTCCCTCTGTCGCCGGCTTGATGAGTATATGCAGGTTAGCATCGCTTATGGAATTATCTGCGTCATACACAACGGCGGCCGTAGAGTCATGATCACCTTGTTTATAGCAGCGCACGTTGATGCTATCCAGCACCTTAACGTCGCTCAGAATGTCTAGCGCGCTGCGGTTTGTGACATCTATAGCGAGGATGTTCTTACAGGTGTTGATCCTTACATCTTTGATGTGACCTGGAACAAGTGCCTCGAGCGACACATATGTGGCTTGGCGGTTGATCCGGTTTAGATTGTCGCTAGCAGCCTCAGTCACAAATAAAATTGTGAGGTCTGATGGCTTTCGCGTCGGGATCCCAGTTGCCTTACTTGTGGAAAGAGATGTCCTGACGAGTCTTCTCTTTGCTTTGTGCTTCGCTACGGGCACGAAGTCGCTGTCATCCGAGGTTTCATCACTGGTCCCTGAGTAGATCACAGTGTCCTCGCTGTCGGTGTCACTCGGGCGACTAGACCGCTTTCCCGGTTCGGCCGCTGTTGACGTAGAAGGACCAGGAACCCCTCCAGGTGACTCCACGTCCATCGCCGTAGTTAAGGGAGCGGCGTCTCCCACAAAGTAGCTTAAAATTCTCAGAGACAAAAAGGCAGCGTTCCACACAGGACACTTCCGTGTATTTTGAATATTTCTTATTGACCTCATGGCAATTAGAATAAGAATGAAATATCCAATTGAATATTTTCATTTACTAAAGAGAAGTCAAGGGCTAAAATTACTTGCAATTCCTCAACTGGACTCCGAGCAACATACACGTGGTCTCATTTGCATGTAATTATCGCTCGTTTATTAAAGTGCACGCATAAAAGCTGGGCCGCCTGAATATCAACATTTCGTTGCTTGGAGCACGCAAGATTGCAGGGTAAATCAGAATAGATGGAAATTGGTAACGAGATGACAGTTTCCCCTGATATAAAAATTTGTTTACAAACATACAAACTTATTTCCCTTGTAACGTTTCTTTCTTTTCTATATGTTGAGCGGTTAGAGAGAGAGAGAGAGAGAGAGAGAGAGAATATTTAATGCAATCTGGAGATGGTGTTATGCTCGAAATAGTGCGGTAGTCGGAAGCCCTTTTGTTTGTAGTGCAGCCCCTTGCCGCGAAAAGCGACTGCTAAATAAGTGTGCTTCACATTCCGAACAATTCGGTCAAAGCACCGAGCCGACAGCGATATGCTGCTTAACTGGTTCTTTCTAGTGTTGTGTTTTGTTTGTTTCTCGCATTTTAAGTTACAGCGCTACATTCTTACTCCGGCAGTGCGAATTCGTGACTGAGTTATGCGCAGTCCCAAAAAGAGTGGCTCCTGAACCGACGTACGAGAGTGGGCCGAGCGAGGGAATATTTTAAGTGTCAGTTTCCGCCCGCGGCGGTGCGGTGAAGTCTTAATCTTGTTCCGGCTGCATAGACAAGCCGCGGGGGCGCCTCCGGGAGTCGTGCTTAGGAAGGCGAGCGTTTCCTGAATATATCGCGCGGCGCACTCCGTAACCCCGCTGAGGCGACGATGAATTTCTCTCGTGAGTGCCTACAGGGATGGGGCGTCGGCACGAATAGGACTGGTCGCAATTTCGGGGCCGGCGTGCACCCTTATGTCATGCCGGAGTCAATCTTTTCCCGCCGTCACTGGAGCAGTGTTCGATCACTTTCGTCGGCGAACATCTGTTTTTGCCTTAGGGCACTGGAGGAATTGCACGCATGTGCCTCGAGCCAGACGAACATTTCCCACTTGAACACATGTGTGTAGTTATAAACAGATTCTTCCAGCTATTTTGGGGTCCTTTTGTCTTAACTTCCTTTGCCAAGGCAAATGCAAAGAGCCTTCTGGAGTATAGCTCATCCTGTAGCTGCGGCTTTGACAATGGAAACACTGCTTTTTTAGCCGTGGGTGCGTGTAAAAAAACAATTTAATGCGAACTATAAACTCTGTGTTTTGCTTTCCTTTTGAACAGCTGAAAATAAAGGCATAGATTTGTCGATGAGGCAGCCAGTGGTGTTCTGGAAGGCTGTCGTTGATCTTTGGCCTTGAGGCAGGTGCCGCTTGGCGCGTGACCATTAATGCAAGGAATCTACGACGTCATCGTAGATTGTTTCTGAGAAATCAATGGTCACTTAGCCGCTGCTATTCCGTCAGCCAACAATGTTTTGGAATGAACGTTATGATTTGTTTGTCTTACACCGCGCAAAGAAAACGAAAATGAATGCAGGGCACACACTAGCGTAATCGCTTCATGATTAGCTCTCACTCCTAACTTTATAATAAATGCCGAAAACTGCTTTCGTTTAGGGCTCCCGATCGACTTGGATGCTTTAAAAATACTCGCAATATGGTTATTGTTTAAATTTGGCATCCACAACCAAATTATACTGACTGGTAAAAACTTTCGAATACTCTATACTTTACGCCTTCGTTTCTATACGAAGAAACAGAACAACTGTCATCAAAAACACAATTAGTTAACTATGATGCATACGTAGTAGGCCCAAGATTCAGCCGTAGCTTCTTTAAGAGACAGCGTTGTCGGTTGTTTATTATGAAGCTTGCTTGTGTTCTGCAATCCGCTGTCTGTTTGGTATCTAGGCTCATATTAAATTTCGGGTTATTTATTCCCAAATATTCTCGCCTAAAAATGCTAAGTGTACAGCTCACTGCTAGTAATAGCGGAAAAAAAGTAGCTTTTCCGATTATAATAAATAAATGAAAATTTCAAGAATGTGTACTTCATGTAAGATAAAACAAGTTGGAGACTGGGTAAAGACGAGAGTACGCCATAAGAGCATGACAAAGATACACACGACATAAGGCTTACTGGCAACTGAGGTTTATCGTAACCAGTCATTCGTACGTATACAAAATGGAGAACCTAAATTGATGCCCACTGCATACGTCATAGTCGATATTCTTTATTGTTTTCTTAAAAACTGTGTTTTAAGATTTGGGTTAGCCATCATAAACAGCTCACGTATGAATAAAAAAGCGGCCTGTGAAGCAGATCACTTTGAGAAGGGCCGCGTGGTTATCGTGCCTCCAACGAGCGAGCCATAGCTCACGTTACTGCGTCACTGCTCCCAGAGAAATTCACGGACCGCTCTGGCAGAAGTGTGGCTCCGCTCCAACCTTTTGTAGGACCGAGTCAGAGTGCCTTGTCATGATATCTTTTTGGAATTTTGAGATTGCTTTCGTTTACGCAATAAATTCACCTCAACTGGGTGAATATCGAAATTATAATGAAAACTGCCTCAGCGCAGTCGTAAAAGTTGATTTAAGAGAGAAGTGCGTACCATTAGTGCCAGTTTAACGATTCCTTGCTTCTCTGCTGTTTCGGAGAGGAGAAGGTGAAAAGGCGGACGTCGTTGAGAATTGCACTGCGATCAAGGAGACTTTCACAGCCACGGTGTATTGAACCGAATGAGTTTTTAGTGGCTCGCAGGAATCAGAATGGTCAAACCAAGTGAAACGACCGAATGAAGGAAAAGCCAAGCAAGCTGTCATATCTAAGAGCAAAGCAGGAAGGGGAGTGTCGCCTGCTCGTTATTTCACGAGAACGTGTTTATCAGGTTTACGAGAGGCACTGTAGCCAATTCTTTTCGTGTTGCGTAACCCTGAGGACACTGAACGGCTCTTTTTCGCAGAAAGAGGATAGTCCGGACTCGAGGGCAAGAAACGGGCGACGACCACAGATCGCGTACGCAAACGTGTCATCAGAGAGGCACCTCGTCGCAGCTCGAAACATTAGGCTAGCGATAAGACGTCAGAGCGACCCCGCCCGCTGACCACGCATCTTCTCGAATCACCTTGCGTGGTCTCTTAGTCGACCGCGCACTGTTTCACTTGCTTAATCTCTTCGGCACTCAACGAGCAAGCCGATACCGAATGCGCCGCGCACTGAATTTTAATTGGCAGCCCTTTAGGGACGGCGCCAGCCAGGGTACTCTTGCGGAAGCAGAGTGTCCATCCGTATTCTCCGTCTCGCCTGCTTGTTTAGGAAACCTTCGGCCTCGAGCGACGGGCCGACAAGTCGCGACGTATTGACAGAGTAAATTCGATGGACAGGGCAGCGGAAGATGCGTTCTTGCTGTCAACGAAAACTGCTATGCCGCAATCACACCAAGGGGCGTCTTAGCACGCCCCTTCACAAGCCACGATTTAGGTCACCGACTTCTTTTGGTGTCGCCCCTCCCTCTGTTATAAAGGCAATGCCGAGAAGGAACTGTAGCCGAACAGCATGGGCAGCGAGTGTCGGTGTTGATGCAGCGTGAGCATCGTGATCGGATACATATTAGAGACAGACACGTAGGTTAGAGACAGACAGGACCGAACTGCCAACTTTTGATGAGACCGTTCCCGATATCAAGCACAGACGCCTGCCATGCCTGCACGTTACATACCTCGACGAAATCCTGAATTACTGTTAGTCTTTTCAAGTTAGTGTTTTCAAACTACTTCTTGAAGAATACCGCAAATGTAATGCATCGCGAAGTCAATTAAATAAATTTCTGATTAATGTTCTTGAATCAGTTGCCTCGCATTTCGGTCTCAGGTTTTGCTGAGGATGTTGCGCGAAGCATCTCTGTTTTAAACAGTAAAGTGCTCCCCATCATTTTCCTTTTCTATCAGCGTGTCCTATTGGTGCATCGATAAGACTTGCCACAGTTTACAGAAGTTGTATATACTATTTCTATCACTGTAGATAATATATGAAGCCTTAGTGGTTTGAGTGTTTCTTTCAAGGACTTTCGCTGTTTTGTGCAAGCGATCGTAAGGCACAACGTAACCAACATGTTTGGATAATAGAAAAAACTGGGACCCCTTACATGACAGAGCCGCGTTCTTCTACGCCTCACTGGGTGTACATAGGGCACTGCCTGTTGTTTACCAGCCTCCTGGTTTCCCATCTGGTTTTTGGCTTCTGTAACACACAGTCAAGCACTGCTTTGAAGACTGACAGAGGGAAGCGAGCACTTAGAATTTTGCTGTCATGATTGGTAAATCTTGCCCGTGTAAGTGTGTGCCTGACTTGCGCAGCATTAATTGTAGGCAAAGCAAGGACAGTGTGATGTGCTTACCAGTGTTCTATTATGCCGAGTGATCAGGTGAAATCTAGATTTTTTTAAGGGGAGAGTGGGCATATCAAACATTACCATCTGAAAACTCAAAGCTCAGATCTAAAGCTGCCATGAATGATTGGTCAGAACGTCATCAATAAATGAAGTTCTCTTCTGTTTTCCCCAAAATTGTCTAAAATTAAGTCCATCATTTCACTGAACGGCAACGGAAACTTAGGGTTGAGAACAATTCTATAAAACTCACAACATGGATAGAAAATTTACAAACACCCAATGGAATGAAATCAGCATGCAGGTGCGTGATAGAATTAAGGTAAATAAATGCTTCATGAAATCTATACTGCATATGAATCAGTGTAGGTGTTCTTGTTCGGCAGATAGGTGCCATCGTTCACTCTTCCTATGCATCATGTTGCCAACGGTGTGCCAATTAAAACATTGTTTGACAAGCATGAGCATGAACTGGTAAAAAACATGTTTTTTTTTTCATCTGTTTCGTTACAACTCGATAATGCTGTAATTTATGTACTTTGACAAAGACTAACATATTTTGGGACATAGATGGTGAAACTTCATAACGTTTCTTTTGTTCCAGATAACTGGTGTCTATTTTTGACTTCTACATTAAATCTAGTTTCCTCTTACTGTTATTAGCTGCACCGTGTGCGGGTAATAAGGTGGTATAAAATTTCGTCATCGAATATTGACGTGCAACCAGAACTGCGGTACTAGATCGTTTTGAAGTAATACAGACAATACGACAATTCAACTGTGTGCAAATTGGGCAGCTAATTCAATACAAAAAGGACTGGGACTTGTTTATCGGAGTTTCATGTGTGAAACTCAGCCTTTGATGATAAGGTTGAAATGTTCTTGATGATGAGTGCTAGAGATTCTTACGAAACATTTTAGAAATGCGCTAAGCAATCATGTCACGAGGTTGGGGTGTTATCAGACCCTTCAAAGTTCAAATGTATCTGTTGGATTATCGTCCAACTTTTGTGCCTTTATATATATAATTTTCGTTATTGTTGTGCACAAGAAGCTCAAAAAAGTGTGAATAAATATTACGAAGCCCTAATCACTCTTGATTATATTCGAAAATAGCGCAATCTCTCCAGCGGATGCTGGTTAAAAAATTTATTAATTATTTAATTAATTAGAAGATTAGCTACTGTGTGAGCAATTTTCAAGTATTGCTAAAGAGCGCCAGGCTAGTAGTAGATGCTGGTGATCACAATGAGCAGCAGTAGTGCCTTCGCTAGAGACGTCTACAATAGCAATCGTCACGGCTTACTCGCGTTTTTTTTTTTTTTTTTACTGGGTAGCAACCAGCCATCACCAGAACATAATATTTTGAAAATGACTCGGAGCATGATTGCGGGAGAATTATTACAACCATTTTTCACAAATAGATAAGGTGAACAGTGTATCATCTCACTAACCCTGTATTAGAATGGATAGGCAATTTTATGCCGTGATCTTTAAACCTGCTCTTTTTACACGGGATCCAAATTGGCAAGGGCATTTCGCCATGAATAGATGGAAACAACTTTATAGAAAATCCTGCAAAGTTTAACGGCCCGAGATCAGGTCTCCCATGAGGGGACTTCGAGGCCTTGCCTCGTCGCCCCATCTCGTGCCCGCTGGACTGCCCACTTTTGTATATTGAGGTTGGAGCTGCGCAGAGCGGCGGCCCACTTCGATGCAAGAACCTCCGTAGCTACTGCCATTTTAGCTGCCATAACAGGACACTCCCACATGTGCGAGAGCGTCGCTTTAGTTGCCTGACATAACTTGCAAAAAGCACTCGGTTATCGCGCAGGGAAAATGGGCCACAATCGCGCCGCACTGGAGAAGGTGTGTGTCGGCAGTTGTCGCCAGACGACTGCCTCCGCGCGTAGCTGCGAACTGCAGATTGTGAGTCGCTAAGAAGTACCTCGCAGAGGGGGTCGGTAAGCGCAAGCGCAATCGCAACGTCTTCCGCTGTTTATTAGTATTTCGTGCTGATACTACTCGCGTGCGTAATCCAGGAGCTAACGCCTACGAGTACCGCCATTACAAGTGCATGTGCTGTCGAAATGAAGATGTTAATTGGGAGTGTAGCACTGTGGCCTTCTCGTTGCGGTCAATGCGTTTTCATGCGAAGACATCCAAAAGTTCAAGCACGAAAACTGTACAAGATTTATGTCTTTGGCATACAAGTTCAAAATGCTTGAATTATCTCAACACAAGAAAGAACAAGAAGATGTTGCAACGCAAGCATACACTCCAGAGGAAAAATTACGAGAATGCTTGTAGAAAATGGCACGACCTAACAAATGGCTTTGCAGGGATTTGTGTTGTTCCAAGGTACCAGAAATGTTGTGCTGAATTAAATTTTTTTGACCAGTTGAGTATAGGTACCTAAGGTTACGATGCCTACCTAAAGTGTATGGGGTAGCGCATATACATCATTGCGCATATATATATTTAGGCATTCTTTAACAGTACGTACACACCCGCAAATCGTTTGGCAATGCGGCCAGTTACCCTTTTTACATTCGGCCAGTGCAACATAAAGCGTCCTGTGTGTGCGACGCGCATTGCGAACCAAGGAAACGCCTATTGTTCACCAGAAGTCGTCTTGTCGAATACGAAATGCAGGAAACGCTTGACGCTGTGTACACAGGTGCTCTCCAAGTGCGTATACAGGATCGAGGGAAGGCGAAGATCAAATAGGAAGTGCACTTCGAGGCGTGTCCCCTTGTGCGGGCTCATAACCAGGTCACGTCTTTTGCGCGGGCCTAGGTGTGCGGTACGCCAGTGTGTGCAGTCGCATACTCTGATTGCTGAACACAGCAAGTGTCGAATGTGGGGGCGCTTTCGATGGCACACTCCGCACTGAAATACAAGCCAACAACTTTACTCACACTTTTGTGCCCTATAGGCGATGTTTCTGTAGAAGACATGTGTGCGGGTTTGAAAAGTTTCACACACATACACACACACACACGCAAAAAAAAAAAAAAAAACGCTAGATGTCAAGGTAGAGTGTTTCTGGTAATATTTCTTACGCATATTGAACCTCGAAAGCTTCTTTCGTCTGTTTATTGCTTTGAAACAGCAGCCATTGAGATGCGAAGTTTTATAGCCATTCTGGTGTCGTGGTCTGAAATGGTGTGTATCGAAGCAAAATTACACCATGGCTGCTTTGTCGTACTGAGTGTTAATGCAATCTAACAAAGTGGCAAACAATTTAAGTGTCGTCCCATAATGAAGCAATAAAATAACGCAGGTTCACCTGCTGCACATTTTCAAGAAGTGAAATGAACTTGCATTTGATGACAAATTTTCGATACAAAGGTAACAACACTGGTGACAGTTTCAATGAAAACAACATTGGAAACATGTGACATAAAGTAATTAATTTATAGTCTTGCTACTGAATATCAGTGAAATTCATAGTTATTATCACGCAGTTACTGATTTCCACCGCGGCCAATATCGCATGGCACAACTCCTGTAAAACAAGGCATCTTTACTACAGAGTATTATAGAACGTTGGAACGTTCTCGCGAAAGCGGGTGCTAATAATAGAACAGATAAAAACAGATTAGACATTCCATCATCAATTTCATTTAGCAGGAGTAGAGCCTTGATAGACTCCGTGGATGGATTTCTATGTAAAGCCAACCAATTAAGCTTTTATAAGACAGAAGGGTGGCGTGTGCAAGAGCTGCTGAAGAAAGGTTGCATAACGGGTAGATAATAGCCTTTTCTCAACGCGCAGCGGTAACCCAGTGTCTGTGGCATTGCACTGTCGAGCTCGAAGTCGTGGTTTGTATCCCGGCTGCCGTGACCACCTTTCGATAGGAGCAGAATGCAGATACGCTCTTTTACCAAGCATTGGGTGTATCTTAAAGAGCCCGAAAGGCTTAAGAGTATTCCGGAGCTCCCCCACAACGTCATGCGTAGTAATGATATTGTGGTTTCGAACATAAAACCCTTAATGTTTTATTGCGCTAGAATTCTTAGTGCGTTTGACACACTTTCCGGAGACAAATTATCCTATGTATGAACGTTCGGGGGGGGGGGGGGGGTTATCTATTTATGTTTGTATATAACCATTTTCCCACCTACCTGGGACACTGGGTAGCCCGTGGTAGAATGGGTAGCGCATCGCGCCTTTGTGCTGAAGTAACAGGGCTCGAAACCAACTATGGGACCTACTTGGGTCACTGAGTATGTGGCAAAGTGTACATACGTGCCGCTCTTCAACGAACCTCTTCCACGCCGACATGTGTCACTTAGATGCGGGGCTGGGTAGGTACCGCTGTTCGAAGAAACTCTTTGACGCAGACTTGGAGCTCTGGGTATGTGTCACTAGGTTTGTGCGGGTCTTCAACGAACCTATTTGATGCCAATTTGGTCCACTGGCCATATGCCAGTAGGTGTGTGCAGCTCTTCAGTGAACGCCTTTGACGCCAACTTGGGTAACTAGGTATCTGGAACTACGGAAGTGGAATCACACAGTCGTCTGCTGCCAGAAAGTGGGCGTCTGGTATGAAATGTTTCAGGGAGTTTGAATGTGTCCACATTACACATGCCCGTCTGTCGGCGATTGACCTGTTTACAAGATATCTGCCGTACAGAAATGAGAATATATTTTGTGCTTAATAATATTAATATCAATTTTGCTGTTCTTGTCTATTAAAACCACAAAAATAAGTCTAGCCAGTTATGTTAACGTTAATTTGGTCTCCTTCCACACAGAGTTCTTCACTTCAGTGGCAGACCGCACAGGGGTCGTTCATGCGCTGTTATGTTAGAGGCGATTGTGAAACTGACAAACAGAGTGAATAAATCTGCTGGTGGAATTGAGCACTGCCTAAAAGACACGTGTGAACAGTAAACTTGGGGAAAGTAGAGAAGGAAAATCATAGTAAATTGCCTTCAAAAATCATAATATATAAGAAGTCTAAGATAATCCGGAAATGGAAATAACAGTGGGGGAAATAGACAAAAAAAACTTATGTAGCCTTTTGTCAGTATGGCTGTTAAGTTGCGTCATACCACCCAAATGCCCTCCCTTCAATTTCATTTCTATAATCCATCTCTACCTGCGTCTACATTAGAAGATCTTTGCGGAAGTGCACACATTGGCAGCAATATGCCACCGGAACTCATATTTTTCATCATACAATTTCCTGTGTGCGTTCCTTCCTGTTTTTCAGGGATCATTGAGACAACGCTATTGAAGCCTCAAAGGAAGTTAACCGTGAAAGTTTAGACAGTAGGCTCTTAGATACTGTAACATTTACATGCGCAGAAAGAGACGTGACATGAGGCTTGGGCCCTCCCACGCTTAAACGTACGTGGCTTCACCGTGCCCAGAGAAAAGGTGATCCTTGGGGGTTGAGTCAATTCCGGGTGTTATACCTTTACGACCCCTTGTCGGAGGCAACACACCCCTTTGGCGTCGCCTTCACGTAGATGGTACCCGCAGAGTGGCCCTTTCTGAGGAAATCAGTGGTCGCCTTTTCCTGTCCCTCTCCTTAATCTTTTGCTTTCCTATCAACTTACGTTTTCTGTACTGTCATCTCCTCTCTTCCTAATTCTTTTGTCTCTCCCAGGCGGCTTGGGTTAGCCGTCATATCTAAGAAGCATGCGGCACAAAAAGAAAGGAAGAGGACGATGTCCACGGATCGGTCCGAATGGCACGAGCCCTCAAGGCGCGTGACCCGAGCTATGATCGGGAGAGAAGTGGCGCTGATCTGGCATTATCGACGTAGCTCTGGGTCAAGAAGGTTGGAGCGTAAGCATCGCACTGGCGCCGGGAGCCATGCAGGTTCGGTAAAGCCTGTGGCGCTGGCAATCCAGGGTGTAACTATCGACCTCGGCGACGTTCGAGCGAGGCTCCTTGGACCTGCTGCAGCCTCTCGCGGCGGTGCCGGGCACTCCAGGAAGGATCCCCCATCAGAGGCGGACCGGCACGTACTATAGTCCCCGGGGCATCTCGTCGGCACTCGAAGAAGTAGCGGCGGAACCGGGAGTTAGGCCTAGCCAGTGAGGCCGGAGTGAAACGTCACCGACGGAGTTCCGGACACCGGCATCAAAAGACGGACAGGTGGACTGACCCACATCAAGGCAGCAACGTCTACGGCGTCGGCTATGAGGAAGATCCGACAGGCAACGGACTCGGAGGATACAGGCGCCGACAAAAGGCTGTAAGGAAGCTCTTTTTTGCCATAGGTTAGAGTAGGGTTGCCGGACTTTCGCGTAGAAAGCGCTAAGGACTGACATGGCCGGCAATAAGCACATGTTTAGTCACTGTTAAGTAGGTGGCTTAGGTGCTGGCGTCTCTTCATGGTGTTTTAGTTACATGAGTTTTGTTTAGAGTTTTTGAGTGTGGGTAAATTAAAATTTGTTCTCTGTGCTGCTCCGCGTCTCCAGACGCGGAGCAGCACATCTCTTCCAAAATCCGTGCGACCTCGAGATCAGTGACACGCGACCAAAGTTCGCGACAGGTATATCCAACCTTGAGTATGACGCATTGCATTATAACACCGATGCACAGCTGGCGTCTGCAAGTAATTGCTCTGTCAAACTTGCAGCGTCCCCTTGTTGGGCTCCGTGGTGGGTCGCTGCCATTACTGCACCATTACGGCATTACTGCCATTACTGCATAGGGTAGCTGCCATTACTGCATTACTGCCATTACTGCATGTCGCTCCATGCATCCAACATGCATAGAGCGACATTTTCTTTGCTACCTGATCATACCGCTGCAAAGCGCGTATGCACTGAAGTCTCCCTGAACTTTTTTGTGCCACACAAACTATCGCTTCCCCTATACCACGTTATCCAAAGCAATAAACTTGAAAAACCAGTAAGAGTTGTATTATCACTCTTTGTTTCTAAATCAATAATAAAAACCATTGGACTAGGCTATAAAGCTAGCAAGACGGCAAGCGGTGGCCTCCTCCGCGAGATTCGTAACAAGCTGCAGTATGAAAAGGTTGCAAATCTGACAGACTTCGCTGACATCCCAATAACAGTGGCCCCACATCGTTCCCTGAACACAGTCGGAGTCGTGGTATCAGATTCCGACTTGTTAGAACTAACCGAAGCAGAACTTTCGGAATGCTAGCAGGGCCAGAATGTCATTGAAGTAAAAGTCAAAATCACGCCAGACAACAACGAAATTCCAACAATACATCTGGCCATTACATTTGCCTCTAGTGTGCTACCAGAGACCCTTGAGGTAGGTTATGCTAAAATACGTGGAAGACCTTACAGTCTCAGCTTTCGTCGGTGTTTCAAGTGTCAGAAGTACGGCCAAAGCTCGCACTCACCTGCGCAAAATATGACAAAGACCACACTTCCGATAACTCTTCTGGCACACCTCACTCTGTGAATTTCGAAAGCGACCCCCTCGGATATTCCCGATCCTGTGAAACCTGAAAAAGGAGAAAGTATAAGTACATTAAAAATCAAAGGAAACATCATTTCAAGAAGCACAAAAACGCGTTTCTGTTTTCCATACCTCAAGGGAGCAACGTCGCAGCAGAATCCGGCATTGGTCCGGCCCACAGAGTGTGACTGTGGCTGTGCTGTTTAATCAGCCAGCGCTGTTTACTCGTCCGTTAAGGAGGGCCCGTCGACCTCCAGGTTGGTGGCCTCAAAGGTTTCATCCGACGTATCGAGGCCCTCACGTCAAGCACAACACTGACAAGAGCCCGTGTCCAGCGCCCCGCAAGAGGTGATGGACATAACACCTATACAGACACCGCAGCCAGCGCCTAAGGAGCGGCGGGATTTTTTTGGACCGCTCCAAAAAAGACAAAATTTGCGTCACGGTGCCTGGAAAGGGCCCCGTGAGCTGATCTCCGTCTCATAAACGCACAACACAAACTCCTTTCTTATTAAGGAGAACAAATACAACAATGGACTGTTAGGGGACTTCTTCATAACCTCGAAGATATTACAAAACTGCCACACAAACATAAACCAAAGTTTCTGTGTGTTCAAGAGGCACATCTGAAACATATAAACACGAACTTTCTTCGTCAATGCAGCACCTCCCGAAAAGACCGTGACGAGGTTAATACCTCCGGTGTTGTAGCAATAGTCGCAGACAAGTATGTACCTTGCCAACATGTCGCCCTCCAGACTCCCCTCCCCTTGAGGCAGTCTCAGTTCGGGCAATCCTTCTTAATAAAGTGGACACTGTATGTTCTATATACATACCCCCAACTATCATCTCACAAAAACCGATTTATATGACCTCATTGATCAGCTTCCGGACTCCTACACACTCGTGGGTGATTTTATTGCCTACAACACGATGTGGAGAGACCTGCGGTACGACGCGGGAGGTCCATTCATTGAAAACTTTCTTGTAAACTACGGTGCGTACCGCCTCAATAAGATGGAGCCAACCTCTTATAATCTTCATCAGAATTCGTATTCGTCAGTAGACCTGTCGATTGACTCTTCTTCCCTTTTTGCCGACTTAGAACGGAACATAATAAAACATTCATTCGGGAGTGATCACTTTCCAGTAACTGTATGACTCCCCTTCGCATGTCCCTAGGTGGAAACTACGCTCCGCCCATTGGAAACTTCTTAAACAATCCACTTTTTTATCATGAGATATCAATGAATTTACTATAGACGATGCAGTAGCACTTTTTACCGCTTTTATTATTGACGCTCGAGATAAATGCATTCCAGAAACAGTGGTAGCGCGTGCAAAGGACGAGTCCCTTGGTGGAATCAAGACTGCAAGCAGGCCCGCAAGAAATAAAGTAAAGCATGGGGCAAACTCCTTCAATTCGCAATAGCTAAAAATCTGATCGAATTCAAGCCCATTAGATCACAAGGAACGCTGACGCGACGGCAAGCTAGGAGGACAAGCTGGGAGAGGTTCCTTTAAGTCTCCACCTCCACCTTTAAGTCTCCTCCTCCACCGAGACACAGAAATTACGCTACTCACACTTTTCAATACCATCTGGGCTGCTGGGCGTTTGCCATCAAAACGGAAGGATAGCAGATGTCGTGCAGATGTTGTCCCGGTGTTGAAGCACGATAGAGATTTTTCGTCGGTGAAAACTTATCGGCCTTTAGCACTTACGAGCTGCTTCTGTAAGCCTTTTGAAAAAAAAATATCAGTCGCTGTCTATCACATTTCCTCGAGTTGAATAAAATGCTTGACCCATTACAGTGTGGTTTAAGACAAAGGCTTGGCGAGTGTTTCATCTTTATTCGTCGCTACCTGTCTTGTTCGCGCTTCCCTTCGTTTTAAATGTATTGGCGGAGCATTACGCCTGCAAAGATTTACAGCGATCGAGTCAGCGCATTAATTTCTTCGTTTACATATATTCGGCTGAATATATCGCGACGGTATATTCATGCTGCGATGAAGTTCAAATGTCTTCTGACCAGGAAATCGTGACATGTTAACGCTCATCCACTCTATACGGTGAGGTAACGCCTTTAGCATGGGTCAGACTCCATAGAGATACACTGTACAACTTAATTGGTACTCAAGCTTGTGGGACAGGCAGAGCGGCCCAAATTACGAAGGTCTAGCTCGAAGGACTTACTAAAGTTGGACAGTGTTTGCTGCTTTACTTTGCAATCTGAACTAATGCACTGTGTAGCAAATCTAAGAAGAGTCCTCGTCATGAATATAAGGAAGAAAAACAATGCCCTTTTTTAATCAAGGACGTACTAAATGATTTTGGATGAGTGGCAGCAAGTTTCTTCATTTCTGTACAGGGAAATTTTCTGCATTGTATTACCGTCGGTGCGGCGCACACCATCTTTTTGTTAAGCCGATCTTTAAGTTTAAAAGCGATCTTTAAAACCATCCTTAAATCGAGACCTTAAACTTGGATTTCAACATAAATACTAAAATGTTGCATGATGCATTGCGAAAAAAGAGAGCAAGCTTGCCATTTAATCCATATTGTATGTCATCTGCTCCTGAAGCTTCAGTTAGTCGCACCGGGGGATTTCGGGCCTACAATTAGACTGAAGGCTAAGATAAGTGAGAAGCGCATTAGGAACCTCCGGCTTGTATTTTGTGACTAAAATGAATGTGAATAACTTTATCTACATCACTAAGTCATACCAGCAAATTGACCTTAATTTACCTGCTTCCTTTCCATGTCTCAGAGAGTTTCCTAGACTATCAGACACAAAATATCACAATGGACGATGCAGCGCTGTCGTCATCACTAACAGCATTCACCTTTTCGCTTGGCACTTACGTGCGCGGTGTGCCAGCGGCAGTGTTATCGCCCGATTTAATTGAGAAATACGCATCTAGTGTCTAGCGATATAGCCTTGTACATAATAATAATAATAATAATAATAATAATAATAATAATAATAATAATAATAATAATAATAATAATAATAATAATAATAATAATCTCCTTTATTTCACTCATGAAGTGTGGGAGTGCGGGAAAAAAAGCTGACAAGTCAGCTTGACTAGTTCCCAGCTCCCTGGAGTACAAAATACAAGAAACAGTACATTTTTGGCATAGCAACATAAGAACCAGAAACACCAATAAGTAGTCCATAACAGTGAGAATAACTGACTCTGAACTGAATAACTGAATAACTGAACGAGTTTTTAAACTGCGTGAAACACCAATGTGAAAGGGACACATCCATACATGAAAAAAGTGCAAGTAAAAAATGCTACAGTTTTCGCCTTCCAATCCTTCACACAAGAAAACAAAAACCTTATACAATAACGGTAACTATGATACCATGAATAACGAACTTTGCACCTTTTTACCGACATATAAGAGCAATTTTTACCATTGTTCTATTCAGGAGAACTAGCTCACTTTTAAGCAGAAATTAACCGAGCTAATACACATGTTCATCCCTAAAACTACTATACATGTAAACCGCCCAAAACCATGGTTTAACAAAATTTTGCCCCACCTAGATAACAAAAAAAAAAACTTTTATTCCGGAATGTCAAACTTAAAGGAGGCGTCCAAAGCTGGGGCAAGTATTATGCAGCTGAAAAAGCTTGTCTCACAGGAATCCGTAACGCCAAATATACTTTCTTTTACAACGATCTGCCTAATATGTTAACTAATAATCCCCGCACGTTTTGGCAGATAATTAGCCCCCAAGCAGTAGCTTCCACCACTCCTACTAACGACTCTGGAGAGGTTCTTTCAGACGCTGAATGTGCTGATGCTTTTAACAAGGCCTTTTCATCTGTCTTCACTAAAGAAGTAGACATTTCCTTACCTATGTTTTCATGTCGTATCACGTCTTCCATGCCTGAAATCAGTTTTTCTGTTGATGGTATCTCATCCCTCATCGAAAAGACCAAGTTTTCATTGGCAACTGGACTGGATGACATTAACGCGGAACTGTTGAAAAATATCAGTCACACTGTTTCGGCTTATTTTCTTTTAGTATTTTCGCAATCTCTTTCAACAGGTGTCATTTCAGATGAATGGAAAGTGGGAAAGTTGTTCCCATCTTCAAATCCGGTAACCAAAACTCACCTCTGAACTCTACCGGCCAATTTCCTTGACCAGCGTACCTTCCAAACTCACGGAATACGTCATTTACTCTTACACCATGAATTTCCTCGACTCTCATAACTTCTTTCGCCATTCTCAGCATGTGTCTCGTTGGGGTCTCTCTTGCGAAACCCAGGTTGCCATCTTTGTTCATGACCTTCATGCTGACTTTGATGTTAACGTATAAACCGACTCCTTATTTCTTGACTTCGCGAAAGCCTTTGATAAAATACCCCACAAACGCCTAATTTAAAAATTATTATTCTTAAACTTGCACCCGAATGTACTAAATTGAATAAAAGAATTCTTAGCTAACCGTTAACAAGTAGTGTTTACAAATAACAAATTATCCAGCCCACTTCCAGAATTATCGGGGGTGCCTCAAGGCTATGTCCTCGGTCCTCTTCTCTTCCTAATATACATTAACGATCTACCTTTGCATGTATCTTCTAATAACGGCATATGTGCTGCCGACTGTGTTATTTAGCGAACTGTTACTAGCACATTTGACCGTATGATTCTACAAGACCTCGACCACATAGTACAATGGTGTGATGACTGCCTAATGTCCCTATAAACATTACTAAATGCAAGCTCATTTCCTTTACTCATCGTCCAATTCCCCTTCACTTCACTTATGACATAGCTAACGTCCCCGTTGAATCAGTAACCACTTATCAATACCTTTAAGTTACCTTATCTAAGAATATGTCTTAGAACACGCACATGCTAAAGTCCCGTCATCAGCTAACAGAACTTTGGGTTTCTTAAAACGTCATTTACGTAACGCTCCCAGACACGTAAAACTACTTGCTTACAAATCATTAGTGAGAGCTAAGTATGAGTGCTTTCCGTACTCAAACTCTCCCATCTGGAACCCACCCGAAGTAGGTCTCACTGATACGCTAGAATCCGTTCAAAACTGTGCTGCTAAATTCATTCATGCTTCGTACTCATATGAAATCAATGCTTCATCCCTCAAAGCCGAGTGTAACTTATTACCTTTGTCTTGTCGCCGACGCATTGCAACCCTCTCTCTATTTCACAAGTTCTTTCACTGGTCACTTAATAGCGCTCCTTATATTATTCCTGCAGGCGACATATGTCATCGCACTGGTCGTGTGTTACAAGTTTCTTACCCACGTGCCCGCACTAAAACATTTTCTGCTTCATTTTTTTCCCAGCGCAGCAAAAGACTGGAACGGCCTTTCTCGCAACATCGCCCCCATCACCTGTCCATCAAGCTTCATGCATAGCATATCAAATGTAACATCGCACTGCTCGTTGTGTCAACAATATTCGGCGTAAAAAAAACAAAAGAAACCCCACCCCTTATGTAATACTCCCTCGGGGGTCTTTCAGGAAATAAAAATGAAAATGAAATAAAATAAATGAAATAATGAAGGAAATGACGAAAAAAAATTGTACACGTTGTGTAGTACGAACAGCATATTGTTACTTTGCAGTGCGTGTTGCGTACATGCGCAGCGATGAAAAACCACGTGAAATTCTGTCATGAGAAGAGTTTTGCCACAGAAAAACAATTTCAGTTCCTGCTTCGACGCTGTTTCGGGAGTGAATCCGTTGTTATGGCAGAAATTTAACAAATGCGGTATCGTTCTGTTTACCATTTGTTGTGGTTGATGTGAATTTCCCAGGTCATATTTTCACTAATATAGACTTCAAGTATTTTAAATGCGCTTACTGTTTCTATCATTGAGTTGTGCAGCATAATGACTGAGGTAATGTTAATCTTCTTGCTTTCGCATGGTATATGACAGCCTTCGTTTTACTAACGTTTATTTTCAATTTGTTAAGTCGCACCCATGTATCTAATTCCACAAGCGTTCTGTTCACTCTAATATTTAGCTCATCCGTGCTTCCCGCAAAGAATAACAGTGTCACACAATCAGCATAAATGACCAATTTCACCATCGGATCGACGTTAACAATGTCATTCAAATATAAGTTAAACAGAAATGGGCCCAGAATACTACCTTGAGGCACGCCGGCAGAAATGGCGAATATATTAGGAGAGTAGCCCTTTAAATACACGTACTGCTTGCGCTCACTAAGGTAGGACGCCCGAAGCGATAGAACCGTTCCGCGGAATCCGTACATTTCAACTTTTTTTAGCAGGATGGAGTGATTTAAATAATAGAAAGCTTTTGTAAAATCCACGTATATTACAAGGGCTACTTCTTTATCTTCGAGCGATTGCAGTATAAGTTCTTTTCTTGATATTTCCGGAAGCCATACTGCGCGCCGTGCATGATATTGCATTGTTCGCTAAAGTTTGTTGTTCTGGTAAGAACCATTTTTTCAAATCCTTTTGAGAAATCGGGTTTGTATGGGTAAGGGTCTAAAATTTGTAAAATCATTCTAACTACCTTTTTTGTGCAATACGCTCACTTTGGCGAGTTGCATTTGCCCCGGAAATGTTCCTTGAGATAAGCAAAGGTTATATATGTGAGCTAAGCGCTCTGCTATGTCTCCTATCACAAACTTCCCTGGTTTCATTACAATGCCGTCTGCGTCACCAAATTTGCTATTATTTAGCCCCATGAAAACCGACATGACCTCTAAAACTGATATTGGCGTTAAGAACATTGATTTCTCCTTTCTTATATGAAGAGTATTAGAATCAACGAAATTACTAGTTATCTCTGTAAAGTAGCTGTTTAATGCGTTAGCTAAATCAGTGCCTGTGAGTTCCTTATCTTGAGTCTGAATTTTTGTTACTGGGCTTGGGCCTGTAGATCTGTTGAGAAGTCCATTCAGTTTCCTCCATAATTCATTCGACTTATTCATCGAGCAGAAAAACTGGTTACAGAAATATTGATCACGTGCACTGCGGATTTCCGCCGTCCGTCAGTTTATTTCTAAAGACTTTAAAAACTTTAAGCATCTCAGGGTCTTGAGTTTTTCGAACTTTTTATATAGCCTATCCTTATAAATTTTCTTCAGAAATTCAGGTTTAATTCATGGCGTCCTAATGTTCCTTCGTTCCTGTGCATGTTTATAAGGGAAGCACTCGTATATACACAAAAAAGCCGTTAAAAACAAAGCATATGCCCTTTCGGCACTTGTTTCCTTAAGAAAATTGCTCCAGCCATGTTTAACAACTTTCTCTTGGAAATTCTTCAAATTTTTATTCGACATATCTTGAAATAACTTTGGTATCTTTTTTGTATTAGGGAATTTGCTTTTCGGAACGCACATAAAAACGCCACGGTGGTCACTGATATAAGTATTTATTACGCCTGCTTCAGAATAGGCATGTGCATGTTGGTTATATGTAGATCAAGTAGTGATTCAGTCTGCAGTGCAACACGTGTAGGATTGCACATCACGTTTAAGAGGGCAGAATAATTCAACAGATTTTCTAATTCATTTTTTGTGGGGTTATCTGCAAGGAGGTTAATATTGAAATCACCACATAAAGTGACAACGTCTTTGTTTTCACTTATGAAGGACAAGAAAATGTCAAGAAATGCGAACAAAGATTTAAAATTTCTGTTTGGGGGGCGATATATGACCGCCACAACCTTGTTTTCGATAACAAGGAAAAGAACTTTATAATCAGCGTTGATGACAGAAAATTCAGACATCCCACTGAAAGCGCATTTTTACCATCAATAGTACGCCACCACCGCGACTATTCGTGCGATTTAAACAACTGTGTCATATAAAAGAAGCTTGAGTATACTGCTATGTTAACCATAGCAGGTTTCAGTCACCATGACCACATCAAAAGCAAAACCTAGTTACGTAAAAAGCAACTCAAGATCGCTTGTCTTAGATAGCGCAGACCGAGCATTTAAATGAAACGCACCGAAAGAGTGCAACGTCTGAGATCCACAAACATCCAAAAAATCACGTGGCATTACACAACAAGAAGCATTTACCGCCAAAATATGCATCGTCCGTTCGTAGATACCGAAGCGTAAACACAAACTTCAAGAGAAAGCCCTCCTGAAAGGTCGATATCAGCTTGATTTATTCTCCTATTTTATTATTCAACGCAGAGGGCTACAATATGGAGAAGCGCTTCTTGTGACATGTGAACTTGTTCACGCGCAGAACTATAACAAACAGCAGCGCCGCCAAGGACGTGTCGGGTGGAGCTGTCCATAAGTCTTCTCACTTCAGCCAAGGAACGCGTTGCGAGACAGTGGCAAATAACGACTTTTACTTGTTTTAACTACAGAAGTGGCGCGGGCCATGGTTGGTTTCCCCCTTCCGAATGACCGCGAGATGCAGACATCGAACTTGAGATTAGCCGTATCATTAAACAGGAAAAAAAAAATGGCGAGAGGACAGAAAGTCCCTACCGATTCATGATAAGGTAAAGCCCCTTGTGAGGCATACACTGCCGCTGCGCGAGCAGTCGCGGCGCAACTAACCCCCCGCCGAACGTGGGCAGGGCTGCTCGCATAATGTTTACGACTATACGGCATCACCGTCCCTTCTCCACGCATGTTTTCTTTCCTTTTCTTTCTTGCTTCCTGCCTTGTTGTCTAACTGCCACGTGCACACGCGTCTCGTTTTCGCTCGTTCTCTTCGCGGGTGAAGAAAGGGTGAACGAGAAGGAAGGAAGCCACCTCAAGTTCACGAGGTCGATCTCGCTGACAAGGTGAAGGAACGGTCGCAAGGTCGCCTCCGAACTTTGGTCCTTCTTGTTTTGTGCTAGGCCCGTCTCTGTGCTTTCCACGAGGGAGGATGATGATGCGCTGTGCAACGTGCATAGGTGAGTCGTCTAGACCTGTCGATGGCGACTTGTGTTGTTGGTTCTTCCTCTCCAGTGCTTTCTTCTTTCGTTCTCTCGCTTTTCGGCTGTAGCGTAGCCTGTGCTTGAGTACGCGGACAACCGGCGCGCTCTTTCCCCCCCAGAAGGGAGCTTCGTCCGGCGGCAGCGGCTGAAGCTGGCAAGGGACGTAAACTAGGGCACCCAGCCCCTCTCCGTATAAAAACTGCTGCGCCGGCCGGCGAGAAAGTGAAAGAAATATCAGTGGGGTAACCGGGAAGAGAGCAAATCGCATCCTCTGCAGCTTCTTCGCACAGCGCAAGCCTCGACTTCGGCACGCCTGGCGCATCCGACGGGCTCGACCCGACCTTCTTCGGAGTCGGCACCTGTGCGGGACCTTCCTGCCTGCCTGCCTGCCCTTTGGCACCTGGAGACGGCGTTTTCCGTCGTGGAGATAATAGGCCCTCGTTGCTCTTTCGCTGAAGCGAAATCATCATGATTGTTCAGGTGAGTGCAGCAGATGATTCAACCCTTTCGTCCGAGATACCGGAGAATCGAATGGTGGGCGTGTGGTGTGGAGACTTCGCACGTTCGATCCTCTCGCATTGATATATTTCGCATTTAACAATCACGGCACCCATTGTTAAAATGCACTGTTTCAGTAGGGCTACTGGATGTATGTTGTTTATGACTGATATGATGTAGCGGTTCTATTTCAATGCTAATCCTTTCCCGCATCGTCTGGGGTCTGAGCGGTGCATAATCACCACGGTTCTCTGGCTGTGAACTGCGGGCTATAAACAAGAATAAGAAACAAACCAAACGAGCCCTTGAAGGAAAGTAATGAGAATTATTGTTGACGTAAGCGCGGCTCGTTTGACCACTTAGGTTCGTCTTTGTGGAGGACGACGAGTGAAGACTATCGAGTTTTACGTGGTCGCTTATATACGAGTACTGCGTTTGAGCTATAAAAGTACAGTGTAAGTTGCTGCATGTTGATTCTCGTGTTGTCACATAGTCCGACATTGTGCCATATAATTGATTGTATATAGAGAGGCGAACGGTAACGCAATAAATGTGAACCGCTTAATCTTCCAGGGTTTGTGCGTTCAGATGAAAGCAATCAACCTTATGCGAAAAGAAGAAAAAAGATGAGCAATTTTATAGACATCAGACCGAGAAGCAGACTATACTTAAGCTATAGTTTAAGGAATCGGAAGGCTAATGATAGCTCTCAAATCATCACTAGTCTTCACCCACAATTTAAGAAAATGATTAAACCCATGCTAACCGGAAACGCCAAGCACACCCATTCTTTCCTTCTTTTCTTCTTCTTTTGCGAGTACACTTTGGGAAAGCACTTGACCCGGTGTGCAGGCTTCACAAGAATTGACATTCCAGCTTGCAGTGAAGGTTGGAAAAGCAAATAAAAATTGCTTATTTTTTTCGTTAGCACTTTTTATCATGCGGCCGACGCAATATGGGGGCAGCGGGTTCACCACTGTGCTCTAGTTGGACAGTGATCGTTATATTTACCACAATTTAGTTCACTACAATACCTCTACTAGCGACATCTTATTACAGTGATACTACGTTAATCAAACACAAGCTGTACTCGCCGATTTTATAGCCTTGTCAAGTCGTCTAATTGTCTCACATTCCCAATTGTCCCTTTTTTTTCAGGAGGGAGGAGGAGAGGAGACGTTTAGCCATTGTAATATACCGCCAGTTCCACTCTGTGTCATGACCAACCCAGATCCCCTTGCCGTCAGCCACTCATACCTGATTTGTAATTCGTACTCATGTATGTGCATCGCTGATAACCATCTCCTTAATGGCATTTGAAGTTTCCATGACAGCCCCGACGTTTAGGCCACACGCTCGGCACCGGCACCACAATGTATGAGTTAGGAGTAAAATGCTTTCATTTTGCAAGATAGGACAAGAAACTGTACTGAGGACCTCAATTAAATGCTGCCACTTAAACGCTTTAATGAAACATGTTTTCTACATGTGTAGCGTCTGGTAGATTTTCAATGATTTAAAACCAAACAGTTAAAAAATCAGGTAACTGCGTTAGCGAGGTGTAGCGTGAAGTTGGGCTGTCTTTTACTGTTCTCATATTTTATGCTTTTTCTTTGCCACAGAAAACATAACGATGCAAAGTATGAAAGTATTTGTCACATGCGAATGGCGTAGGTACTTCTGCTGCTTTACTGTTGACTCCTCTGCACAACTCCGAGTTGCGGGGAACAGTTTCTCAAATCTTTGCCGTTTGCTAAATAAGACGCAATTTTGTAGATTCTCGTGAACAAAGTACCCGCAGAAAGGACTAGTCACAATGTTTCAAGTGTTCCGGCCAAAGGGATCATTCTGATTGTGGTTACCAGCTGCCAAATGTATTAAACAGGTGACAAGCATGCCACTGTTTCTGGCCCGTGGTAAAACTTGCCAAATTTCTGATCCAGTCAACAAGATTGGTCAAGGTCCGTATCATTGCACGGGCTAAGGTAGACCGATTTAGGGTACTCACATGAGTAGGACGGAACGGACAATTTTTTCGTAGTTTGTTCTCTTATGTATGATATCTGCCCTTTCTTGTCGGCTTTGTATGGAATATGTAGCTGGGACTGTTGCCCCTCGAATATGCATCGGAAATTCATCATATAGAATTAGGTGGTTAAACCGAGAAAAATGCTCATGTAGATGTGCCATGAGGTCGGTGCTCCCACAGCTTCCGCGGAATAGCAACAAACATTACCGGCCTAAAATTCAGACTCTTCCGCATTAGTTTCCTCCAATTGAAGAGACGTCCTTCAATGCCAAAGTCAAGAGCGACGCAGCCACATAACAAAAACAATCTTCGCGAGCTCTTTCTTTTTTTTTTTTGCTCGAGTTCTCGGAGGGCACAGCCACGCGGCCTTCCCGGTTAGGCGACCAATGGACCCAGCATCACAATTTGTCCACCGCCGATCCACGTCTCCATCTACGTAGACCTGGCCTTCTACAGAAAGCCGACCATTACCGAAACGGAGGAAAGCAGAAGAATGGAAATGAAGTTCCTCCGGCCTTTTTCGACGATCCTTGGCGTTTCCTTCGGCGGAAAAGCGCGGCAGCTATATTGTTCCTGTTTCTGGTGTATCTGCCGCTCGCTATTGAACCACGTCGTGCGGGAAGGCAAAACCGCGCTTTGCTTCCCTCGAGTCTCGCACCACGCTTCCTGGACTCCTGCGGTTGCGAAGACGCGAGCCCCGCTAGCGATGCCTGTTCGGCGATGGAAGTGTCAGGGGAACGTGCCGGTGATAATAACGATCCACGGCGCGCTCGCACGGGATCGGCGTTGGCCCCTCTTCCTCCTCAATGGTGCACGCCGCGCTGGGAAACTGCGGTGCCTCCGCCGCCGGCTGTGCGCTAGTTCACCCTTCGGCGCCGCCAAACAGTTCCACGTGCCCGGTCTTCTATTTTTTTTTTCGCACGAAGCGGGAGTCTCGTATCACGATTTACTTTACTTTTTCTTTTCTATCCAAGGAAGTGGGTTAATGTCAGAAGGCTGGGTAACGCCTGCTTCTCGCGCTCTTCGTGCACGGTGCATTGAGGGGCATTTACGGTCTTAATGTGTTCGATTCCGGAAAGCAGGAAATGAGACGCGAGAGAAATACAACATCTGAACGCATTGGTTCCTCAGCAGCTAAAACGAACGTGACCATGTGGCGGTTGACAGTGTTGGTAGTGGTGTTCACACCGGTGAAATGAAGCATTAAAACACCAGATAATGGTGAGCCTGAACCATCCACCGTGCTAGTTTATTAATTTTTGGGGCCATTCTTGCAGAACACTCGCAGAGGTGAGGCTGTGGCATTGGAATCTGCTCGTTAAGCGGTTGCCTTCCGTAACCAACTCCCTTTTTTAATTGGTCTCGGCAGCCTGTTTACAAATATATAGTATGTGTCTCGTTCAGCGTCATCAAAACCATCTTTGAATGTTCTTTAGGCGAAATGCAGAAATATCTTGACAGGCATGTATTGTTTTCCTTTTGGTGGCGGCCGTATTTCGTCAGATTGTCACTGTTATAAAGTATCCCTCGCCACAAGATGCACCAGCTGAATGTATCCGAAAATTCTTCAATGTTGTCGTGGATAATATAGCGAAAGGGACTTGTCTAATCAGATTGGGCATGCTACCGGAATGCTGCTGCACATCCTCAAAACACGTCCGAGAGGAGCCCTCCAAATAAGTACGGGTTGCGAAACTTTTTGTCGTAGTTCCAGTTGTCCTACATAGCGACACTTTTGTACGTCTCCAGCCAGCTGCCTAGTATTCCAAACGATTGGAACGAGTGGCTCCCCAGTTTGTTGCAGCACGATCGCTGCACGTGAAAGTAGAGTTGTCATCGTCGTGGCTATTGACTTGGTCATGACTTTGTCTTTTCTGGAAGGGGGAGTTGAGTTGAGTTGAGTTGTTGTAGGCTACTGTTGGGATTGGCCTTGCAGTTGCTGCCGGCAATTGCTCCACCGTAGCGACACTTAAAATAAGTAAATCACATAATCAGACACAGACCTCACAAAATACAAATGGTCACTCCTCAGTTCACCATGTGGAGGCCAAATCTGTGTCCTGTAGATAATTTAAAAGAAGGCGAGAGACCTCCTTCCTACACAACCGGTTCCCGCGCGGGAAAACAATGTCTTGAAAAGAGCTGTGAGGAACTCCTGTCTTCTTGAGGGACCCGAATAACACCCTCCTTTCCGCGTTATACACAGTACAGCACATTAGGTAATGTTCTATGTCACCGCACACACCACACGTTGAACATAATGGTGATAACGCCAGGCCAGTCTTATACATCCACGCAGGGGTTCGAGCAGAGCCCGTGCGAATGCGGAGCAGTAAGGTGGCTTGGTTTCTTTTGAGGCACTTGATCACACATGGCTTGTGAGGTGAGCTCCACAAAGAACTGAGGTGGCACAACACTGCTTCTCTGAAGAGTCTGTTGTCGTCTTGAGGCACTCTTCTCGATGGATTCCCAGACAGCGCTCTATGGGCGAGGCTGTCCGCCATCTCGTTGCCTATGATACCTGTGTGCGAGGGCACCCATTGGAAACGTATGGAGAAGCCTTTGCTATGGAGATTGTGCACCGAGCGTAGGGAGCTAAGACATAAGGCATCAGTAGGGAACCCGTGCTCTAACCTTTGAAGGGCAGATTTTGAATCTGTAAGAATAACAACAGGTTGAGGCGTACAAAACCGTAGTTTCTTTAGAGCTGCCTCAATGGCAACGCTTTCGGCCGTTGTGGAGGACACGACTGCAGTGAAGCGAACAGACCAATCATACTTCAAAGAGGGAATGTGAAAAGCAGCTGCACTAGATCCTTTGACCTTGTCCACAGAGCCATCAGTAAAGATTTGAAGATGACGTGCATGTTCAGACTCAAGATGTTCCAGTACCAGCGAACGCGTTGCCGCCAGAGGAGAATTCCGCTTAGCGCGTACGTGAGGAATTGTCAACGAACAATCGAGGCTCGCGAATGACCAAGGTGGTTTCAACCTCTTACTTCGACCTCTAGCGTCAAGACCCAGGTAACCAAGAGTATTTAGTGCCAAGTACGCTCGGGACTCAGATCTCTTTCGAAGGCGCTGTAGAAGGGCTCGGCCGGCTGCCGTCTGTTTGAGGCGGCCAATTTGCATCAATAACCTTTGTGAAGCGATTAGGCTAAGAGGTCTCGATAGAGATTCACAAAGTACTGCTTTCTTAGGAGCAGTCTGCGGAACGCCAAGAGCCCTTCTCAGGCCCTTTCTGTGCAGAACCTCAAGTCGTTCCAGCTGTGATATCGAGGGGGAAATTAAAGGGAGCTGATACATTATCCGACTCGTCACTAGTGCATCGTGCAACCTGATCATTGAGGAAGGGTGATTTCCCCATTGCTCACTTGCAACTCTACGGATCACATTGAGACGCGAAGATATCGATGTCACAACCGAGTCCACAGCTCGTCGCCACTGTAGACGGTAGTCAATAATGACACCCAAAAAGCGCTTGTGTTTCAATTGTCGAAGGCAAGATTGATCAAGGTCTATCTTCAGCCGCGCATACCTTCTTCCTCTACCTGGAAACATGACGAAGCCAGATTTTTCCACCGAGAGAGTCAACCCAACACCTTGAAGGTAATATTGAACTAAAAGTAATGCCTGTCGAGCTATCAGAGCTAAACGCTTGTGTTGATATCCGGTTAACCAAAGGCAAATGTCGTCCGCGTATATCGACATATGGACATGCCTGCAATGTTTTTGCACTTCAGCGGGAAGACCAGCCATTACAACGTTAAAGAGCGTTGGGGAAAGAACACTTCCCTGAGGCACACCTCGTGATACCGCCCTTTCGGTGCTTGTGGTACTTCCTAACCGCACTTGAATTTTACGATCACTGATAAATGAGTGAATGAATCGCAGAAGATAGCCCTGTACGCCCATGGCCTGCAAACTATTTAGTATTGAGCTCTGAAGGACGCTATCATAAGCCTTTGATACGTCTAGGAAAATAACTAGTGTTGAAAGACCGAAAGCTCTATGATGTTCAATATGGCTTATCAAGTCCAAGACGCTATCTTGCGCGCCTAAACCTGTTCGGAATTCAGTCATGCATATTGGTAGAGCCCTTCTATCTTCGAGCCACCAAGATAAACGCTTACTTGCCAGCTTCTCCATGAGCTTAGCCACGCACGACGTCAGTGATACAGAACGATACGAGGCCAAGTCTGTCATTTCTTTGCCGGGCTTCAGCACTGGGACAACACAAGCCACCTTCCATGAAGGAGGAACGTCGCCAGTCTCCCACACTCGATTGAGATAGCTTAGGAGCATGTTCCGGTGTTCCAGAGGTAGGTTCTGCATCATCTGATTGGTGATGCCGTCAGGACCTGGTGCACATCGACGCCGCAGGCTGCTGAGTGCTGTCTGTAGCTCTCGAAGTGTAAACGGGGCGTCCATCACAGACGTAGATGTTGCAGGCGGAGCGCAGGGATGAATTCCTGAACTTGCACTTACGAATGCATCTGCAAATTCCTCTGCCAAGCACACGAGAGGTTTCTGCTTGCGCAGTGAAAGCGCTTAGAAAGGTTTACTAGGACGAGAATCACCAGCAAGACTGCCAATGACTCGCCAAATTCTCGTCATCGGTGAGAAAACCGTCAAGCTAGCGCAGAAGGACGCCCACTGCGACCTACAGAGCTTGTTCGTATGGCGTCGAATGGCAGAGTTAAGCCTATTGAAGGTCGTCTTCAAGGATCTGTCGTCCTTCTTCCGCATCAGTTGTCGCTCCGCCCTTCTGCGCGCTGCGCAAAGGTACCTGAGTTTTAAATCCGGAGTCGGAAAATGATTAGGCAACTTGACCGCTGTGGTAGCAGCCATCTTACCAGAAATCATTTTGTCAATCACATCACCAGAAACATATGCAAGTTTCTCCCTGTATTTGTCCCAATTAACAACATGGCTAATTTTAGAGTCGCGCATGTGGAAGTCGGCAGTAAACACAAAAATTGGATAGTGATCACTTCCCATGCGGTCAGCTGCAGTTGACCACTTCACGCGGACGTCAGATGAATGCAAGGTTAGGTCTATAGATGTGGCTGAGGCTGGAGGCCGGAAGAAAGTGGGACTTCCGTCATTGGCCACGCACAAGTCAAAACTATCGATAACTTCTACAAGTTTGCGTCCGCGGGAATCTGTGTTCCTGTCACCCCAGAGAGAGTGATGGGCGTTGAAGTCCCCGCAGATAATTCGGGGCGCTGGACAACGGTCACAAAGCTGCTGCAGAAACAAGTCCATTGCTACCTTCTTCCGCGGAAACACGTATACGGATGCAACAGAAAGAGTTCGGAAGCCAAGACGTATCCTCACAGCCACTACCTCAATACTATCGGTGCAAAGATCGGTGACGTTTAAAGCCACATGAGGAATCTCTCTTCGTATGTAAAGGGCGGCACTTCCCGCGGGAAATGACTTTATGCTGCAATTCTTATGGGCGACATATCCAGTCAGAGATCTCCCGCTTGGTAGGCCAGCCTCCGAGAGGGCCAATACTGGAACACACGTATCTTTCAGAAATAATTTAAGTTCTGCTAATCGACTTATAATCCCAGCGCAGTTCCATTGCATAATAAACGGCACTTTTCGGTGATTTTTAGTTGCACGAGGTTGAAGAAGACTAGCCATATTATAAGGTAAAGGTCGCTGCGAAGGTGGTAATCATTGACTCAAAGGAAAGAACGAGCAGTAGAAAGTTCTTTAAGGTGCCAGTCTGCATTGCCTGAACATATGAACGCAGGACTTCAAACAAAACTCGCAGAAGGTTGGACAGGTCCTGATTTTTGAGCTCCTTATTTTGCTGTACGCATTGCCTCACAACTTCAACAAAAGTTGTGGACTGGGACCCACTCTTGGCCATTGCCTCTGGTTTCTTCATCCCTTTTGAGGCGAGGGAATGTCCTCCATGTTGTCGAGTCTGGCTGTGATCTGGTCGCTGAGGAACTTGGACACTTTTTGCTGCAGCAGATCGAACAACCGACTCACCCACAGATGATTTTGCCGTCTTGCTAGGCTCATGTCGCTCACTGACGTTGCTTGTTACCATGCAACGAACTTCCGACTCTAACGCAGGGAACTCAACTTCCGAATCTAACGCCGGGAACTCGTCACTTCCAGGTATCCGCTTCTCAGTAGGTTGTGGTTTGGGACCACTAATGAAGGACACTCGGCGGTGTAAGGCGCTTACACGGAAGGGGCAGCCACCGAAACTCGCTGGATGGTCACCACCACAATTAGCGCAAGCAAAATCTGCCTTGCAGGCTTTGTAATCGTGGGCGCCACCGCATCGTTTGCAACGTTGATCTTTGATGCAAACTTTGGCTACATGCCCAAAGCGTTGGCACCTAAAGCATCGGGGAGGAGGTTCAACGAATTCTTTGACTGCATGCTTGGTAAAACCGAGGTCAATTTTTTCGGGGCGCTCGGTGTTGGGAGCAAACATTATCACAACAGAAGTAGTAGGTTTCGCTGCCCATTCTTTTTCTTGAGTCTCCACCCGGCGCATCAGACGTTTCACGTGCAGAACACCTTGCGGTTTCAAGTAGTCCAGAAGGTCGCTTTCCGAATACCACACTGGTACTCCCCTAATAACACATGTGTTAGTCACGTAGGAGTGGGGCAGCCGGGCTTTAACTCTTATATCACCACTTTGAGAGCACCGGAGAAGAATGTCAACTTGCTCTTCCGTTGCGATATCTAAATAAAGAGCACCTTGCGTTGTGAAGCGGCTGCGAATCGGGGCAGATCCCAGCAGTACTTTAATGGCTTCGAAGAGCCTGATAGGGTTCCGCTCTCTCAAATCAACACCTTTCTCTGTTGGCAAAACTACCACTGGGACTCCGACCGTTCTTTGCTTGCGATGACTCACCACCTTGAAGCCGTCGTTATGCACTTCCGCCATATAAGCCACTTCCTCGTCAGTGCCGACGATAGTTGTGTCGTCCCCACTGAGCGATGATGACGCACTGGCCTGCTTATCGTCCCTGATGTCTGGCAGCTCCACACCTTGCGACGCCATGGCCACCTCCGCCACGCTGGCTTCCTTCGGATGGCGCTGTCCCTTTAAAGATGACGGCGCCGGAGCAGCCGTACCCTTCCCATAGGGACAGTACCGCCTTAAAGATGCGGCCGTCTTCCAAGGATATAAATAACTCACTTAATGAATAGCAAAACCTATGCAAAAATTACAGAGCTGAGGTGACAACAGATCGAACAGCGTCGTCTTCCTCTTCCTTCCTTCCTGCTCTTCTGGAAGGGGTTCGTACTGCGGCTGCAACCCTTGCTGCATGAGGCTAGCTTGCTGGTCCAAGGCGACGTTGGTGTTGCTTCAAGGCTTAGACTTTGTTCACGTTTGGGAGGGGGCGTCAAGTACACAACAAAGAAGCACCTCCACCCGATATCTCGTTGTAGGGGCACTGAACACGTAAACAGCGCCAAAACTGCGAGTCGCGAATCGAACGCTCCATTGGGAGAACTCGTTCCACGAACAACCAGTAACGCTCAAAGCACAACGACAGCGGCGAGCACAATCGTCGGTCTTCGAAAAATCTAAACTCACGGGTCAAGTCTGTCCGCTATTTATGCATGTATCAGGTACATTCTGGAATGATTGCTCATGCCCGGTTACATTCAAGAATGTGCAAGAGCATACGCGCCAGTCGTTCTACATGATTAGACAACACTCTTTCGTCAGCCAACCCACGACAACATGCAAGAATTCGCAGATTGAGCGGCGCTTCCTGAGCTGAACGATACCTAATAACTGTAATAATCTGGTGACGAACAATCACCGACAGAAAAAAAAAAACTTATATGTTCATGAGAATACATCAGTGCTCATTAAGGGTTCATCGCGGGGTCGCCGAGGCAGTATCCGAAAAATTCAGAATGATCCTTTCTTGAAACGGGCCGGCCTTGAAATGAACCTGAAATACACATCCTGCGAAACGCTTATTTTGTATTATCGGCTTTGAAGTGCTGCACTGTGGAAATGCGCAAAGTGTTTGAAACTTCTCATGACTCTCTAACAACTTAGTTATAGCAGTTTGTCCTATATACGTTTCCAACCAGCAGATGAGTGCTGTGCTGTGCAGTCGTCGCTAAAAGGGAACATTCACACCACTTTATCGGGGAAGTATAGCGTTAAATTATGAGACTAAACAATAAGATTGCATGACTTCTGAAAGGCAATCACAACACTTAGTTAACGCGAAGCACGCAGTACAGGTTTAATGTTGAATACCAGGATTTTTTCAGAAGTTGCGACTGGAATGTTCAGTACACTGTTTTCCTGAGAGGAGTTTGGACGTAGTCTATTGATCATCATATTTGAGGTCTCAGTATAAGTACTAACTATTGTTTATTTTAGAGATTAGAAAAAGCTATCCTCGGCACCTGGCGAAATGTCAGCCTCAAAAAAGGTAAAAGATAGTTTTGTGCGCTTTCTTTTTCTGCTACTGCGTTAAGTGTAATTACATGACTAATAAACACAAGGAAATTATTTGGAAGCTCTCTTACGAGTGTTTCTTTTGAATTAGAAATAATCTAAAAATATTTCTATTGATGCATTTTGTACGACGCACCTCCACTTTTTTTTCATAAGGAATATGTGAATGACATTGTAGAACATGCTTAAGAGCTTTGGGAATGACAAGTCAAGTACGTATCCTGTTATTATTGGGTGCTATCACCACGCAAGGTCTGGCAACTCCCAAATCATTATTGCATCCTACTCGGCGTTCACATTTCGCTGTTTTACTAGACGTCGCAAGTTGAAAATTCATAGCATTCTCAGGACAAAGTTTCTCTTTAGGACTCAAATACTAGGCACTTTATAACTTAAGTATTCCGACAAACGGTCTTGGTCGAAGATCCCATTGATTTCTTCTCTGGAAGCCTCATTTCCGTATAACTAAATTTCAGGTTGGTCGCAAAAAAAAAATGTTATTTCTCTCAAATGTTATTTCTTCACAAGTCGTGCAATAGAAAAGAATCATCGTTTAGGCGAAATTGTGCTCGTAGATTTAAAAAGACTTCGTATGGGCGAGATTATTATTTCGTCAACACCTAATAAAATTCTAATGCCTGAGCTTTCGACGCCGTATTACTGCCTTCTTGTTTTTATTTTTCGGAAAAAAATTTCCGGATGATCACTGAAAGGGTTGGCTGAAACTAGCTGAAATTGTTTGTTGAATATATCCTTGCATCTGTCAAATCTGCAATGGCGAATCTAACACCGTAGCAATTTCTCTTGGGAACTGAAATCTTTACCTGAAACATAGACACCACTTACCGCTAAACTTTCTTTCCTTCAGTGCTACGCAGTGTCATTCGCACCCGACCTAGCGAATCGTAATCACCAGACCAGAGTGGGTGTTATAACTCGTGGAAATGGACATCGGCTCGGGAACCTCGTCTGACTGCCCACTAGCTCTCCATGAAAAATTGTTGCTGCTCCCACGATCCATTCATTATTTTACTTTTTACTTGCCTTAACGATTACAAATCCTCGTGGTATCTCGTACGCCAGAACGAGTCTCGTCGTCTTTGCCTGTGTTTTGCGGCCGAGCCGGCAAAGTGTCCCGGCAGGTTTCTTTAGGTGTCGTTCGTCCAGCTGAAGGATCGGGCGCCTTCGAAACGAGACGTAATGCATACGGCATGAATAAACATGAGTTTATCAGCGGACCTTCACCCGGTCGTTCAACCGCGACTCATCTCAGCTGTTGTGCTCTTCGCAGTAAGCCTCGTTCCTGATGGAGGGTGTCGCCGTTGAGAAAGTAATCTAGCGTATTCAACCGTGAATACGCAAGTAGCTCCACGGTATCGGCGTCACAAAGGGCGGCGACACAAAAGTGCGTTCCCGGGTTCACGGTTATCGGTTGCGAGGCTCGCTACCGGAACAGGTGCGTGAACCGGTCGAGTGGCGTCCGTGAATTTTGCCTGGGAAATCGCGTTCAGGTTCACTGACTGCGGTCGCGTCGGTCGTCCGACAATCAGAATGTGCGATTGCGACGGTCTTATGTATCGCGTGGGTCTTTTGATATGTGTTTTCATGAAGCAGGTAGCGTATTTCATATATAGCCGCACTTTGCAGGAATGACTTATTCTATATCTTCTTTTTTTTTTGGAAACGGGCGTGACGCTGCGTAAATTTACACTGCTTCTTAGCTACGCTTCAGAATGATGAGTAAGACGAAATAGACAGAAAGCTTTTGGAACGCCCCAGGATAAATAATCTCTGCCAGCGAAAATACTTTTCTGAAAAGAAATGCATTTAAGTTGGCTTAAAACAATAATTAAATGAACGTTAGCCATTATTTTGCATAGTGGGAACTATTTTTGGTTCGATGACGTTGCGATAGGGTATTTTGATTGATTGTTTTTAGCACATTGGCCTCTGAAAGGGGGATGTATCGTCAGATCCTTTCAAAGGGACGACGTAAAACTACATCGCCGGCCTACGGAAGCACTGACATTTCCGTTTCCTTAATGCTTTTCATTAATAGAACGTCCCGCTGGTAATGTCGACAGACACCTTTAACATACACCAAGTCGTACTTAATACTAACATTTCGAATGAAATCTACTGCCGCTGTAACAAGCACATTTTATTATTATTATTATTATTATTATTATTATTATTATTATTATTATTATTATTATTATTATTATTATTATTATTATTATTATTATTATTATTAAAGACGGAATAGCTCGGTGTACTAAGGTTAGTCGGGCTCCGATAATTTGCCAATAATGTCGGGATTCCATCTTTATATACGATGCTCGCAACACGCCAACATTATTGATTTTGGGGGATGTTATGCCATTATCCTCCTATAGCGGGGCTAAAATACCGTCGGAAAGAGAGCCATGATAGAGTGTATAAGCTCGACTGAACGAGGACGTAGAAAGAAACTGATACACAGAGACAGCGCTTCTCTGTGTATCCGTTTCGTTCTACGTCCTCGTTGAGTCGCACTTATACACTCTGTAATGAATTCTAACCAACTAGCCCGCCGACGAGTTTTAACCAAGGAAAGACAGACTATTGGGCAACGGAACAAAGTGAAAACCGCGTTATCAGCTCTCGACGGACGACGGTGAGCAGCGAACCCGTTTCTTGTTCGCCGCGTCTCGGATCGACTGGCCGCCACTCCCGCCTTTTCTGCACACACGTCTTCCGGCCTCGATAGGAGCCGATGGAGCACCGATACCTGTTCCCACGCCGGACGCCCACTCTGCTTTTCACGATGGCCCTGCGCAACCAACCAACGCTCCGTCAGAGATTGGTGGGTGCATGCCGGCGGGCTGTAGCGCCCCTGGCCCGGCTATTGCAGCAGAATTCGCAGGCTTAGCGGCACTTCTGAGCACTTGTCCGAGAGCGCAACGTGAAGTGTTAGTACCATGCTGCGATTGCGGAATAAGATTAATAGAATGGGTGCTGTTTGCGGAAGTGTGGCTCGTAAGCAAGCTTGCCCAGTGCCGGCAATAAATATCTCACTGAAAGTCCTTAATTTAGGGTTCCTGCATTTAGTGTTCACGCAATATCAAGCGCGAAGGCTTTCCTTAGAGCCTACGATTCCGTGGTCTTCCGGAGAGCGATTTCGCCCTCTTGAAAAGCACAGGAATTCGCACAAATGCAGAAGCAGACACACGAAGCGCGCACACTACGCACACACCCAGCCACGAAAGACCAAATGTAGCATGATGTAGCCCGCAGGCATGGCAACAGAAGCAGTGTAATCCTGAGCAAATTAACGAACGCCCGAGAGTGAGAGAGAGAGAATGAGAGAGAGAGAAAGAGAGAGAGAGAGAGAAGAAACCTTTATTCAATGATAAAAATAGATTATTCTCATGGGGGAGCCCTAGTCGAGAGCTCCACTGGCCTCAGCCGCCCGTACGACCTTGTCAATCAGCGAAGAACCCCAGAACAATGTTCTTGTCAAACTAACAAACGGGGATATACCTTGACCGTCACCAGCCACGGAAGCTGTTGGGATTTTTTTGAGTGACTAGTATCAAATCAGGAGCGACGTGTGGCGAAGACATGTGTAAGGTTTTCAGAAGGGTAGCGCCAAATGGTATATGCTATTAGGATGACACAGACATATTTACCAGAGAGAAGCTCGGACATGTGAGATAGTACACTAGTTTAAACATGTCCCAAAGCCATTGTCCACGATACACCCCTGAGAGACAAGAACTTGCCAAAGCATTTCAAAAACTCGACAATCGGCCGCTTTCTGTGCAGGTGCTTCTGGAACATCGCCCCCATCGCCCGTCGGCCCGTAAAGCGGTGAAGGCACTATTGTGCTTCTTAAGGACGACGGGCTTGTGCGACCATCTGTGACTGTTAATGCAATTTCTGTAAGGCCACACACGTCAGCGAACTCACCGCAATTTTCTTCTTTCCTTCCCTCCTCTCTCTCCCTGTTATCTTTGTTTTCCCCCTTTCCTATTCCCCCGGTGTAGGGTAGCCAACCGGACGTTATTCTGGTTAACCTCCCTGCCTTCTACTTATCTCTTTCCCTCCTCCCTCGCAAGGTCATTGGGATATCTAACGCCAGTCCAGAAATGTCGCTTAAACTACAAATGTTCGAAGCTTGTTTTGTGCAACCCTACCGAACTGGCGAAGATTGAAACGTTTATTCGGGGAATATAGAAAGTGCGGGTGGTCTGGTCTCGGGCGTGACGGAACGCTCCTGCCTCGCTCTGCATTCAGGCAGCTTAATTTTCAATTTGAATATATCAGTTTGCGCCCTTGAACTGCAGCGGGGCGAACTGAAGAGAATAATCAATGTTGGCGTCACTTTGACTGACAGGTTCGTGCGAGGCGCCGCTGCGACCGGAACAAATGGGCACCGATTGTTGACCGTTGCGTCACAATGTGTGTAGGGCAAATTTCGTCATCGGCCAACATCTGGGGAAGTCAGGCCAAAGCGCTTGAGGTATTCACATTTTGGTATTACTTCAGTAAGATGGGCGTATCCTTTATAATGTTCAAAGACCCGCGCAAATGGTCCGACGTGATCTCACCATCAAGTCTGGTCACAGGATTACCGAACTTGTCCTCCGCACATGGCCATATTGTCTAGTAGAACACTTATCCTGAGTGCAGATGTGCAGCCGATGGCATTTTTTTTGGGCCGCGCACGCTGCAAAGAGAATCAGCCATATCGTTCTCAAGTTCCAGTGCCGGAACTTTTGCTGCTGTCACATTGCCATCTTTTTCTGCCAGCCCCTCTCTATAAACGTGTGTGGCAAACTGGACAAGGTCTAGTTAACCCCTCCCCTTTTCTTCCTTCTCTCTCCATCAAGGAAACACATTCAATTTTCTGGCTACGCTGATACCTCGTGAAAAGAAAAATTGGGCTTCCTGCTGTGCTCGAGTTTAACAATCATTTGTCTGTCCCTCAATGAGCGCTTACAGAAGGGCTCAGAACAATAAGGTGACCAGCTTTCTCCTTCCTCCATTTTTGCAGAGCCCGTCTAAGGTAGCAAATGAGATTTTTAGAGTGGTTAACTTCTGCCTTTCCTTGCTTAAATTTGTCTCTCCTACTCTGAAGTCTGTCGTTTACGCTTTACAATGCCTATCGGCAAAATTTGAATTCGGCTCCATATTTCCGCTGTTTACCGACTTAATAAAGAACCTACTAACGCAAAGCTCTTTGAAAAGACAAACATTAATATTATGACCATTAACGTATAGAAACTGCACAGCGGGTCATGAGGAACGACGTATTGAGGAGGTCTTCCCATTAGTTGGCACACCTAGAATTCTTTTGACGTGCACCCAAAGCGTGCCACACGAGCCTTTTCGCATTCCACTGCCATACGAATGTGGCCATTGCATGTGGGAATCAAACCGTCAACTTCCTCTCTATGATCAGAATGCCCTAGCCTTAGCCACAACGGTGGCTCAATCTAAGGATTCATTAGAGCTGAATGACCAATACTTGTGCTCTTTTAGGCGAGCATGTGAAAAACGGGTAGCGATGGTGAGAGAACAAAGGTGCCCTGCCTGGGAACACGGGCATACATTGTTCGCATTCATCAAAGGATGACTGTAATAAAGCGCATAGGAGGCTGTAGGCATCAAGCTTGAAGAGTTGTTTTATTGTAAAAGCGAACATGCGGGTTTTACTGAAGATAGTGGTTATATGAATAACTCTGGTTTGAGCGAGCGGCTTTAACTCAAGTGCTGTCGGTACACGTATCTACACCTTCTCTCTCCCTCCTCTCGCTTCCCCTTCTCCCTTCCCCCAGCGTAGGGTAGCCATCCAGACTATTGACTGGTTAACATCCCTGCCTTCCTATATTACTCTCTCTCTCTCTCACGGCAGGTCAAGTAGGCTTGTCAGCAGTTGTAGGAAAAAATGGTTCATAAAAAATAAAATAATTTTCATTGGTCTCGTTCGAATTCACGGCTTCTCGGTAGTGAATCGAGTGTTCTAATCACAGAAATAACGCAGACCCTCTAAGGCGGCTAAATAGTAAGGAATTGTTATGCAGTTCGACACACGTGCGGCGAGGCGTGTGATCACACCTGACAAGACGCCTGATGGCACAATCTACATAAGTTTGACGCGGCATGTTTACAAAACTCTGAAGACAAGACACCTCCAACCCAAAAGAGTTACTTTTATAAACGGTTAAATATTTGACATTCTACCTGTGTTCTCGCTAAACCTCGGTTCCCGTTCATATCATCTCTACGTTGCCGGAGCGTGTAGACATCGACAGGCACTATGAAGAACGCTACTGATATGCGTACTCCGCTTCGACAAGTGCCTGATGCAATTCCTAGAGCACGTTTGACGACGGCGCGTGGCCCGGACGTAAGGTGATTTGCCCACCGCGACGGCCAGTCTTTCCGCAGCAGTCACGTACAACTGCCTAATCATTCCTGTATGACTGTTTTCAAGCTGTCCTCTTTCCACTTGAGCAATACCAGCAGAAATGACCGTACTGTCGCGCTCTTTTTCTCTAGTTATTTTTAGTACATCCGCTGAGGCTCCATGGACACACACACACACACACAATATATATATATATATATATATATATATATATATATATATATATATATATATATATATATATATATATATATAGATATATATATATATATACAGCACCAGGATGCGTATGCGCAAGACGCTTTGTACAATTTGTTAGTATCAACAAGTCCCACGCACACGCAAGCGCACACTCTCCCTCTCTTTTCTCTCAGGAATCTTCAGGCTTTGTAATTGTGGATTTCTCTGGCCTTTCGCTGGATATGTTAGTTGGTGGCCCATGAAGTATGTCGGATAGCAAGCCTTAGTGTATGACACAACAGGTGTGCTCACAAATTTGGAACCTTGTTTAATTTAGATAAATGTCCGAACTCGGCCCTTGATAATTTAGATTTTCTAAATTATCAGTGACCAGGAAGTTAGTTCTTTCGGGCTCTCGGGGGGGGGGGGGGGGGGGCGCAGCGTCACTTTTTCTATTCCACGCGTCTCGTCTAAGCCGTGATCATTGCCAAATGACGTTCCTTACGATTGCAACTGAAAGTGGAAATAATGTGACACGTTTTAGCCGCTAATTACGGCACGTGTATCGGGTGACTTGAAACGTACATGATGACGTCATACCGAAAATACTTTGTGGGTGTTCTTGAGCTGGCCACTGGAAGTCGCTATGTTTCACCGAGAAAGAGCATGAGGAAGGAGACGCGACATTTTTAGTTTTCCGTAACACGTGCTTTCTGTTTCCATGCACGTGCTGTGTTCAAAAAAGAAGGTGAAGAAACGGAGCGCGGTTCGCTGAAGAGAGTGCGTTTGATTACAATCTTTCCGAAATCACCGGCATGCTGTGCTTATACATCGGCAGATTATTGCCATCTAGGATTATTCTTATGTACGTCTTCTCCTATATAATCCAACCCGTATTTCACACGCCAGTTAATTGAGACGATATTGCTTGAGTGTCTGTTGTAGATGTGCCCTAAACTAAAGAAATGGCTTTGTTCTACGCGGGTATATTGTTTAATGTCAAGGAACAACATATGTAAGGGGAAAAGTCATGGCTACAAACGCAAAATACCCCTAACTTTACTTATACGTGCCGAAAGCGTCTCCTATAGGGTGCTTCTTTGCTAGTCATTACGGCGACTTGAACAGAAATGAAGGCGAGAAAATCTGGGATAAGCAGCAGCCCACCCTGAGATAGAAAAAAAAAAATTATAGTAAAGGCATAGAAGTCTACCAGATCTAGTATGGTCTGGCCTGCTGTACGGCTCAGGAAACAGAGGAAATGGGTCAAAAATAGTGGCAAGGTTGATGATGAGCAAAAGATGAAGGGATACGTAGATAGAATAATATCGTATTACAGTTATCTCTCAATAGTCTCGCGTGTAGTCCCGAACTTCACCTCTAACTAAGCAGAGAAATTCAATGGTAAATGTGGCCACGTACGTGTCGTAGTGTAACGCGTGTTTTGATTTCTTCGGTGCAAGTAATTTGTCACGGTGCATCAATCTGCACAAATGTGACACATATTGGGAAATGTTGTAAGGCAACATAACTTTGTCACTGCTGCTTCAGAAATTTTTACCTCTGGCAAAAACATTTTGCAGAAGTGCGAATTATCGTATTTGATGAGTTATAACGAAAACTGAAACGTTCGCGCTCCACAAGTGGACAGTGTAAATGCGTTGTCACTATTAATTGAAATCAGGAAAGCATTTACAATTAAAAAAAATACATATGCCATGGAGGCCTGTTTTGATACCTATGGCATTGTTTTAGTAGGCCTTAACAGCACAATGATTACAGATAATTGAGTAAGAGAAATACGTTTTATTCACCGACATTTCTGTTTTGCTACGTTTTTAAAATGTTGCTGATAAGGTTTATATAGTGTTTGCATCATGCTTTTGGAAATGCGTAATTCTTTGTTTTAATATAACGATATACTTGTAGACAAAAATTGTGCTTAATAGAATCGTTTTGTGCTCGTCAAACCTGCTTTACTCCAGCAGGAAGCAACTATTTCTTGCTTCCATAACTTGGCCAAGAAATGCCGCATGTGTAGCGCCTCTTAAAAAGCTTTATTTGCCCATGTTTTTGCCTGGTGTTTCCTTGCTGCTTACAGATGTTGCTGGTCACCTTGTTGCTGTGCGCCCATGGGACACGGGCACTGAGGCCATACGAGCCGCTTGACGAGGACTCTAATTCGGGCATCCCAGCAGTACACGCCGCTCCGGCCTTCGGTGACGGCGATACACCGCAGGACGATGTGCCCACGCAGGAAGACGACGTGATGGAAAATGTACGGCGTCTGCGGTACATTTTTGTGGCTTTGGCGTAAACCCCACAAGGCGTTGTTAGCCGCACACCATCGCGGAGACTCTTTTTGTAGCGATGCGATCCTCGGTGCCTGTAGCCTAAGCGGCATCATTTCGAGCTGAGCGAAGCACCGGCATGCTTAATGAGCAACCTTTGTGGCTCGTTGATGCTGCCCATTGCCATGCCATCTCATGTGGACTGCACAGTAACCGGAGCAAAGCAGAAAAAACTTACGATCGACGCAGATTTCACATACGGAATAATGTGCACGTCACAAAATTGTTATAGAGCTCGTCGCATATGAGTATCGCAATATCGTCACGCCATTTTCTTTCTGTTTCCTTTATTCGAGTTTGAAGCCTTTAAACAGTCAGCGATCACTTGAATACATACGTGCTACATCTATACCGGCAGGAAAACCGCACAGATATACCTTCGTGCGCTGTTCCCAACTTCTGCATGTTGCACGAATCTTTTGAGCTCGAGAAACAGCGCAGCATCCCCGACGAGCTTCCAGGTGACAGCTCCGTTCGCAGACATCAGCTGCGTAGTTTTTATAATGGCTTAAATTTTCGAGCTTCATCGGTTGCACGGAAAGGCAACAATACTAAGCATGCAGTGATGACTATATGTTGCCACTCGCAGCATAGATAAAAGAAACGCCGGCCATACTCAAAGTTCATCGCGTCGATGCCTTCAGTAAATGGATGTATATGTTGCCTCTGCTAAAACTGTACCTGACAGGGACTTTCTTTTTAGGTGCTCTGATGCAGTAAGGAGAAGTTCTGCACCAATATGTCATTTCTTCGCAGCGTGAAATGGTCTCTTTTGAAAGTTGAGAGACGCTCACGCCTGAATGCGAACACAGCTTTCGGAGTACATCTCTTCAAACAAGTCCTAACTAACTTTGCTTATCCGCACATGCCAGTTAGTTGTTGCTGCTTACCTTCTCGTGTCACTCACGCTATTGAGAGCATTTTCTTTTCATTGGTTGCTGCATATAAGACTACAGCAATTAAAATATATATATATTATTGTTCAGGCCACGAGATTAAGTTGTTCAGTTAAGCGTCACCCCCTTGCTGATACAATTCAAGACAGCTGGCACGTCACTATTTCGTTCCGTGTAATACAGCGTGCGCTTTAAGAATCATATGTACTAGTGAGCTAGCCTCCGTGCTGCAAATTGTCTAACGCTGTGACCATCATGCCGCAATCTGACATGCTGCCTTGCCGCAGGTGATGAAGACCTGGCGCAACGCGTGCGACTCGCGTAAATATAGAGAGTGAAGACATACAAATATACCCATAAACAAAAATCATTTAATAGGCTTCTTATTGTTCACTCTACACTTTGTACTAGCCCCGGAGAAAGTGCTTGGGATGTCTAATGTAAATTCGGGTCAGCAAAAGGTTTCAGTGAGGCTATGTGGGTCAAGTATTCAAGACCTTGCTCCCAGACGCAAAAAAAGTGAAGGCATACTGCCTTACTCGCGGTACCCGTGAAAGACAGCGTGAAAAGCCGGAGACGAGGATCTTTGTACGCCGCGCACCCATCACACTTTTTGACAGGGTGCCTTGAACCGTGGCGTCAAGGGCGACTTCGCGCCAGCGAGATTGATCGCCGTTTAAATTGTAGTTCCCTTGCGAGTCCCGCGTTCTGCGCTACGTCGTTTCATTGATGCAAAGAAATATGGCCGTCCCCAGGACATTTGTACTGGCGTGAAAATATCTGTACAGTGTAGGTCGTACTTTGTACGGGTGTGGACATTTTGTGCAAGCAAAAGGAAACTGGAATTCCCTTTGGGATGTTCAAACTGAAGAATCGCTGGCACCTAGCATTCAGCGGCACTCAATCTTCAGACAATGGAAGAGCAGAAGAAATGCTTCTTTTTTTTTTGCGTGACACAAAGGCGATAACTTAACGCTAACGTGTGCAAGACGAGACTGAAATATTCATATTAGAAATGGCGCTCAGCGACTGCAGTGCGCTTCATATTGTCATCTTATCTGTATATGCTTTAGTGAATGTTCCCAGTAACGTTGCAGCCGAAATTTTATAAAATGAAATTTGCGGCTGAATGTAACATAACCGAGCAAAGGAGTGACGTGTAATTGTGTTCTTTGACACACAAGCCATCTATATATTCTAAGTAATTTTGAAACAGGCCCTCGCAAAAATCTCCTAAAGATTCTTGCGTTTTTCTTCATTTTTAATATACTTTAGCCTCCTCAGAAGCGTTGCGCTACGTGTGGAAAGGCTTCAGAGCCAATTAGATATTTCAGTTACGAATCGCACCGTCTGTCGGCCAACAGTGTACATACAGTGCGCCATCTCCAAAATAATGCCATGAGACGAAAGAAATGGGATTATAATTGCTGGGAAATGAAAATCACGAAAGAAGCAAGAGTCGCTCATCTCAAGACAAGTAATGCGTGTCGCTAAAATGCTTATGGGACAGCTCCTCGTTAATGTTAGCAAGCGGCAACAGGCCCCAAGTGACAAAAACCTAACTCACTTCTTGCATTACGCATTACGCATTACGCATTCTTCTTGCATTACGCAATAGCATTACGCGTGCGATTTTCTTACTTGGGTTCGGATCGACCCGTGGCAAGTTGATTTTTTCGTTCCGTTTTATTTCCCTATACTTTAGCATTTCTACATTCCAATTTAAAAAAAAAAGCTTTCTTTGTTTATATTCTCTTTTGACTGCGTATAATTGTGACTAACAAAAATCTGGCGCGTCGGTTCCTCTTCTTCTCGTTCCTTACACAAGAAAGCCACATTAGATACTTCTAGTAGATATCTTTAACTAGATTATCTCATGACGCCAGCAATGCCTTACTGCGATTCGCAGAGTTACTTAGTCAAAATTTGAGCTTATTTAGAAAAGAGGCTCCGCTGTTTTAAACAATATACTCGCTTGGTTAGAGACGCAAGCATGTACTTGAAACCAATGCAAGACACGGCCTCGAGTCATTCTGTAGACGTATCTTCTGTTACAATTGTTATCCTTGTTGTGTCATTTGTACTTTGATAGGTTTTTGCGATTGCAGCTGTCATAAAGACACAGTAAACATGTCGTGATGTTATTACCTAGTTGTTGCTAGACTATAGAGAGCCAAACAAGGCAAAGTGGTCACAAAAAGATGGATACTTGAAGTGATTTACACTGGTGAAACAAGGGTAGCCACAGAATGGAACCAACATTTCGACAAGGGACTGTGTCTTCGACATGATGACGAAAAGTCCGCCTGTCGAAAGCTTCTCTTGGTTCCCCGTTGAAGGCCATAGGGAGTACAGTTATGTTTATAATGCAGTGAAAAAAACAAGCAATAAACGAGCTGCTCCCAATAATTTTCAAACTTCTCCCGCAGGAAAAAACACCACTCACGCGGCAGCAGTCGTACCATTTCTCGTACCAGATCAGGGACGCGAAGGGCAACACGCAACATCATAGCGAGCAGAGCGACGTAAGGAACAACCGCCGGGGCTCCTACGGCTACAGGGACGCGAATGGTGTCTACCGGCACGTGACATACGTGGCCGACAGGAAAGGCTTCAGGGCGTGGATCAAGACCAACGAACCCGGCACCAGCAACCAGTCACCCGCTGACGTCCGGATTACTGCCGAGAAGCCACCTCCGAAGGTCGTCGACCAAGCCGCCACCCCTCCGGCCAAACCGAAAGTCGACGTAGATCCCGCAGACGTGATCTCTGCTCGACCAGCGGTCTCAGCCGTCCCTGCGTTTACTCACCCGGAAACGGTTCCCGTCCACCCAGTCCACACGGCGGGTGTAGTGCCTGCACCTGCCGTATCTGCCGCACCAGCTTTCCACGTATCGGCTGGCGGGTACGAACTTTCCAGGCCCGTGGCTCCGATACCAGCCATCGACATAGCCACTGGCGCCTATCCTACCTACGACTCGAAAAGGTTGTCTGGAGCTGGTTATGTTCCCACGGACTACGGCACCCATAGTGGGCTTCCCGTTCAGGATTATCAGAGGGTTCCGGAGGTAGGCGTTGCCGACTTCGAGTACTACCCAGAGCCGCAGGGGGTTCAACATTACGCCGGCGCAGATGGAACGCAGGGCTACGTGTACGATCCGCAGTCCTCATATTCAAAGCAGGCTATCCCTAACGCTGTCCCTGTTTACAAGTCCGTTCGCCGGTTTCCTACGCTGACCTCGTCTTCGGAGAAGAGGACCGACGAGTCGGACCAAATCACCGAGAAGTATGGGATTCCTGTGGGCGTCACGTACGTTAACCCGCAGGACGTGCACCGCCCCTTCGAGCGACCACAGTCGTATGACATCGCCCCGACCGGCGTGGCGGCTAGGTACAAGAAGTACCTCGACTGGAACCGGCAGGGCAAGCTCCGCGACTGAGTGTCTGTCGAGCGTGGTCGCCGGCGACGTCGCTTGTAAATATTCATGCCCTGGTGCGTGGTCTTGTCTGCGGGTTGTTTCTCGATCGTTATACTTTGCATGCGTGGGATATTTTTTTATGGCACGCTTTGTGCTGGTACAACAAAGCTTGTCTGAGTCTGTGTGCCATTGTGTTGTGATTGGTCTCATCGGTAACAATCGGCGTGAAAAGTTTGCTCAAATGAGGCAGCGATGTTGTTTCAATAAACCTCACTTCATGTTGTGCCAAATGAACAACGTCTCTTCTTGATGGAGTGAAATGGTACATCGCCTTCGGGGCCACGAATTGAACGGAATACAAGGGGGGAAGTTAATATTTAAATTGCATCTATTATGAAACATAGCAAGCCTCAAGAAGATGAACACCGCTCCTGAAAAGGGAAATATTTCTTTTACTGAGCATTAATGGGAGGAGGAGGGGGGCGGAGGTGCTTTTCAGTAGGCAAACGAGAGCACCCCTAGTTACTCGTTATGTGCCTTTGCGGTGACCTTATTGAATACGGTCGTGTTCGCCGAATGAATACAAGGCGCACTATGTGTAATCAGCAATTGATTTTTTGCGCAACGGAAACGCACTCGTTATAAAAAATACAACAAACCTAACTTGCTAATATTACTTTGTTTTCCTTTAAATGCTTGTCATTTAATGACAATGGTAGTGCGTGATGTTCATATTTTGTGTACCTGTCGGAGTGTGCGTAACGCATTATCCTGCTTGTTTTCTTTTTTTTTTAATTGGTTGCCACAATTCTGAGACTAATGTCGCCGCCATGCAGGTTGTGCGCGCTTTTGTGACAGAAGCTTTTGCTTGCAGTAATACGTGGTACACTTGGAGATATTAACATGCTTTAGCAGTACGTGTAAACTGACTGGTATAGACTGGCTGTTATCATTAATGGATGACTTCAGCTGTTTCTTTGATTTCCATTTCAATAAGAACCTGAGGCTTGGCTCTCTTTGGCGCCTAAAAATAATGGTTGAACGAATGAGTGGAGGTAAATGTCGTATTCTGAAATAATTACTTTGGGAAAAATTTATTTCGGCTTAAGAATTAAATTTGAGAAATCTACATACGTATGTAACCTAGGTCTACAAAAACTTCTGTATTACAAATGATGGTTTCCTGAACGCTGACCACTGAAGAAGGGCTATTACCCCTAAGAGAAATGTTGTAATCGCGCGCTCTCTTCTATGCAGTTTACGAATGAACTGCGAGAACGCTACCAAGACAGTTAATCATTTCGACTTTTCACGGGAATTGTCTCACTTGCCTTGGATCATTAACGGACCCAAACACTTCCCATAGATCAGTCTCGCCGCTTAATTTTGCAAAAGCCATTCTAAACTGTTTGTGCAAAGAGGGAAACTATCGGTAAACGTTGTTGATATACTGGCAGTTTCGTGACATTTATTCGTTTTAAAAAGGCGCCTCTATTTTGTAATCTAGCTTACGAGCTGGATTTCAAGATATAAACAGAAACATCAGGTGGCTCCCGTGCGAAGCAGCCGCTTCCACAAAGGACTAATGTGGTGATAATGCAAGGTGAGAATATACATATAAGGTGGTGACCCAGCTAAAGTGTGTGTTTGTGTGGAGGGGAGGGTGGGTGCGGGAGGGGAGGGTGCGGGAGGTCAGGTTAAATTATAATGGGATATTTCAGCTCGGGAATAAAGAGGGGTGCATTTTATATGGATCAATAAAATTTTGGATCCTACGGGCTCTCTGTCTTTTGCTGCGATGCCCCGCGCTTATGTGTTCATACCAAAATTAGCCATTCAATGCAATGGATGATTAGAAACAAATACTGCAAAATGAAAAGGACTGTTACAAAGTAAGGTTTCAGATAAAGATGACCAGATCATGAGCTTTCCCACCACCTTGATTCGGCTGTCAAAATGGTCACGCCACAAAAAATGTGTTCAAGCTAACTTCACAGCATTTGTAATTGCACGTTGTTCTTTTATTTAGAACTTTCTTTACTTCATAGTCACCTGTGGCTCATAGTGAAATCGGGCTCACTGCAAGAGGTAACCCTGTTATGAGGATATAAATTTGACAAATTGCAATGATCAATGATCATGTTTACTCAAGCTTCGTTGTTAAATAATACCACCTCTCCTACTCCCCTTCATCGGGCGCCTGTATCACGGTTTTCGCAAAGAAGGACATGAATTACTATATGCCCAAAATTCAAAGAAAACTAACATTTTTGTTGATTATCTATTCAGAAAGGAATTTTAAATTGATCACAAGCGCTTGGTTTCTATTTAGAGTAGAATTTAGAACTTATTCTGCGTTGAGTCAAATCGTTTTGGCGACTTCATGCCGCTCATCTTGTGACATATTATTTTATATTTCACTGACAAGCGTGGTTTCCTTCAACATTAAAAAAAATTAATTTACCCCAGCAAGTATGACAGAATGCTAACAGTGCGAATAGTTTTTACTGGCTGTGATATTCAAAGTAAAAAAAAAATAGCAGACGATTTTATGTTCATCCAGTTTAAAGGTATACGTTGCTATGGCAAAATGTTGCACAAAGAAAAAAATACAGCCGCTTCTAGGATAAGTGTGCAATCTGACATGTCTTCTATAGAGTTACACATTGTAGGATTTTGTAAATTGCTCATACTATGAGCTGATTTCCGTGCGAAAAAACAAAAGAAAACGGCTTTCCTCTCTTTTGAACTTCGCGTCGGACACAAATTACGCGCTCAAGTAGGCTCAGCGAAAGGAAGGAAGTTTTATTAGAACGCATGGATTGATTAACGATCAGCACTCAAGATCTTCAAAGGGAGTACTTCCGTCCCTACCCATATAAAGTAATATTTAAGCGAAGATACGAGCTATATCAATATATCAGTGACAGAACATTGCCATTCTTTTTTCTTTTTCCGTCCTGTCAGATGTAAGCTAGTAAACTCATAATGTATAAAATGATGCCAATGACTCTTGTGAAGAAACGGGGAATAATGGTCCTGTATTTACAAGATGCTTTTACGTTGGAATTGTTCCTAAGTGAGAATTCCAGCCAGTCCAGATACGGGGCATGCTAGCGGAACCGATTGGTCAGTGGAAAAAGGAACTTACGAACTAAAGGCCTTGCGAATTTGTGCACGGAAGCTTGAAAGAACGACGACAGCGAGCGCCACCTCGAAGAAAATGCACGCGTTGATGAACGTGCAGCCTTCTGTCTCTTGCGGCAGATGGCAGCAACGTGTGCATTTTAGCCTCCTCCTCGACTCAAACGGATCGACAAGGATTGAGGCGGAGACGTGCTCGCTCGTGGGAGGCTGAAATAATGCCCTTTCTTATCAAATCTATCTCTTTCTCGTACATTAGTTTAGGAAGCGGGAGGGAAGAAAGCGATGAGAACCGCGGCGGCAGGTAGAGTAATTCGTGGCTGATGGAGAGGGAGAGAGAGAGAGAGAGAGACAGAGAGAGAGAGAGAGGGCTCTTTATTAGAAAAACAGAGAATTTTGCCGGCGCGTATATAACCGCTGGCATGCTAGTCTGTATAGGGGTGGGGAATGGGATTAAAAGATTCCAGAAGAGAGTGGAAGAAAAAGAGGGTAAAAAATATGAAATGTCCGAGTGGACCCGATACTAATATTTACAGGTGACATGGCGGGAAAATTTAGGCTTTTGTATATGAAGGGTGCAATTTTTAAACCTTTCCTATTAGACCAATTTCGGACAGGTATTTGAAGAATAAATCCAAAAGCCGTCGCTGTTTTGAAGGGCCTGGCATTGGACCTAAGATGCTCGGTAACCTTAACGGTTCGTGGCAAATCATGTCCATTTGTTGCTCAAAAAATTGTCTCTCGTCGCGGTACGCGGGGCATTCTAGAAATATGTGCTCAATTGTCTCTAAGTTGCGACAGTTATCACAGTATGGGTTAGTGGTAAGCACTATGCGGTACAGATAATTGTTCGTGTATGCCACGTTCAATCGAAGACGATGGTACAACGTCTCTAAGTGTCGAGGAAGTGATCGTGGAATTTTCGGTCTCATTTCTGGGTCAATGTAACGCAGGAAGTTATCTTTGTGAAGCGGCATATTCCTGATGCAGTCTTTTTCTTGACAGGCATATTTTTTTTCCATGTTTGCAGCGTCGGCTTTTGTAAAAAATGTTCTTTTGAACTTGTGGTATTGGAGTCCATTTTTGGCAGCTTCATCCGCTCTTTCACTTCCCGAAATGCTGGCATGGCCAGGTATCCACTGAAACCTTATGCAATGCCCAGCAATCTTAGCCCTGTGGTGAAGATCATCATCACCATCATCATCAGCCTGGTTACGCCCACTGCAGGGCAAAGGCCTCTCCCATACTTCTCCAACTGCTCCGGTCATGTACTAATTGTGGCCATGTTGACCCTCCAAACTTCCTAATCTCATCTGCCCACCTAACTTTCTGTCGCCCCCTGCTACGCTTCCCTTCCCTCGGAATCCAATCCGTAACCCTTAATGACCATCGGTTATCTTCCCTCCTCAATACATGTCCTGCCCATGCCCATTTCTTTTTCTTGATTTCAACTAAGATGTCATTAACGCGCGTTTGTTCCCTCACCCAATCTGCTCTTTTCTTATCCCTTAATGTTACACCTATCATTCTTCTTTCCATAGCTCGTTGCGTCGTCCTCAATTTAAGTAGAACCCTTTTCGTAAGCCTCCAGGTTTCTGCCCCGTACGTGAGTACTGGTAAGACACAGCTGTTATAAACTTTTCTCTTGAGGGATAATGGCAACCTGCTGTTCATGATCTCAGAATGCCTGCCAAACGCACCCCAGCCCATTCTTATTCTTCTGATTATTTCACTCTCATGATCCAGACCAGCAGTCACTACCTGTCCTAAGTAGATGTATTCCCTTACCACTTCCAGTGCCTCGCTACCTATCGTAAACTGCTGTTCCCTTCCGAGACTGTTAAACATTACTTTAGTTTTTTGCAGATTAATTTTTAGCCCCACCCTTCTGCTCTGCCTCTCCAGGTCAGTGAGCATGCATTGCAGTTGGTCCCCTGAGTTACTAAGCAAGGCAATATCATCAGCGAAGCGCAAGTTACTAAGGTATTCTCCATTTACTCTTATCCCCAATTCTTCCCAATCCAGGTCTCTGAATACCTCCTGTAAACATGCTGCAATGCATGTCAGATAAGCAATGTCAAATGCTGCAGGTTGATTATTGCAATGCTTGTGCCTGTTCCACATACTTTGTAGGGCTGCTTTTGAATCTGTGAAAATCACCCATGTCTTTGGCGGCTGCTGTCGAAGTACATACACAAGGGCCTACTTAATGCCATATAGCTCCGCTGAAGTAGATGATGTCGCTCGCTCAAGACGAAACGAGAATCGTTGCCCTGTAGAGGGCACATGGAGCAACTTATGCTCGCAGTGCGTTATAGCTCACATAGGAGCATAGGTCGATATACTTATTCGTGAGTACGCTGACTATAATTCCCATAGTCACTTTTGCCGCCCACTTACACGTTTTCCTTTTCTTGAAAACGCGCTTTTATATCAGCAGATATCTTTTCTCCTATCTTCAGTGCCGAGTCTGACAGCTGAAGCCCTCGTACCTCATGCTACCTCATGCATGTTACCCCTCCATAAAAAACTTCTGCCATGTGCGCCTAGTGCTAGGACCTTTGTTGCTTTACAACTAAAAGAACCCAAGGATTATACCTTTTCCCTAGATCCTCGTCGCTAAAGCTGGTGCAGCGAATGGTGTGCGGTTGGAAAAAATTGGGCAGTTTCTGCCCAAATGGAGAATCATTTAAAACGATAGCAATGTTTACCATTGTTCCCGGGCTCCTCTAACACTGTTGTGGACACAGTGTAACTGGCTAGCGCGGCCAGTTTTAAGAAAACGCTGGTCTAACGTGTTGGTGCGATGGAACAAGAGAGGGAGCCGCAGTTACGCAGTAGAAACAGCGCACCAGTAGTTAAGGCTTCTCACAACACTAGCGTGATGAGGAATGTCGCCGTCAGTGTTGCAGACATCGCACTTTGCTTAGGCTTTGCACCATACCTCGATAATGAACGAGGTGAAACCGAAAGAAAATCGCTGGCGTTTGAGAAGGATAATAGAAGCCCTAAAGAAACAAGGATGAGACGAGTGCACACAGGACTCGCGCTTATGCTCGTCTCGTCCGTGTTTCTTTCGCGCTCCTGTTTTCCTTCTCAATTATCAACCAGCTAGCCCAAGAAAATGTTCCACTAAGGCGTTTGTAGCTTGAAATCGACTGTCCGTACCGCTAGGACTATTGTAGGAACCACGGTTAGGTCAAAGCCATGTGACGGCCTCGCTCAAAGGCTATCTCTAGCGCTTCGGCGCGGTCATGGTGGGGTAGGCCCACAGCTGCTCAGCAGGAACGCTAAGGAACAACACTCATGCCAGCAGCGGAAGGCAGAACTGTTGCAGGGGTGGCTAGAATAACGGGCCCTGCTGCAGAACTCACGTAGCAGAATTGACTTGTAGCGGAGCAAGAAGGAGGTGCGTTATCTTGTCTTTGCAATATTTGGAACCAAACGCATTGCGCCTATCTCAAGTATCTGGATAGCTTCCCATCATACCTTCGAATCCTCCTCGCACGGGCGCCCTGACAGCACGATGGTGGGGACGCAAGTGCTATCGCAATAATCATAAGGCCATTAGTTTTTTATCCTCCATCCCGTGGAATCAAACTGCTCTTTCATGGTGAAGTAGCAGCGGGAATGCCATCGCTTTTCGCAGCCATTTTTCGTGCAATGGCTAATAACCGAACTGCACGAAGTAACCCGTACGCCTCTTCCATGGCAACGAACACTACCGCGTCCATATATTCTTTTCTCCTGACACAATGGGTGATCGTCTGCTAAACATCCTACTGTAACCGCAGTCAAAGGGCCAAACTTGGTTTGCTGTGTCCGTCCGCCCGTGTTTTCGATCATACCGTCTTCGTCAGGCCACCATCATCATGGGGCAAATAACATAAAAACTTCGCCCGTCAGTGCGTATAAAATCCCCATGTCTACAAGCAGTTGAGCGTACGCTACACTAGCAACTGAGCTACTATGCAACATTCTATCGTGGTAATTTGCGCCGGATTTCGTGGGACCTATGCATACCCTTCGGAGGCCTCAAAATGCAATACTATAGTGGATGAGGACGACGTTGTGCCTATTACAAAGAAGATGATATTGAGAAAAGATGGCGATGTGCGCTGGGAGAACTTACTGCTTTTGCATTAAAAAAGTTGACAGCTGTAATAATAGCTGAAGTCTGACCCATTGCGGTGCCTCAAGCACTATGTTGTTGACTATGAGAGAGAGAGATACAGAGAGAGAAACATTTTTAAATCCGCCGGAGTAGCTTTGTCACTGGCTACTTCGTGTTGGAAGACATGTATATAGTGGGCAATGTCCAGTGAAGACAGTGTGCAGCGAACTACGTACGCGTTCCATGTGCGTACATGTTCTGTGCACAGCTCGTCAGAATGTTAAAGCGCCCGTCGAGTAGTTCTAGAGCTTGGAGGTGAAGCCATTCTGCGTTAAAAATGTCACGAGCACTCTTCTTCCTCGCAGTGCAGTTTGAGTGTTCTTCGGTGACCCCAGAACGGGTGGTCACACCCTAAAAAGTATGTCGTACAAGCTGGACAATTGGCGTCGAGTCTCTGACGTTCTGCGCAGCAATCAGGGCTGTCGCAGAGGATATATGAGAACGTCTCTGGATTATCACGTGCCTGACTGTTAGAATCATTTGTGCACGATGTCGCCACCATGATTCCCGGCTTCTGTGGCCACACTTCGGAGGGCGTGAAATGCAAGAGCGCTCGTTGACTTAGATTTAGGTTGGCGTGGAGTTTGGTAGCCCCAGTGCCGTCTTGTAGGCTTTCCTGATCAATGTCTCCAACTTTTCAATTTCCGACCTGGAGAGGTTAAAGAATGCTGTCCCGGCAAAGCTCATGGCTCTAGGAGTACATAATACCCTCAAAGAGATGTGGGAAGCACAATGCCTCTCACAACTCAATAGGCTCGCACTCACAAAGCCAGGTAGAGATCTGCTGGAAAGGATCCATATTAATCTGCCCTATACGATAGACCAAAGGGAACAGGTACCACGTGATGTGAGAAGACGCATCAACGTGTACCCCATTCCGCGGAACATGCATCCCGCATATAACATCGAAAGGAGAAAAGCAAGAGGGGAAGCCCTGCAGAAGGAATGGGACGAGCAACCTAACACCCTTTACGTGGACACCGCAGGACCAAAGAATGGAGTGATGACTATTGTGGTCTCAGCGCCTTCAGGATCGATGGTGAATGGAGTGATAACTATTGTGGTCTCAACGCTTTCAGGATCAATGGTGAACTGCGCTTCGATGAAAACATCCAACCCCACTCACGCAGAGGAAGCAGCTATTGCATTAGCTATAGCATCTAACCACAACCTCGATGTGCTCACTGATTCTCAGAACGCCTGTCGCAACTTCAATAATGAATTAATTCACAGGTCAGGGTTGTCATTGCTGATTAAGCATCCACCCAGGCAAGCCTCAGTCATCTGGTTTCCCGGTCCCCTGGAACTACCAGGAGGAAACGAAGCCACTCACAGGCATGCCCGAGCTCTTCTATACCGGGCGTCTCCCCTGATGACCTTGAAGGGTGCTGCGACCTAACTGCTTTAGCAGTGTATGCTGACAATCTCACACCATACAGAACAGCCAGGAAGGAGTATCCAACACCACCTAAATCCCTCAATAAGTTAGAAGAGAACACCCTTAGGAGACTACAAATCAATACATACCCAACGCCAGCTAAGTTACACCAGTGGTACCCTACATTATACTCCCCGCAATGCGCACACTGTGGAGAGGTAACTAACCTCTACGACATGGTGTGGGCATGCCAATTTAATGTCATAGTTGCCCCTATTCCAAATCCCTCAGAAGAGCAGTGGGAGGCTATTCTGTTCAGCGATCATCCTGACCGTCAGCACTGGCTGGTGGGGAGGGCCAGCGCCGCAGCAATCACCACTGGACTACCGGATTAGGCGGCCCACCCACGAGTTCTGCGAACATTCTGCAAATAAAGATGTTTTCAATCAATCTATCAAATAGATTTAGGTTCACGCCAATGAAACTCACGTGGTCAGAATTATTCTGGGATCCCTTTACTACGAAGTCTCTCAGAGCCACAGTGTTGCTTTCGGGATTAAAGTGGTACCTTGTTCGAACTGAAGGATTTCAAAACAGCTGAAAATGACGGGAAATGTTGAAATGTCTTTCTGCGTGCGGTCTCTCACCACTTATGCGCAGCTTCAAGATTGCAAGTATGCTTTGGGATGTCAAAGCCTATGAATATATCAATAAATTACTGAAGTCCGCTAATCTTTTTTTTTTTTTGCGCATCCGAAAAGCGCGTGCAAAAATATATACTACTAATGACACAATTCCAGATTACATTAAGTACCGACTACTCGCTATTGGCACTAATTAATTCCTGTCTCCATAATAAACCCAAATGTAGTGCAAAACCTGCTGTTACGGCAGCTTTGCCCTAACGCTGGTGAGTGGAACCTGCGCTGTCGATTGGTTTATTTCGGGAGCATCTATGAATCGCCAATCGATGCGCTTTGGGCTGCCTGCGTCCAGTTCTGTCCTGTAGGAATATTATTCCAGTCCAGGTGCAAATACCACAATGTTACGCTGAAATATGACCAAAGTAGAACAACGACATATTTATCCGATTTGCGGAGGATAAAAATCGACATTTCGAGTTTCTAAAATGTTTACTTTAACGTGACTGTTCACATATCTCCTTGATAAGACTGCGCCTGATTATTCTTTCTGCAGCTTCCATTGGAGTGTAATACGTGATTCACTTGCGTTGTATATGTAATTATTTTGTAGTAAAGATTTTGTTGCACGTGGCTAATGTTTCGTTAGTGTTTAGCAATAATAGTTATTCGTGGAGTAGTATATATGCTGGAACAGCTTATTACGTGACTTATGCGTAGTATGCTGTCTGGCAATTGCTTCACATGTGCTAGGACCATATTTTGCGAGGATTCGTTTGCTTTGAGCTCATTTCTCGTCGCTGTTTGTGCCGGGTGTCTAATTTCGGCGATAGAGGTTACACGGCTGTATGCAAACTAATGTCGAATAGCCAATTGAATAGAAAGTGAAAAAAAATGTTACAAAAGGCGGTCTTTGGTTGCTAAATCGATCTCTTGATGATACGAGAGCACTGATTGTGTTTCTTCAGCTTGCGAAATGTAAAATTTATTTAGACTTTTCAGCTGCCAAGAGAGCGGGCTATGTTTTCGTAATAGCAGCACTCCGACCTTAACCCGCACATATATGCGCACATATACCCTGACCAAGTAAGCCCACTCTGTAGATTCTGTGGAGAACTAGCAGCACTGGATCACAGAGTAAGGGACTGCTAGGAGGACAAGCCTCCCCAGGACCTCATGGCCTCTCCCTCATGGGAGGCAGTGGTGCTCAGTTCCAGCCTGGACACCCAACTACAGGCCATAAAACGAGCTCAAGAGGTCGCCATCAAACATCGCTTCACGGTGACTTCGTTAGCCTGAAGAAACCGCGCTTGATCACCCCCGCCTAATGCTGACGAAATAAGATGTTTCCTACCTACCTACTCCGACCTTTCTCAATATGACGTATGTTTTCGGCTTAGTTTCCTATCGCTGAACCACCGATTCGATAAAGAACCTAAGAAAGTAGAAACGGGAAGACCAACATTTTTATTTCAGTAAAGCTGGCATCAAAGCAATGAATACTCGCAGCGCTCAAGCGCCAATACCAAGGCTTGTTTTTGGTATTTGGAACTCAATTACCTGCACACCGGAATAAGACAAAGCCAGAACATCAAGGAAGTTTACAAGGACTAGGACGTATACAGTGACCAGGGAAGAAACACATAAAATAAGAAGACGCGCCACAACAACAAAACAGCATATCGAGTACAGGGAAATGACAGTGACTTTGGTATAACACTGAATAAAAAGGCCAGCACTTAAAGAATTCATGGTCCCCAACACCTGAAAACGAGCTTTGCATCTAAAAAATGTGTCAAGCTTTCTCGAACAGTTCATATCAATTTATACTCACTTGTATAATCAAGAGTATTTGTTTTACAGAACTCTGTGCATTGCTTTGAGTGCCCTGCATAGCCCTTAAGATTTATGAAGCTCGTGCATGCAGACTCCAACATTCTTACAACCAGAAAAGGAATTGAACCGATGAGTGTTCGTTATGAATTATTACTATCACAAAGTGCTTTATAAATGCAAATAAATAAAGGGTGCCTCATTCCCCATAAAAAAAAAAAAACATCCGTTGACATCACGTAGACACCTAAAAAAATGTGACGATGTTTTCAATGAGGCAGTTTGCAATGTCAAAGGAAATTCCTGCGAGAGCTCATGGAAATATCGGCAGCTAAGTTTAATGAACTACAGTAAACCACAAAAGCTTACGGACCACGGGATCTGAGAAAACATTCAATTTCCGAGCATCCTGTAACAGTAGTCAGTAAATCCGAGCATCACAATGTTGTTCCCATGTACTGCTAGAGGCTGTAAATGTGAATACTAGGCTGCGTTGTGAGGCATGCGCAGATATTCAGCTTTTTCTCAGATTTCGAGCTCCGTTAAATTCTGTGGCTGAGTGTACATTGTCACGTCAGCTCTCTGCATACACAGAATGCGCAAAGTGCTATAACTGCAAGCGACGTGCAATAAAAACAGCGACGAAGTTGCGTCATCGATCATGCTTTAAGACATGTGACAAGTAAATGTCGTACATACGAGATAGAATAAAAGGAACCCAACACCAGAATGGGAGACCTGAGGCTTAGAAGGACCTTTGTACACTGTTATCCACGGCGCGACTATAGATATGATTTCAAAGGACAGACGCATGTCTCAAACTACGAGAGATTGTGCTGTGCTGCAGACGTTTTCATGCCACAGATCTTTAGCCTTCCCAAGCATTCATATGAAGTAGGATTTGGCACCACCTAATTAGTTTGCAAGTAACAACAATCCTGATAGACCGTGTCCGATATTTATAAAGTACAGTAATGGAGAAGGGGCCGTATAATGCCACGATTGTTTTCATTTTCCAATTTTCTTGTCCTTCATTATTCGCTGGCATGACACTACGTCATAATGATCGCCGGCATCATCCACTACATTTGAGGAGTGATAACAAACTAATAGAATCGGATGAAAAGAACCTTTACATAACACGACCCCAACATGCTTTTGTCCTCATTTGTCGTAAACACTGCACGACAATTTTAACGTAGGACATATGGCTCATTATGTTGCCAAGGGGGAGCAATTTGCAGCACGCACAAAAAAAATATCGCAATCACTTAAACTTGTGCAAAGTCAAGTTACCACGTGAGTTGCGCTATGATAATTTTAGCTATGTCTAATAATTAGCGCATCCGTTCATTTTGGCTACCTTTACAATGTGGTGCCAGTTATTCAACTTAGTCTTGTCATCAATATCCCAACGGGGGAACGTGTTGCTGCCTTCGCAAAATCCAACAATGCAGCAAAAGTCACTAAACACAGGAAGTTTAACCTGCTTCCTGGTGCAATTTTCAGAACACCCCTGTTTTCGAGAAACGACGTCCGAGCAGGCAGCCCTCCAGTGGCCAGTCTAAATAACCGCCAGAAATGAAGTAGTTACAATGAAAGCGAACATACTTAAACAAAATCATGATGCAAGACTGTGCCGACTGAAACACCGCACGAGATGCGTGAGACAAGGCGTTAAACATTACGAAAGCTCCTGGCCAAGCGACACAGCCCTGTACAGTTCCGACATCTGGCGCGAATATTGTCGCACATGGCTATGACAAAGCAAAACAAGAGATTTTTCTCAAAGGCTCATCTCGGTCAGAACCACAGAGTCAGATATTTGGAAGGGCTGTAAATTAGTAGAATTAGTAGCGTGGCGCTTCTAGGAGGCCCGTTATTTATTAGGCTTCCTTGTGTTTCTCCTTTTTTCCCATTCATTCGAAATGAGACAGAGTGCTAATCTCGAGATTTAATCATACTATTCTTCTATATGGGCGTTCTTTTAAAGCATACGTCGATTGAAGCCACTTTTTGCTATCTGGAGTGATAAGCTTTGCCTGCAGCCTCATAAGCCTCTTTCTTCATCGTTCATTGCCAAGTTTGTGTCAGCCTCTGGCAAGTTCTTAATAGATACGGCCATTAGTTGTGTTTTTGAATAAAACAAGACTTGCTATCAAAAATAGGGATGAGTTGCTATCAAAAATAGGGCTTTTTTTTTACGTTTGTGTCCTTCCCTGTCATGTTGTGCTGAATCTGATGAGCTATTTTTTAGCGGCGGTGGTGGTGTCAACTACAGGCGGGCTTAGCATATCAATCTAGACCGACGGTTGACCCGTCCGGGCGAGTCCTGAGTCCGCTAGAGACATTAGCGGAACTCCGAATGCAGGTGTTCGCTACAAAGTGAAAATTTAGCGGGGCACTTTTTTTCGACATGCGCTAGTGTTTTTCAGAAACACTAGATGCCGCGGATGAGCACACGGATTATCTTCTGTTCGTGGCTTCTCAAGTAAAAATTGGATGAGCCTCCATTCATCGCGAGCGCTACTAGGGATGTTCTACAGGCAACACCTTCCTCGGGCTTTACTCTGTAGTTCGGACACGGCGCCTGGCACCATGAACTATCTAGTAGCGTGATCCGTAGCCGTGGTGGTGTCCAGCAAACGCGTACGCCGGCACTGTGAGCTTGGCGTACGTGGGCGCCAGGAAAGCTGCTGCGGCCTTGACCACAGGACCGCTGACCACTGGGTTGGCATTGTAGACGGCGTCGGCGCTAGCGCCGGCCTTCGTTCCAGGCTCGTTCGTCTCGATCGTGGTGCGGAAGCCGTGAGCGTCGGCGACGTAGTTGACTCGTCGGTACAGTCCGTTGGCGTCCGTGTATCCGTACGAGCCAGTCTTCACATTGTTTGAGTCGCTCTGCTCGTTACGGAACTGCTTGTTGCCATACTCGTCCACAGTGTCGTAGCCGAACGTGTACGGCTGCGGAGGCTGAGAGGAAACAGATGAAGATTCGAAAGTTTAGATAATATTTAAATTGCGCAAATCCAAGGAAAGCAATTGTTATCTGCCAATAGGAATGGACAAGAAGAAGGGGGAATGTTACCTCTCGCGCTTAAGGACATAATTCCTCCGAAACGACTCAACCACAACGAGATACGTGTAGACACATGACACAGGAACGTCAAACTTCGCGCGATGCATATACATTTGTTATACAGATGTTGAAAGTTTATTAAAAAAAAGGTCGGTTACAGAGTGTCTTTTTAATACTTTGGCTAGAAATGGCTGGTTGTACGTAAAGCTATCGCAAAATTGCAGATTTGAAATGTAACTTAGTGAGGTAAATGTTTGAGTTAGTTGGTGAATCATCCTAGATATTCTTACAGCACATTGATGAGTATGAAGAGAGACAAAAAACAACAGACTCTGCGGTCTTTGATGGATTTTATTTGCGTAAACAACGCTCATATATGTTTGTGCAGTGATAACGCCAAATAAACAGCACAGAAAACACCCAAATGAAAACTACGGCAGAACACGTGGTAACGTAATACATGGAACCCCTCTTACTTATACATCATATCATGGGCACGTCTGATATTCAGATAACTGAACTCTTTATCGGGGACGGCAGCCTATGGGGCATTTCACGTGCATTGAGACATTGCGGCATCTCGAGAGCCTCAACTATTTCCCTTGAACTTTCACTATTCTTGCCTACAATTATACAGCCATGAAAATTCTGTATGCAGCCGCATTGTGCAGTGCAGAGTGAAAAGGCGGCCTGTACGCCCGAAGAAACTCCGCGCACAATGTTTTATTCACGCTGCTCAGGTTCTTGAGGTCTGTAGGCCTTCATGACATACTTTAAGACTGCCGCTTGCTACCGCTCTACAGCATACGCGGTTATACAGTTTTTATGTTCAGCTATCCTTCTGTCTCTCTCTCCTTCACTCTCTTTCTCTTTTTATCCTCCTATGTAGGGTAACGAACCGGAACTAACTCTTGTTCACCTTCTTGCCTTTCAATGACTTATTTCTGACTCCCTTTCAGCCAAGTGCCATTTATGCCCTGCCTGACATTATCGTCCTGCTCGCGCACGCTACATCCGCTCTGTTCAACATAGTATTAGCCGAATGAATGCGGGATGAATACTTGAAGCCGGCGAGATGGCGCTCTCGGGCAATAATGCGCGTAAGTGCGCCATCGATTGCTCTCATAGCTGAAGAGTTACATTAATGAGTTAGCGCACGTCTCTTTGATATGACGTAGAAGTAACAGTAGCTCCATGTGGTGTAATTATGTGACAACGGTGCTTCTGTATTTCTCGTTGCACAATCATGTACAAGTTTCCTTTCTGTGAATAAAATCAGTTGCAAGCCATCACTCTCCGTATCGTTTCATGTCTGCCCATATTTAGCCTTGCGCTGCAAGCAAATGCCAATGAGCTTAAAGAAGCTCGTGGGAACGTGGCCAACAACTACTCATCACAAACAGGCGCAGGCTGTTTTTAAAAAGTTTGTGAAAGTCCCTGGTATTGTGGGTACATATTACGCGTCTAATATTAGTTTCTGTGGTGTTGTTGATGTGTCATTTTATGAGCACTTTTATACTGAGTCTTCTTACCTTTGTGATATTTTGTGATACACTTTCAGACTATACGCTTTCTCCAGTGTTATATTTTGAATATGTATTGTACCTGTAGGGTTTGTGGCGTTTAGAACCTGTAATTTTATAAAGTGTCATATGCCTTGGGTCTTTATAACCTAGGTGATATAATGCAACATAGTTGCATGCTCGCGGAATTCTTTTCGTGGGAGCATTCAATGCGAAGGCCCCAGCCACTATTGCTCCCGCTTCACCATTACCTAAACATTCCGTGACGTACGAGGAAAAGTGTGCTCAGTGAATGGAAAAGGTGGAAGAATTTACTGGTAAAACGCCATTTACTCGTTAAAAATGCTCAAATTCATCACGCACTCTCATGCTTCGTTGGAACTGGGACAGTGGGCGCCAAATTCGTGGGAAATTGCTGCTGAAAGTGATATTTGCCATTCTTCAGTGCTGGTAGCCTCAGTGGGAGCATGAGCTTTTGATATTATGCTGCTAAGTCGTAGATGACCGATATCTTCTTGAGATCCTTTTTAATGCCATTAACATTCTGAGGATACTTCATGCACTTTGCAGTTTTATGTCTATAACCATTTTCCTGTCAACTTGGGTCACTAGGTATGTCATGGTATGTGACTAGAGAATCCTGCTCTTGTACTCAGGAATCCGGGTTGGAAAATAACCACCAAACCAACGTCAGTCACTGAGTATGTGGAACCGGGTATTGGCAGCTCTTCAGTCAACCTCCTCCACGCCAGCTTGGGTCAGTTTGTGCCAGTGGGTATGGGCCACTCATAAATAGCAAAAAAATATCATAATTTAAGACTTCGGTGCTAAGCGGAGTCAAGCTTGCGTCAGATATATAGAGACAATCTTTTCTGAATATGCAGGGTGCAGGGTATCCTAGCTAACTTTAGCCAGAGTTTAAAAATATGCAAGTGCCACTTAGCTGAACAAAGCTAAGGTAATATTGTCTGCCGTCGCTTGGAGATACTCCAATTATTCTTTCCATTTCGCCTAATTAGATATTTAGTCTTCATTATTTATAAACTACTCAAATATTATAATTAGATTGCAGAGAGACATGATAACACTCCTGATACAGCTTCCTGTTGCTCAATACGTGCGACATAAAAGTGTTTTTTCGAGCGTGAAAGAAGCCCGCGATTACACGCAAAGTGCTTCGAGCGGCCAGTCGCGCGGCAATTTTGCGTGCATTTGCGGATTTCTTTCATTCTCGGAAAAACACTTTTATGTAGCACGCTATGAGCAACAGAAAGATGTATCGGGGAGTTTTTCACCTCGCTCTACAATTTTCTCATTTACACTTCTCATCTAATCATATTATTTTAGAAGTTCATTAATTAATTAGGACGAATTACCTGATTAGGCGGAATGAAAAAAAAAAATCTGAGTATCCCCAAGCGACGGCAAAGAACGTTACCTTGGTTCTGTTCAGGTATACATGGCACTCGCACATATTTAACCTCTGACTAAATTTAGCTGGTTCACCCTGTATATTCACAAACGCACTACGCGCGGACTTCTCCTTGACACAGCTAGATGGCGCAGCGTGATCAGAGGGAAGCGTGAGAGAGGAGCTTGGTGGCGTACACACCGCATACGTCGCACTTCTCGGTTGTGGCACTATGGAGTGTTGCTGCATTGTTCCAATACTAATCGCGTTAATGTCGACATTCATCTTCAGATGGACTCGGCTGGATTTTTACGCAGGATTTATTTGATCCACTGACACTATCTGCGCTTTGGCTCTTCTGAATTCGCTAATGCGTTCTGTAGCTTTCGGTCCGCTGCAAGGAGATTGTAAGACGGGCCTGCAACAGTGAAGCTGCTACGTCTGGCAGATAAAGTCAGCCATTGCCTCCGGCCTTTACTTTTACACCCTTTTATAGAAAGAAGTGTGCTTCAAAAGGCTTGTGCTCGAAAGAAAATTTTATCACGGTATTATGTGCTTTGTGAAGAAGTGGAATAATTGTGAGATATCAAAAGCTAAATTGTACAAGTGCTTATATTGGCGCGGGGGGTTATGCAGAAGGCTGTGCACAATGAGAATGGCAAGTAAACTGCGCTCCATTCGCAGTAAGTCCCTTGTGATGTATATGCTACTCTTGGCAATTTGTTAGACGGCAGAGTGTTTCAATCTTGCATGCACCGAAAGGTAACCCATTTAAATTATGTTGAACATTTATTAAAGGGGCCCGCGACCACCCCACGGGCTTGGTGAACATAGTCCGTGGGTAGCATACGCTTCTGTGAACATCTAAGCCAAGTTTTGCTGTCGTACGCGGTGCGTGGAGCTCGCAAGCCGATCGCGAAGTCATCTTTCTCTCAGGCACTCTCTTTTCAACAGAAGGCCCTGTCCGCGCTCTCTTCTAGACGCACTATTTCATCATCGGCCGCACTATTTCGTCATTCCCTTAGACGGCTGCTATTGGTCGGTAGCTGACATCAAGCTGCGGTCGGATACATGTCGTAGATATCGCGGTTGCCGCAGGGTGCCGACACGAGTCCACGGGATAAGCGCACTGCGGCTCACTCAGGGAAACCGTGTTTGGCTTATGTGTAGCGCGTCGTAGGCACCAAAGGCGGAAGTCGTGGCGTCTACTTTAACATCCAAAATTAAATCTGAACAGCGCGCCGCGGTGACATTTACATGGTGGAGCGTTTTGGTCACGCCCCACTGCACTGTATCTTTCGCAATGCAAGACATTGAAGAAGGAACGGGAGCACAGCGGAGGCCGTGTTTGATTGTCAACAACTCCGCTTCTGCTAAACGCATTGAAGTACTTGTTGTGGCAAAGTATTTCTAAAATAGCCTATTTACCCTTGAAATGCCTTGCTCCACTTCAATAAAGAGTGGTTCAGGACCCCTTTAACTGGCAACGCAACTTCATGTCAGAATTGGTTTTCCGACGACCCAGCTTTTTTATCCAGTGATATAAACCAATCTCACACAAATGAGCATGTGATGGCTTCTTCGCCTGTATTGGTCGCTACAAAAGTTGATTTTCGTGACTGTAGACGCAGAAGGCTCACTAATGTGAACGAGTGGGACGGATCTGCATGAGTGGCACTTTTGAACGAATATAAGCTAAAATAGCAGTTAATGTCATGGAACAAGATGTCTGTCGATGTGGTACAGTTTAAGTTTCAAGCTGCACCTCGTACTGTGGATAATCAGCGCCAACTTTCTGGGTGATGACAAGGCGGGCTGGTGCAAGCTAGCAATGATGGTAATGACCGACAGAAAGAAACTTATTGTAATGGAACTACCAAGAACGGCAAAGATTGTGCGCTTACGCAGATCCGCGTATTGCGTAGTAAATTGGTCATCAATTAATTGCCTGTAGACGTGGATAGCACCGAGACTGTTGGTGAGGACTGAATAAAGGGAGAAAATTCCTGTCAGCTAATGAGCGTCGGTTAGCTTGGGCTGTGCTACCAAAGCTGTGCTGCTGGAATGTGCAACATGTTCTGAGGCATGTGAAATCATCCAAAACAAAAGTATCCTCAATATGGAAGGTGTGGATCAAAAATAATAACATATATCTGGGCTGCAATACCCTCGTGATTTGCGTCTAAACATGGCGAATTTTCTACTTGACGTAACGTAATTACTCGTCGATCGAGAAAATTTGCTAGTCAGACTAAATAAGAAAGAAAAAGCAAAGCACACGACTTACGTAGACGGGCTCGGCCAGGCCAACCTTAGCGACCACAGGTGCAGCTGCGGCAGCAAAGACGGGTCCACCAAATCCGCCATGGTGGAAACCGAAGCGTCCGCCGGCGTAGGCACCCGCTGCCATGCACAGAAGGATAAGCTGCAAAGGAAACTGATTGTCAACACTGGTCACTTTAGTTGACGTTTTAGTACCTAATAGACACCTGCGATGTTTCTTGCGTTTGCCGGCTACTCTTATATACTGTGAGCCATGAGGAAGTTTAAATGAAAGAATCCCATCACGGTATTATAAGCGGCACCACATACAGCGCCCTCCTTGTTAGTAGTGTGGTTATACAAGGTCCAACATTGACGTTAAGCTTTTAACTGGAGCAAAATACAGCGCAAAAGGCCACACTCGTTGGCATTGGCCACAAAGTGATATTACTCAACCTTGTTTAGTCACAAGATGACCCCTTTTTATAATCCCTCTCCTTTGCTTGCCGCCGTGAGTTCCACATGTTAATAATATACGGTCATAACAGCAAGCAGTGGATATATGGGACACTAGATAAAAGAAGTCTCGGTGTTCTTCCATTTATGTCTAACATCAAGAATTTGAATTACTTATTGTTACGCCTTCTAATAAAAAAAGATATTTAAGAGGTTATGATCCTAAACCTGCGTTGCGGGCAAGCATATGAAAAATACGGGAAAAGGTATGTCTCATTGCCCTTGCATTTCTCATTCATTTGCGGATGGACGTTCACAGAAGTAAGCACGCCTGTGTGTGGCTACAAGTCGTAGGAAGACGAGAAACAGAACAATTTTGCTTTAAAACAGAGAACCGCATGACTGACACCTAACGTCGTGGCGAAGCTGCCTGCTGATGTAAATGTTGCTATCCAAGGTCAGTTTCTTCCGGAGCACTGCAGGTGATCGGAACGTTACGTGGATTAGCGCTCTCGTAACGACATTTGGTTCACCGAGCTGACATCTTCAACTTAAGCTGCGAGGAGTCGCACAAGAGTTGGAACGCTCTGTCTACATTAGAAAAAATTGACGGAGAGAAGCGCTCCACAGCAAACGCGCATGGCGACACAAGTGCATACGCATAATCCCACTATAGGTCCTAAACGCGAGCCCTGTTAGGTGATAAGTTACAAGAGTTCTTTCAGAAACTAATATATCTCTTACCTCCGTGTGGTTCATGCTATAAGAGAAGGAGAGCTCATGAATCTATAGATTCCACCGACGTCGCTTGCATCCTTTTGACGAGGACTGCTACAAGCGAATGCGCCCACAGACACAGGACATTGCCGGTAAGGACGTCGTGACTCATAATGTACGCCCTCGCACGATTTGCCTTGATTGGAGCGGTCTTTTCTTCACGTCAAATAATTATGTCTTCGTAATTTCTATTCTTATGTACTGGACGTTGAGAGTCTTATTTCAAGTTTTCTCTAGTGACAACTACGTCTGCTGTATTCACGTACACATTTCATAATGGACAAGACTAAATGCTACATTAATTTGTACATGAATATTTGTCTCTTTGGGAATACGAACTATAGGGAGCAAGCGCATAAGCGAGTCGAAGCTACTCCAACGTTGCTCATACGCACGCCTTGTGAACTTGACGACGGGCACAGAGCCATCATAAAGCAACGTAACAGTAATCGACGTGTGTTCTATCTTTGTTACTGATAACAATGTACTATGTAACTAATAATACTCGCTTTCAAGGGACTAAATAGCATGGGAGAGATCTGCGCAAATTCTATGAGCCGTATGGCTTCGGTGAAGCGGAAGCGATGACAAAGGACAAGGAAGGAACTCAATCACTCGTTGACCGCTCATTCACTGGCTTTTGTTTGCCTTCATCGGAGCGAGGAATAAACGTCCATGCAGCGTTCCCAGTCTGCTCAGTTAGGATCAACTACAATCCCGCCAGTCATAAAACCAAAATAAACTTGAGGTGGGCTTCGAGAGTTCTTCAGCAACGAATAAAGCGCCCTGCCGTGGGTAACAATCAAAGTTCTGTATCGCAGAAAGGCTATGTCTGTTCTACCTGCGTGCGCTGCTGGCGTAAAGTTATTTTCAACATACAGGTGTCGACACTGGTGCTAGACGTTATAGCATGCTGCATGCTGCAGTATCCTTTGCGATACTAGCTTTGCTTATGTAAAATAAGTAGCCTCATAATCTCATAAGGTAGAACGAGCGCATTATAGAAGTTGCCGCGCTCAATTTTCTTTGAGCATGGGATGCTGTTTGTCGTTCATTGGGATAAAGAAGTGATATTTAAATAGACGGAATCAAAGCGAATGCAAAACCATATAGAGAATATAGTAGACGTCCCTTCTACTATACAAACGGCACCAATAAAAAAATTGGCACTTGACAAAAGGAGTTAATTTGCAGACACTTTTCGTAAAAAAATGCTAGGCAAGGAAAAGGAGACACTCGGAGCTTCTACTTCATTAGCCCTAACGCGGTTAGTGACGAGACATTATTAATGCGCAAGGGTAAGAAACTTCTAGCCCTGAATTGCGAAAAACCAGTGTGCACATAGTAAAAATTTAGCTATCTTTTTAGTAGCGCTACAAAACTGGCACTTTTTCTATAAAGTTAAGCATAGTTCTACACATTTAATATACCTTGGGAATGTTGTGTTCTACGAATACTCGAAGTGCGAAAAGTTATAGAGGAGGGAAGGTTTCACTGAAGGAAACCTTTAAAGCTATAAGTGTGAGGAAGCAGTAAGTCAAAAGAGAATGAAATTTGTGAAAGCATTGCAGGCACATACGCTCGAACTCATTTATAACAAAGCCACATAAAATAAACTTTTCTTTTTTCTATGCTTTTCCTTCATGCAGCAAACCTCCCAAAAAGTTTGCGGAAGGCTTCGCATCGATATCCTGTCGCTGCGATAATCTGACTGAACGAGCAACGATAACAGTGTTGCAGGAACGTCACGGAGACCACACCTGTTAAACAAAACGCACATTGGAGGACTCGTTAATTTACAGACATGAAAATAGCCAAGTGCTAGCTTTGGATGCACAATTGAGCGATAACTGCGGCGTTCGGGATTATGTTCTATTTTAATGTAGCTTGCATGGTTATAATGAACTACTTGTTGCTGGGCTAGTCTGTTCGTTTTTGTTTATGGTCTAACATACGGAAAACGATAGAAAGATGCTAGATGACATGAAATAGCATCACGTGAACTGAGAAGGCAGCCGAATGTCTTAAGGCATTGCAGAAACTGGAAACTCTACTGTATATTCTTCAGATATAACACAGTTATTTAATGCATTAGCATTATTAGGGTACTTACCGCCCTTTCCGGGGGCAGGCTGGCTGGCTGGCTATCTATCTATCTATCTATCTATCTATCTATCTATCTATCTATCTATCTATCTATCTATCTATCTATCTATCTATCTATCTATCTATCTATCTATCTATCTATCTATCTATCTATCTATCTATGCTTGTATCTAACGTTTTCCCGCATACTTGGGTCATTGGGAAGTCAGTGGTGGAATGGCTAGACATCGGGCTGCTGAGCTGAGGTAATAGGGTTCGAAACCAACCGTCGGACCAGTGTTGGTCACTGAGTATGTGGAAATGTGTGCCCACGTAAGGCTCTTCAACGAACCTCTTTCACACCGACATGGGTCACTGTAGATGCGAGACTGCGCGCGTGCCACTGGGAATGTGCTCGTCTTCAATGAACCTCTTTGTTGCCTACTTGCGTCACTTGCTATGTGCCAGTAGGTGTGTGCCACTCTCCAATAAACGAATTGGATGCCAACTTGGGTAACTAGGTACGTGACACTGGGAATACGCCGTTCTATAATGGCAAAAACGATCCTTTAAAATTTTCCGGTGCTGAGCGGAATCGCGCCAACGTCACAAGGGCTACTCACGGACCGCAAGCTGACATAATAGAGACTTTTAGCGTGTCCGGTATTCGGGCAAGCGCGGGCGGTTTTCCGGTTTAGCGGGGGCGTCAAGGTGAGCGGGCAGATTGGTGGCGCCAGCTGGTGGCGCAAAGCTCAACCACACAAACACAGAGCTAATTACTATATTCTGCTTAGCTGCTGGCGTAAATTTTCGACAGTGGCGTAATCGTGTTCACAATTACGCCGCTGCCAAAAATTTGCACGAGTGGCGAAGCAGGATATGGTGAGTTACTGCAGTTTTCGCTCTGCGTTTGTCTGGTTGAGCTCTACAACACCAGGCGGCTTCACCGCTCACGTTTACGCCCCGACCATCCGGTAATCCGCCCAAACCACTCCCGTTTACCGGAATAGCGTACAAGCTAAAAGTCTCTATTGCCAGGCTGCGGCACAAGCGGACTGTGTAGGTGCCACTTTTCAATGAAAGCTTTCTACGTCGATGCTTTAGCAAGCTGCGCCTTGAATGCATTAGGCATGTGCCGCTCTTCAATGGACCTCTCGCCAACTTGGGTTACTGAGTACGTCCCAATGAGTGTGGGAGCAACCGAGGGAGCAATCCACAGCGTTCACAGCCACTGACTTGCCACGCTTCTCGTCCCGGAGGCCACGCATGGGCTTCGCGGCAGTGCCACTAGATGGCGCAGCGTGTCCAAAAAGAAGTGCGACAGAAGATCCCGTTCGCCTTATGACAGGTTCCTGAGTGTACGGATGCACCGGCGCGCAATGCATTTCAGACGCCGCAGGCAGGCTTCGCGGCGGCGGCGCTGGATGGCGCTGAGTGTTCTTAGAGGAGCCCTACAGAGGAGTTCCGCGGCAGTACACATACATCATTTCAACGGTTACAATACGTCGTGTCGCTATCGTGATTGAATTCTAACGCATTACAGTCGATAGTAATCGTGAGATGGGTTCTGCCTCAATTTTTCAAAACTTCGACACCGGAGGCTCTATGGTCTCAGCTGACCTGACGCACTTTCCTCTCCTGTCGTTTCTTCACGTCAATTGCCGCCTTTTACCATATAGCCAAGCATGAGCTAGCAATGACTGATGCATCGGCCCAATGTCTCTGTGTCCCTTTCCACACTTTGAGGCGCTCCAAGCTTGAATATTCTGTGATGACACGGACTAGCCTAACAGGAAGGTCTTCTGGAAATTGCGCACCGTGTATGTCTAAATGTACTATGTTTTTTTTTTTCACGCGGCACACAGTCTGCTGGCGACCCACTATCAAGTTGCTACGTACTACTACCTTTTATTTTTGCCCCGCATATTTCGACTCCCTTCTTCGCTCTAGTAAAGAAATTCCGACTTTCTAAGAAACTGCTACGTCGCAGCCAGTTTTGAACTGCAATATGTGCGCAATGGTCTGAAGCATTTCCACCCTGCTAGCACACATTAAGCACGCAGACACAGTGATGAACATAGCCGACCATTGTGTGTCCAGTGCTAAATAAGATCTTACATAGTCCCTTTTGCCGATATACTGCACACATGTGTGCTATTTGCTAGCGCCAAGCCATGATATCTCCCTATTATTGCACTCTTTACATGTTCTTGTGAGGGTGACTCTAACTACAAAGAAATTCTCTCATAGCGACTGCTCGGAGCGCCGTGGAGAAGTTCATTATAAGCTGGCTGCAGTGGAATGTAAGCAACACGTCGGTAGCCTAAGACATTCCTGTCGAATGTTTTCTGCAGATCGTTGAACTCCTTGATTGTCCGGTTCTTTGCCTTCCAAAAGTAGATCGTTAAGATGCCACGAATTGAGAGCGCCTGAGCTGCAAGCTTCACCAACAATTCCCGTCAAAATTTATCTCGCTCAACTGATGCAAAATTCCAATTTGCGATGCTCTGATAATCAAGGCTTCTAGTGCTTCCTGACTAGAAGCCATTCCTCAGGCTTTCCTTCCTCTCATGTAATGTCATCCATTTTCTTTCGGCTGAAATTCTGTCGTGTCTGCGCGCCGCCTAGACGGGGCATGATTTGCTTCACCATTTATGTTAGTTTACCGTACAGTGCCATAGATCATTACTAATAACCGTGGTAACGTAAAAGTTGCGAATTGATGGCGTTCGTCGAACGCTGCTCCTTGCGCATACGGTTCGGTCAGCAATACCGCTACAGCCGGCAGGTATCCATGACTGGAGGACGATGCATAATCCGAGAGCAGCCCAGCGCGCGGTCCCCGAGGTGTCGTTGCTCACCTTTGTGTACATCGTTGAGCTCGTCTTTGGTGTGGGGGTCACTTCCCGGAGAAAATGTCACGTCGCCGACGACTGGCGGAGTCCTTCCAAAATGCGTGGCTAGCGATCGCTCACAGTAGTTACAGGCGTATGTGTATGTGTGTCCGTATGACGTCCGGTGGGGACGTGGCCCGGGTTTTATAGCAGCGAGTGGACCACTGGGCCTGCCCTAGTTCGAAGGAAAACACCCTTCTTTTTTACTTTCCTTCTTTCTGCCACCCCTTCCCGCATCTTGCAGACAGTTATTCGCACGCGCGGCACTTTGTTGAGCCCACTGTGGAGAGAGCGGTTAGGGGGGGGGGGGGGGGGGGCGAGGAGGTCACTCATCGCTTGGCGTGGCAGGGCGCCCCTGGACTCGTCACGTTGCGAGAACCGAAGCTCACTTTCTCCGCGGCGGCGCGCGGATGGTCATCGCGCCTCCTCCTCCTCGCCGCTGCCGCTTCCTTCCTGCCAGGCGTCAGCGCGCGGTATTTGCTTTGTGCGCTGGACGCTGAGCGGACTTGCCGCGAGTTCCGCTTGCACCGCTCGCCTCACGCGCCGCGACCGCCCGGAAATAACGAGGTGGAAGAGACGCCGGCTGGAACGGTCCGAAGCAAGGCTCCCCGTTCTCTCATCTTCAGAGTGACGCGCGTCCCGGCCACTGCACGCATCTTCCATGTGTGCCCTGCATGCGCTGTCGCTGCGCTCACCACGCCACAGGCGTACTTCGCTGCTGTTGGTCCGGCCGTGCTGCTGAACAGTGGCACAAGCAGGAGCGGTGCATTCCCACCCAGGCTTCTGCGGTTTACCCTTCCATAGGGCATGCCAGTGTCTTGCGTGAGCGCAAATTGCTCACGCAAAAGCTATCCTGCCTCGTTTTCGTCTCTCGCTACTGCTTGGCCGATGGTAGTCGGCGTTGAGAAATAAAGACAATACCTTTGCAAGGCGAGCAGTCTTGTACCCTCGTGCTGACAAAATGAATGAAGTCCGCGTGTTTGGACGCTGCGATAATGCCGGAGCAATGAAAAGAGAAATGTAAATGATGCCTAATATGCACGGCCTTGTGATATTCCTTGCTCACGAGTTCCGTTGTCTGCGCGCGCGTAGGGACAAATGACAAAGCATGATGAAACAGCTGTTTATTCAATGGATAGCGTTTGCTCCGAAGGAAACCAGCTCTTTGAAACAAATCGGCTCGCCCTCAATTTTTCTCATTCGATCAATTAATTCAATGTACTTTCTTTTGCCTGTTCTTTCAGGTATTATATTGCGCTTCATTGCAATGCGCTAACATAAGAAAAGAAGGACTTATACACCTCTGTGTGCAGAGAAAAATGGTTTGCAATTCACTATTAAGGCCCTCTGAGGGAAGAATATGAATTTCGCTGCTTCTTAGTTGATATCAAGAAGAAAAAAAAACCCGCCGTGGTTGCTCAGTGGCTGTGGTGTTAGGCTGCTAAGCACAAGGTGGCGGGACCGAATCCCGGCCACGGCGGCCGCATTTCGATGGGGGCGAAATGCGAAACAACCGTGTACTTAGATTGAGGTGCACGTTAAAGAGCCCCAGGTGGTCAAAATTTCCGGAGTCCTCCATTACGGTGACCCTCATAATCAGAAAGTGGTTTTGGCACGTAAAACCCCATAATTTTTTTCATCAAGAAAAAATCACGGAGATAGCAAAAATTTTGAATTCGTATATTCTCTTTTAATCACGCTTGAACCATTTTTTCGTAAAAAATTCCAAGCCCGTGTGCACAAAAAAGCTCGTTCACAAAATGGCTCGTGAAAGCAGGCGCTGACAAATTATGAAAAAATGAATAATAGTTATGAAATTTACCACCTACAAGAAAAAGAAGCTTTACGTACTTTGCGCTTAAGATTTATCTAAGAACATCATGTTCTCGTGCTGGGGGAACCTTGTTTGATACTACTATCGTGCACGCAATTTTCTTTTTGTTTAACAGGTTCGCAGTAGTGCGAGACAGTAACCTACCTATCACGAAGTGCCTGGCGTGGGGCAGAAAATGCTCCACATTAAAAAAAAGAAAACTGACATGGGATGTATCCGTCTTTTGCAGCATCACAAATTGTGCTGGAAAAAGAACCTGTTTTATAGATGCCCAATAAATGAGAACACAGCGTGATCGCTACTTAATCCTTCCTCTTTATGCTTGTAAAAAGTGCGGAAAACGAGAAAAGATATACGAGAATAAGGTAACCTGTGCACACGAACTAATGCTCCGCTCAATCTACTCCTATCACTGTTGACCCATAGCGGCGTTTTGGTCATTTCACTGAGTTGTTTAACTAGAGTGTGTGGCATGATAAATCTAGCAGCTTCTCCCCCCCCCCCTTTCCCCCAGTAATTTAGGTGACGTTGAGAGACGGCGTTTGTGTGCGCGGCTAGCCTTCTGCGCACGCTCTATCTAGTTTTGCATAGGTACAGCAAAGTTTTCCTTTTCTATTTTCTTAGACACTGTTGACGCCGAGATTCTCGCGATGCACACCCCTTTCCTTTAAATTTGAGCGTATCGCACAGTGCATGGTGTATTGTTCTCCGCGTGGACAATTGCGCTATACCAAGGGACAAGAAAACAAAAATGGGAAGCGTGAAAAACATGCAGCGAATAGCTGGTTGCGGGAGAAGACCCAGTTTTGATTTACATGCCTCCCAACAGGAGACTTTATTGTTCCCTACGCTGATTGCTATGTGATCTTGCAAAATCATTCGCCCAACTAGCACTGCGCGTCTAGATAAATCCTCTGGACGTCAGGATAAGGGAGGAGCACGCCGTTTCCGTCGGTGCGACAAGAACCGACTAGGCGTTGCTCTTTCCCTTCTCATTGTTCACATCGCCGCACTGAATGGCGAACGGCGTTTCTTCTGTTTGGAGGGCGGATCCGCACCACACAGACTGGCTAATAGAGCACATGTCACCGAAGGACCTTCGCCGTATTGTTATGAAGATACATGATACGCTGGCGTTGCTTTGTGCATGGTAATCGCCGGTGCGAAAGTATTGCTTGCCGGAGTTGCCCAATACTAATCTCTGCGGTTTTTCTTCTGTTGCGCAATTGTCTGTGGGCGCGAGCTTTGCATGCGAGCACTTGAAAACATAGTCGCGTACATCACACAAACAAGCCGTAACGCGAGTACCGTGTTCTAGTGTACAGTTAGGGAGTCATCGGGTTTTTACTACACAGATAGTTGCCGTCTTTGACGGTCTTGATTATGAATATAAGCGCACGACGTGCTTAGTTGGCGAAATGCCCATGTTTTGTTTGATCTTTTGTTGAGTAAGGCCAGGGCAAAGAAGTTAACAGGTACTTAGTTTAATAAGTTGAGTAAAAGACGCTGACAAAAACTTAACTGAGAACTACCGACCGATATCACTAACGTGCATATGCTGTAAAATGATGGAACATATTATTGCATCTCATGTTTACCAACATCTAGAATCGAACAACTTCTTTTTTCATAATCAACATGGTTTCAGGAGAGGTTTGTCGTGCGAAACACAACTGCTTGAATTTACGACAGATTTACATTTTAACATGAACTTAAACCTTCAAACTGACAACATCTTTCTGGATTTTTCTAAAGCTTTTGACCGCGTAGCTCATTGTCGCCTGTTTTTGAAGTTATCATCATTAAAACTCAATTCACTAACTCTATCCTGGCTTCGAAATTTTCTTTCTAACAGGCAGCAGTTTACTTTCGCTAACAGCTTCTCCTCCCCCCTTTCAGATGTTTCATCCGGTGTACCACAAGGAAGCGTTCTTGGTCCCTTACTCTTTCTGATATACATTAATGATATACCCAATAACCTATCATCATGCATGCGCATTTTCGGTGACGACTGCATTACCTATCGTTCTATTAACTCCCCCGATGACCACCTGATCCTCCAAAATGATCTTAACCAAATTATTAATTGGTGTGACACCTGGCTAATGACTCTAAATTCATCAAAATGTAAAGTTATGTCCTTCACCCGCAAACGCACTAACTTGGACTATTCTTACTGTATTAAAAATGTCCAATTATCTCGGACCTCATCATTTAAATATCTAGGCGTAAATCTTTCAACAAACCTCTCCTGGACTTCTCACATAACTACCATCTGTGCCAGTGCATCTCGATCACTGGGTTACCTGCGACGTAACCTTCGGAACTCACCTCCACTTATCCGCAAATTGGCATTTCAAACATTTGTTCACCCTCGACTTGAGTTCGCCGCTCCAGTCTGGTCTCCCCACCAAAATTACCTAATTACCATGCTGGGATCAATCCAAAATAGAGCCGCGCGTTTCATTTCCTGAAATTATGACTACCGTTCTAGCGTAACTCAAATAAAGATTCACCGTTCACTTCAGCTGCTAAGTAATCGTCGCGACATAGCCCTTTTGTCATTATTTCATAAATACGCCCACCACACTAACAAACGTTCCTCCTTACACCTAGAAACGTCATCGCACACGTCGCACCGAATATACAACCATCATAGCTTCACGCGCATTTATGGTAAAACAGAAGCATTTAACTCGTCTGCAATTCCACGTGCCATTCGGCTCTGGAACAGCCTCCCCGACAACATAGTTGCGGAAACTGACCGTGAAAAATTCAAGCAATCACTGAACTCGCTTAACCCATGTTAACCATTAATATCACGCTCACTGTTCTGTGTAATTCTTTTTCTATCTTTTTCTTGCACTGTAATACGTTTGTTACAAACTTATATTGTTCCTTTTTATTGTAATCATATGCATCTTTATGTAGCTAATATGTTTCTCTGACTTTTAGGCTGTGCACTTGGCTGCTGATTTCATTTGTTATTGTTGTTAATAGATTGTATGTTACTGATTGTATGCCCCCCTTACTCAATCCCCTTGTAAGGTATTTTACAAATAAACAAATAATAAAATAATTCGAGATTTTCGTACGCTAAGAAGAGTTTTTATACATAGCTTATAGTCGCCGCCTTACGGCACCAAGAAAGTGTGGATCCTACTGCGCTTCTTCATATCTTCAGCTAAGCGCGATCACAACGGAATACTTCTGCACCGTAGAAGGCGCCGAAGTCAAATAACATTAGTGCTCTACTAATAATTACGTAAGTTTCTTTTTACGTTGCCTAATCTTTACGTAAGCCTATTACGCTGGCATGCACCGTAAATGGGAAATGTCTTCCCCAGCATTCATTATAGCGTTTAGTTATAGTAACGTGCACTGAAAGTCTGATGTAGACTGTTATAGGTGCTGCTGATTTTTTGTGCTTATAACATCCTGTAGTTTACAAAATCGAGGTTAATGACAAGTTTTTGCCTTACCTAAAACCATGCTGAATATAGAACAACGCTCTAGGGTCAAACAACACTTAAAGCTTAAGTTGCACAGAGTCGGAGATGTTTCAGTTCAATATGGACGCCTGCACATTACCCCTGCTCTTTTTCATCACAGTCGCTCAGCGTTTTCTAACACACCGCACATGACAATGACTCCAATGGCAATAAATACGGAATGTATGTTGAATATAGGCTATTGTAGTGGTCGAAAGGGAATGTTTTTGTGAACTTCCATTGAAAACTTAGTCAATATAGACCACAATAGAACAAAGGATGAATGAAAAAAAAAAGAAGGCGATGCAGCAAAAGAATAAATACTTCCCCTACTACTCATGTAATGGATAAAGAAGGCGACGAAATGGGAAACATGAGAGCTGTGGAGGAAGATGAGGTAACAGTAAAACTAATGAATGTGTAGCACCCTCGACCTCGGGAGGAAGAGCCATCAAAGGACATAGGAGTTGGCAGCTCACGCATAGCTGAAGTGTGCGCCACAAGAGCGTTGAGTTACCCTTTCGAAATTCACCAATGTGAGAATGCAATGCTTCATACGCAACAGGTTCTGGCAAGATTATGGACAGAGCGAAGCAGGACCTCTTTAAGTGAGCTAGGCACGCGCGGTCAACAACTTCTCTGTTCTGATTACGCTAAAACAGAAACACAGTATGGCAACAGTCGACTATCTTCCCCGCATAAGAATCGCATTGATTCCGCGTTGTGCCAGAGTCTTCATTCCGCTGGCCTGCACAGCTCGCGCTCAACTGTATAGTGAGGAGACCTTCAAGTAGTTACCACAAAATACCACCCAAAGACGGCTTTTATTCTTTCACCTGTATTGTGATCAAAAGAGCCACATCGATACCAAGATGTCGATTTCTGTTCTTAAATTAAATGAAATTATCGGTTTCTACGTGCCAAGTCCCCTATCTGATTATGAGGCACGCCGTAGTGGGAGACTCTAGGAATTTGGACCACCTGGGGTTCTCAAACATGCCCCTAAATTTAAGTACACGGCTGTTTTCGCATTTCGCGCTCATCGAAATGCAGCCGCCATGACCAGGATTTCTATACTTCTTGCCATAATTGAGGTAATCATTTTTTTTCGTCTTCTGGCTGTTCGCTTTTCTCGGGAAGCTGTTTTGTCAAGTTTACGGCTACGCAACTGCTTTGACGCCAAAGCTCGTGCTAAAATTTCTACGCAAAATAATGAGAAATACAAAATAACTAAAAAGAAGGAACTTTGGCAAAAAAGATAGAAAAAGAAGCGTCCAGTTGGCTACTCAGGTCTGGGAGACGAAAATAGTGCAAATGAAAGATGATAAAGAATAAAAAAAAGACACGCTGTGAATGCGTGCACGCGCCTACAGGATCACCCAGATAAAGGTGCTCCCACAGACGAGCCATTTTCAGCAACGAAAAGAGTGACTTTTTATGCTTCGTGACCAGACGTATGGTGATGCCTGTGCGCAAGCGTCTTCTGAACGAACAGTGGATGGTAGTCCACTCATCACAGCGCGTTGCAGAGGCATTGTTTGTGAAAGTCAGTTCGAAGGCAAGTGCACAATAGATACTGACTACTATCATCTCAGCAGGAGACATGTCACGGCGGAACATGGGTTGGTTATCCCAGTAAATTTTGAATATGCTTTGGTTCCACAATGGCTGATGCCACAGTCAGAGCACACACAAAAGAAGTTACGTGGATAGGAATATTGCGGGTGCAGGCCAGAATTGTTGTTGATGTTCTAGGTTAGAATTGTAGCGTGACGCTTTGTCGTTTTTTTTCTTTTTTGTTTGGCACTGACACCGCCTAGCAGGCATTTAAGTAGAGAGGTAGAAAAAGAAAAAACAACAACAGGTGGATAAAAGAAATAAATATACTAAAAAAAAACATTTTTACATCAGAACAAGGAAAAGAACCACCCTTCATGAATTTCGCCAGGAGGAGGAGGAGAAATAAAGAGAGAAGGCAGGGATGTTAAGCAGAAACGCATCTGTTCGGCTACCTTACTCGGAAGGAAGGGAAAGACGGAATACAAATATGAGATAGAGAGAAGGAGGGGAGGGGGGAGGTAAGCTGCGGCACACTCGCGAGTGCATGCGAAGGGCCTGAGCGGGTCAAAGGTGTTCGCATAGACCAGTGGCCTTCAAGAAAGGCAAAAGTGCCTTCACAGCTTTGTGGGCCGACGAGCATTAGGGACGGTCTTCAAGTAGAACCTGCACAGACAACGGCCGATCTTCCAGTCGTCGCGATGTGATAGATAATGTATGTCTTTTCGACTGAAATGGATGACAGTTGTACAATAAATGTTTTATGCCCTCTTCGACGCCGCAGACTGCACATGAAGTACGGTCGGTAATTGCAATCACAGTAGTGTACGCCTTCGTGAAAGTGACTTCCAACCACAGCTGGTATAGAAGCGATGCCTCACGTCGGTGAAACCTGGATGGAGGTCAGAGTTTCGAGCAAAGGGTTCAGTTCGTGCAACCTGGTGCACCTTATATTTGGGGTGTTCCCCTTTGTTAAACATTAGAACACCCAAAACATCCCAAAAAGCGTGGCAGGTGACAAAGCTGCTTTGCAGCATCTGTGCTGGAAGGAAGAAGGGGAACGCTGTGTTGTTCACGATGTGACTCTCGGGCAGCTTTGTCTGCTTGATCACTTCCACTTATCCCGCAATGGCCAGGTAGCCATTGGAAAATAATTTCGTGGCCTTTCTGTTTGACGTCGTGGAGAAGTTTGACAATGGTTTACGTTAGCTGTTCATGAGCTCCACGTCGGGGAACTGGCTACATGCTGTGTAAAGCCGGTACTGAGCCGGAAAACACGGCCCACGTAGCAGGACTCTCTGTGTCAATAAATTGAAGCGCACTGCAGAGAGCCATGAGTTCTGCAGCCGTGGACGTCGTGACATGTGACGTCTTGAATCGCAGTGCTATTCCTCCAGTTGGTATAGACACAGGACAGCCAGAACGGGTCGACGTAACCTATCCGTCACTGTAGACGTGTATGTGGCTACAGTATCTCTCGTACAAGAGGAGCAAGCTCCATTGTTTCAGTGCTGACGGTGGTAGTTCTGACTTTTCTGCAGTCATGGAATTCTGAGGTGTACTTTAGGATGGCACAAACACCATGGAAGAGACACCGACCTGAGAGCAGGTGTGTACCCCGATGCAAACGAGGCACGATATGAACTGAGAGTTCTCCTAAATGACGGGCGGCGTCTTTCGAAGGTGAGTGCGGCGAGGTGGTGGAAAGGGGTCCGGGCAATGTGCCTGACATGTGCGTGCATTGTCTCGATGACGATGTGCGTCGTGATTGAATAATATTGAGCAATGGCAATAGTTTCAGCCATTGAAGCATTGCGTGGCAATCCAAGGCATATTATCGGTGCTTGGGCTTGAATGCTCTAAATTTTACGCAAATTGGTTTTGCAGGTGTTGGAAATAACAGGTAGGCTGTACCGGAGGAACCAAACAAATAACATCCTGCACAGCTGTAACATGGATGGTGTGGACACCCCCCTCCCCGCCCCCCCCCCCCCAAGAGAAAAGCCAAATTTCGCCAGAGTTGCAATAATCAAAGCCAGTAGATTCTAGCTACAAACAGAGCGGGATGACAATGTTCAGTGTATGCTACGTAACGTGTATTACGTCAAAGAGAAAATATAGCCAAAGAGCCAAAGAGAAAATATACCTGCATATAGCCAAAGAGAAAATATACCTGCATGGTAGTTGTCTTTGCACCATGATCGAGCAGTTTTGTCTGTGCAGTCCTTGTGAGTGAGTCAGAACTCACGAGGTAAACCATCAAACTATGAAAAAAAATTCCATATGTATGCAAATCTGGCAACTGGTACATCTAAGGCAACGAAGCCGTCCGAGCGTATTCTCACAGCCTTATAAGGGAGCACTGTAGAGGTCTGTTTGCTGGCTCACGGCCTCGCTAGATCTCAGTAGCATTCGAGCCGGGGGTCGCGGCTGATGACGGCTCCCACGCAGGCTGCGTAGCAGGGCCACGCCATACAGAAAGACGTATATGACAACGGCGTCAGAGAGAGAGAGATAGAGTGAGAAAGGCAAAGGAAAGACAGGGAAGTTAACTAGAGAACATCTCTGGTTGGCTACCCTGTGCCGGGGAAGGGACAAAGGGATGCCATAGTTAGAGAGAAAAATAATAATAAAAAAAAAACACAATACGGCGTCAGCACACAGAAATACTCTATGGCGCCGGCTACACTTGCCGCTGCCGTACAAAGTCCTAGATGGCCTCCAACGTGGAAGCGGTATGACGCGTCACGGTAAAGAGAAATTACGTATGCCGGGTTAAAGAAAATGGCCAATATAAGTTGCTCTCCATTGAAACAAGATATAAGCAAAATAACCTTTATTTTATAATTGTTAATTATTACGTTTCATAACAAATTGGGGGCTCCTGCATACGTTATGTTGCATATCTTCCATGCCGTCGCACGGCGTTGCGTGAACAGCGCTGCCGAACTTTCCTTAACAGTTTCGCTGTAATAATTTTATACAGTTTTTCTTTCGCGTGGTGGTAAAGCTGCACAATTTTGACACGACACGTCTTGTCATCTGTCAAAGCGCTCACAGCACACTTTACAAAGCCGGAATATTCTGAAGAAATAGCAAAATTACTTGGACGTTCTCTGTCGAGGGAAGGAAGAGCAGCGAGCTGAGCACCTGGTGACGCCATGACGTATGGAGTAGTCAAACAGTGTTACGGCTCCTGTCGCTATAAACACAGCGCTCCTAACCGAGTCTCGGTAGTCGCACTATCACAGTAAAGGCGCGAGTGATGGCTGCGCTTCTCATTCAAGAGCAAAGCAACTCGAATACAGCCGATGGTTAAACAGTCATTCAATGCGATAGCAGTTGATATCTCCCGACTGCGCGATTTCCCGTGTCCGTCAGACCATCAATCCTCTCCATCCCGTTAACGGCATGCAGTGGTGGTCGTTATGCGTTGACTTCAGTGCACCTCCTCATCCCCAGATTCTTAGCAGAAACGTAAGCAATCGCCACCGCCACTGGGATTCGTGCCCCTGTGGCGATGTTCAGTTGTGGACGCCACACGGACTTGTGGACACCACACGGACACGCACCACAGGCAATACTGTAGCGGAGAAGCACTATATTGTGTGCATGTTTAATACGTTTTCATCCCAGATAGACTTTTAGAATGGTAGCGTCTGTTCATGTACTGTGGATGCTACAACACGCAATATTATAGCGACGACGATGTTATGTGCAGAGCAAAGACATTCTTGAGAAGCTAGTGGAGCCTACTGGGAGCTCTTGCTTCTGTTGCAGCAACTTTGTTCAGAGCCGGAGAAATCGTTGATGGCAGCTGGTTTACTGTGAAGCCTTGGAATTGTGATGTGTAGTTTAAGATAACTGAAACACAGTGTAGGTATAATCACAGACGGTAATCTGCATGAAATAGAGGCACGATATACACAAATATTCGCAGTGAATGGCGCACGGGGTAGTACTGCTCTAAGGTTGGCCAGGTGGTGGGAAGGCGTCCGTACGCAATGTAACTCCTACTGGAAAACTGAATAAATATTTAGTCCGAATGGGAGTCCAACATATGGTGTCGAATGTAACACATTCGACACAAAGCACCACATCTGAAATATATCAGTGGCAGTTAAAGCTACGATATCTGAAAGTTGATCTGAAAATTGATCTTAATTACCTAATCCTGCGACCACCCTATGTATTCTTGTCATCTACCCGGAAGATAGGATCACTTAGGTTGCTAATCTGTCAGGTGATTACTCTGAATCGTGTGCAATACGGACCAGTGGTGACCGGGTCAGTTTTCTCTCGGCGCTATGTCAACGATTACTGTGAGAGTAGTGACCGCATAGGCTGACGAGGGCGCGGCGTCGCCGATTTAACACGATAACTACGCATCTGTTCGTGCAACGCGGCAGCCGCTCGCCGCCGAGGTCGTCGCGCCGGCATGCATGCCTCTCTGAGACGGTCGCGCACGGCTCGGCGCAACCACGCAGGTGCACAGGCGCGGGCGTCTCGTCAGCCTCTGGCGCGAGCGGCGGCGTGGGAAAAACAAGCGGCGCTTGTCTTCATCGCCGCCGCTGGGCTGCCCTTCGCCGCAGGGCGGGGGCCGCTTTTCACATCGGTCACACAGCGATTCCCAGCGCACAACCGGCGGATTCACGGTACACTGCGAATGCGCTGACGCTGATTGACTCCGTGCGATTTGTTCGCGAACCATCGCTTATCGGCTCGGTGGTGGTTCTTTTTCTTTTATTATTGTTATTGTAGCTGGAAGTATTGACCTTATTGTTCGAATGTAAAGTGTCGAATTGAAAAAAAAAAGAAGCCTTTCAAAAGCGGTTTGTCATCGGTGGACCATTTTCTTTTGAGCAAGTGGCATGGCCAGGTTGAGATTACCGCATGGGCTGGCCTCGGGATGGAAGCGGCATCTCTGCTTTTGAAGATATGGCGCCTACTTTTCCCACCATATCCTTATGGCGTAACGTCCCTGGATAAATCCGCTGTTGAGTTTCGTGTGGCGTCAAAGCCCGCACCTCACCAATATGCTATGCGTATGATAAATGAAAACAAATATATAAGCTATATAGAAGTCAACTTTAAAAAAAAGGCAAGATGGCGGGCGGCCTGTCCTCAAAGCTCCACGCATCCTCTTCTTCCCCTTCATCACTAACGCCGTCTCGTCGCTGTATTTATGCTCGCAGTACCGCGGCAATATGTTGTTTCTTTGCACGATTCCCGATCAGATTTCTTTTCTTGTTGTTTGGTGGACTATTAGTGCGTAGGGGTCGCATTGAGAATCCGCGAATAGGAATATTTCCGTGGCCCTTATCGAAGAAACCTATTAAGTCAGTGCTACCTGTTATTGGACATCGCCAAAGCAATTGCCGCGTTATAAGGCCGGCTGCAGTACGCAATGGATGTAGCTCCGTGACCATGGCAGTAGGGAACTGTAGTTATAAGAAGAGAAGTTTGGTAGATAGTAATTCAGGGCCTGTACACACAAACAATTTTTTGCGTAAATGCCATTAATGGTTGACCCTCGCAGCGGCTTTTGCCGCGATATCACATCAACTGCCATCGAAAAGTAGGCAATTGAACGCTGGCCAATGAGGCAAGACTCTTGGAAAAGAGAAGTTTTGCGAATAGGGGGCCTAGGTCTGTATTAGCGAAACACTTCGTGCGCTGAAATGCGCGATAACAAGAATCGGCCAATTGTGATAGCAAACATATTGCTACGGCACAATATGCGCGATCACGAAAGGCCAGCAGTGTGAAGACGACGACGACGATAAGAAGCTAGCGCGGGCTGTTGCCTCTTGGCCAAGCGCAGCGTATTTTCCTTGTAAATATACTTGTACATAGCTTTTCCTCTGCGTCTTCCTACGTAACATATCTGGTGGAGGTGGACGTTCCCTGTACCTCGTCACGGAGCTTCGCAGTGGACGGTACGTCGAGCCTTCCTTCATGGCTCCCGGCGACGACAACCCGACTCCGCCGGCTCCGACACCTGCTGCCACTTCGACGACCTACATCACTCTCCCCGCTCCCCGTGATCCTGGCGTATTCTCGGGCCAAGATGGGGAAGACGTCGATGACTGGATCAGCCTGTATGAACACGTCAGCCGCAATAACCGGTGGGACCCTACTATTATGCTCGCCAACGTAGTCTTTTACCTCGGTGGCACACCTCGAGTTTGGTATCGCACGCACGAAGATGAGCTCACCAGTTGGGATTCACTTAAGACACAGCTTCGAGACTTGTTCGGCAACCCCTACGGTCACCAACTTGCCGCGCAGAAGGCGCTTTCCGGCCGTGTGCAGACGTCAACAGAGCCCTATGTCACGTACATTCAGGACGTCTTGGCTCTGTGCCGCAAAGTTGACACCCACATGACTGAGTCAGACAAGGTTTCCCACATCCTCAAAGGCATTGCCGATGACGCCTTCAACTTGCTCGTTTGCAACAACGTAGCGACGGTGGATGCTGTTATAAGAGAGTGCCGCCGCCTGGAACTCGCCAAAAGCCGACGTATTGACCAGCAGTTTGCCCGTCTGCCCAACACCCCAGCGACATCTTCCTGTGCCGACGCTCCTCGTCCCAACAACACTGCCGATGTTACCAGGATCGTCCGGCGTGAGATCGAGGCCACCTATCCGGCTGCCTTCGACTCCAGTCCCACCAACACATCTGCAGTCACGGTCTCACTGATCCAGGCAGTTGTCCGCCAGGAGTTTGAAAACATGGGTCTTCACACCCTCTGCTCGGCCCATCGCCCTAATACCCGCCCGGCTTCTTCGATTTCGCCCCGTCCCGCATCTTCTTACCCACCACGTTTCCGCAACCCATCTGAATGGCGCACTGCTGACGACAAGCCTATTTGTTTCCACTGCCATCGAATCGGGCACATTTCTCGGCACTGTCGTAGTCGCTGGAGTTCCCCGAGCCGGTCTACTTATACTGCCTACTCTCGCCCCTCAGGTGGCCCTTCTCGTCCCTATGCCGCACGCTCCGATAATGCCGCCACTGATTCTCCTGCAACGAACCGCCCCTATTCTCGTTCGCCTTCGCCCCAACGACGACAATCTCGCTCTCCCCAGCCCCGTCGCTCCTATTCGCCGACTCCCTTCGGACGCCGCTCCCAGCCGGAAAACTAGACGATGCAGCGCCTCGAGGTGACGCTGCATTGCTCCCTACGCCGCCAAATCCTCTACTGACTTTGCCCACTCATCTGAACCTTCTTGACGTGCAAGTCGACGGTGTTTCTGTGTCTGCTCTCATAGACACTGGGGCGCATTTGTCCGTAATGAGCGCTGACCTTCGTAACCGGCTCAAGAAAATTATCACGCCCGCCACGACGCCTGTTGTCCGTGTCGCCGATGGCGGAACAGCCCCCGTAATTGGTATGTGTACCGCCCGCGTCTCCTTCGCCGATCGCTCAACAATCGTGCTATTCACAGTCATCGCCCACTGTCCCCACGACATCATCCTCGGCTTAGACTTCCTTTCCGCACATTCTGCTCTCATCGATTGTTCCGCCAGTACTCTCCGCCTTGACCTGCCTGTTCTGGATCCTGCTGAACCACACCCCAGTCGCCTCAGTTCCGCCGACTTCGTTCGCTTGCCACCTTCGGCACTGACCTACGTTGACCTAGTGTCATCCCCACCAGTCTCCGACGGTCACTACATCGTGGCTCCTATGCAAGACGTCCTCCTTACACACGGGATCACAGTACCCCATACAGTTTTATCTATTACGGCGAATTGCGTCTGCCTGCCAGTGGTCAACTTTGGCTTGACGACACAAGTGCTGCCACGTGGGATGTCTTTGGCCCAGCTTTGTTCATTCGAGGATCACTCAGTAGCATCCATTGCAGTAGACGACACTTCATCCGATACCCCTCTACCATCGCAGTCGGCAAATTGTACCATCGCTGACTTACGGAAAATGATTGCCCCCGACTTGCCCTCCGAGCACGCTCGTGAACTCTACCGCGTTCTGTTTTCCTACCACGATATTTTTGACTTTAACGATCGTCCTTTAGCCCAAACTACAGCTGTCAAACATCGCATTAATACCGGCGATGCCCCTCCTATTCATCGCCGCCCGTATCGAGTGTCACCAGCTGAGCGTCAAGTTATTCACGCAGAAGTTCGCAAAATGCTTGCCAAGAACATTATTGAACCATCATATAGTCCATGGGCGTCACCTGTAGTACTGGTCAAAAAGAAGGATGGCTCATGGCGCTTTTGCGTGGATTATCGACACCTTAACAGGGTTACCAAAAAGGACGTGTATCCCCTACCTCGGATTGATGACGCCCTTGACTGCCTCCACGGTGCTCGCTATTTCTCTTCTATTGACCTTCGCTCCGGCTACTGGCAGATTGCCGTGGACGATCTCGACCGCGAGAAGACTGCTTTTGTCACACCCGACGGTCTTTATCAATTCAAAGTGATGCCGTTCGGTCTATGTAACGCCCCTGCCACTTTTGAACGCATGATGGACTCCCTTCTTCACGGTTTCAAATGGTCCACGTGCCTGTGCTACTTGGACGACGTTATCCTATTCTCCCCAACGTTCGCTACGCACCTCGAGCGCCTCTCAGCAGTCCTGGACGTTTTTCGGCGAGCCGGTCTGCAGCTCAACGCATCGAAGTGCCAATTTGGCCGTCGCCAGATTACCGTCCTTGGACATCTCGTTGACGCGAACGGAGTGCAACCGGACCCAGGCAAGATCCATGCTGTTACGCACTTCCCTGTTCCGAAGTGTGTCAAGGATGTGCGCAGCTTCATCGGCCTTTGTTCGTACTTCCGCCGTTTCGTGAGAAATTTCGCCGCCATAGCACGACCACTAACCGACCTTTTGAAAAAAGACGCTCCTTTCCAGTGGGGCGATAACGAGGCCTCTGCATTCTCTCATCTAATCGACATTCTCACAACGCCTCCCGTTTTGGCCCATTTCGATCCTTCTGCGCCTACCGAAGTCCGTACTGATGCCAGCGGCCACGGAATTGGAGCAGTACTGGCACAACGCCAGCGTGGCCACGACCGTGTTATCGCTTACGCCAGCAGGCTCCACTCACCCGCGGAGCGCAACTATTCCATCACTGAGCGTGAGTGTCTGGCCCTAGTTTGGGCGGTTGCGAAATTCCGCCCATACTTATATGGCCGATCCTTTTCCGTTGTCACAGACCATCACGCGCTTTGCTGGTTATGCTCACTGAAAGATCCTACAGGAAGACTTGGTCGCTGGGCCTTACGCCTCCAAGAATATTCGTATACTGTAACCTATAAATCTGGCCGACTACACAAGGACGCTGACTGCCTGTCTCGCTACCCGGTCGACGAGCCTGACGACGCCGACAGTAGTAGCGCCAACGGCATTTTCTCTGTCTCTGCCTTCGGTAACATCGCCGATGAGCAGTACCGAGACCTATCGCTGCGAGCACTTATCGAGCGTCTGCGCTCCACACCTACCGACGCATCCGTTCGCCGATATGTCCTCCAGGGTGGCATTCTGTATCGAAGGAACTTCCTCCCTGACGGCTCTGACCTTCTTCTTGTCGTGCCAAAACAGCTACGACAGACTGTGCTCTTTGAGATGCATGACGCACCCACTTCAGGACATCTTGGGGTAACCCGCACGTACGACCGCGTCCGCCGCCGCTTCTATTGGCCTGGTCTCGCTCGCTCCGTTCGACGCTATGTTGCTGCCTGTGATCCCTGCCAGCGTCAGAAGACACCTCAGGTGCTACCTGCCGGTCATCTCCAGCCGATCACCGTCCCTGTGGAACCGTTCTTTCGTGTTGGATTAGACCTGCTCGGTCCCTTTCCCACGTCATCTTCTGGGAACAAATGGGTAGCCGTCGCGACTGATTACGCCACCCGATACGCTATCACTCGGGCTCTCCCTACCAGCTACGCCACTGACGTCGCGGACTTTCTCTTGCGTGACATTATCTTGCTTCATGGCGCCCCGCGACAGCTGCTTACTGACCGTGGTCGAAACTTCCTCTCGAAAGTTATCGCTGACATTGTGCGTTCCTGCTCCATTCAACACAAACTGACTACTTCATACCATCCTCAAACCAATGGCCTGACAGAGCGGTTAAACCGTACTCTTACCGATATGCTGGCCAAGTACGTTTCCAAGGACCACCACGACTGGGACATTGCCCTTCCTTACGTAACATTTGCGTACAATTCTTCCCGGCACGACACCGCCGGATTTTCTCCCTTTTATCTACTGTACGGTCGCGAACCTACCTTGCCCCTAGACACGGCACTTCCTCCTGCTGCGGTCTCAACAAGCGAGTATGCGCGCGACGCCATCGCCCTCGCCGACCATGCACGCCAGCTTGCCCGTGCTCGACTGACGGCCTCACAGACCACTCAGCAGTGTCAGTACAACGCCCGCCATCGTGACGTACAGTTTTCACCTGGTGCGCTCGTGCTCTTGTGGTCGCCCTCTCGTCGCGTCGGACTTTCAGAGAAGCTCCTTTCGCGATACACAGGGCCCTACCGCGTGCTGCGCCAGGTGACGCCTGTGACTTACGAAATTGCTCCTGTGGCCTCAACCTCGTCCTCTCCTGTGGCATCTAGTGATGTCGTACACGTCAGTAGGCTCAAGGCCTACTACACTGCTTCCGAGTCCGATCTTTAGTCGCTCCGGGACGGCGCTTTTGCAGCCGGGGGTAGTGCTACGGCACAATATGCGCGATCACGAAAGGCCAGCAGTGTGAAGACGACGACGACGATAAGAAGCTAGCGCGGGCTGTTGCCTCTTGGCCAAGCGCAGCGTATTTTCCTTGTAAATATACTTGTACATAGCTTTTCCTCTGCGTCTTCCTACGTAACAATATTATAGAGAGGGCAGCCGGCCACTGAAAAAATGTCATTAGGAAAGAAAAGCTATCTGAGTTCGTCCTTTGATGTCCGAACTCCTGGTTTCGCATTTTTTCCGAAGCGCTGTCGCGGCCTATATATACGGTAGGCTTAGTTACCAGAATCTGTGCTCCACAACACGCTCAGGGCGAGAATTGACCGGGCTCACAGTTAACTCTGTTTTTCAGATGTGGGGTACAGCAGAGTGAGAATGTGTGCAATTACTATAGAAATGTACCACTAGTGAGAGAGAGAGACAGAGAGAGAGAGAAACATTATTGGTGTACATAATCGCACATGGGCGCTTCCCACCAGGATGCCTCGGTCGTGGGTGGAGGATCCAGCGCTGTATAGGGAGAGAGAGAGGGCAACAAGAAAGGTAGGAATGTTAACCAGTCAAGAGGCCGGCTGGCTGCCCTACGCTGGGCGAAGGGAGAAGGGGAAGTGAGAGAGAGGGGAATATAGAGACGTGGATAGACAGTACGCCAGAGTCAAAGGCGCTCCTACGAACCAGACGTCCTCGGAAAGCACAAAAGTGTCTTCACTGCCTTCTCAGCCGATTATCTGTGGGGACGGTGTTCTAGTAGTGTCTGTTCACTCAGAGGACGACCATCTAGTTTCCTGAATGCGTTGGACATAGATTGTGTTTGTGCTTCAAATTGAGGAGTTCTCTAAACAAACGAACTTAGGTTATGCCTTCTCGTTTGTCTATTTTATATTGTGTCGGTTTAATAAGCACCTGAGAAGAATATATCAACGCAGCCTCAGAGGGGAAAAAAAGCGCGTCCTTCACATCCAGGAGCATAGAAAAAACGCACTTTGAAAACGTTCTTCGAATATGTGCATGACGCAACCGCTGCGTTGGCGTTGCTGAGAGGATCAGCTCTGCAGCCTAAATTGACACAGCCGTCATAACTTACACGCCAAATGTAGTAATTCCTGAGCCCTATTCACAGGTTCTTTATTTTTCGCTACTGGGAACAAGGCGCCGTTGAAATAACAATGCAAACTGCCGAGACACTGGGCGAGGCTGTATATACCTGCCCGCTCGGGCTAGACAATGCTTCCGTTTCTTTGTCACAGTGACGCTTCGGTGTCCGAAATTGCTGCTGCTTCGTGCATACTACGCAAACTCCTGGCCTTTCCAAATATCGTCTGGGATTAAAGCTGCTGCGACTGTATATAAACCTGGCTCCATTGTTGCCGCCGGCCGCCTTGGAAAATTTTGCCGCTTCACGCTGAGAAGTTGCAACTGGGCTTTGAGTGACCAGCTGCCGAAACACGACAATACAGTTCGAGGGGCAGCATGTCTAGAATTGCGGCTGTAAGCAGGCCATGAAGGAATTCGCCTGAAAGCGATTTAGCCGAATGTCTACCGAGAACGTTTAAATGACTGTTGTTGTGTTTATAGCGCGCACGGAAGCGACGGATCACAAGAGACCTTGTGACCTGTAGGAAAACGAAACGAATGAACGAGAGGCTGGCAGCCGACTTTGTCTCGTAGACCAGCACGTCGTCGCCGTTGTCTCAATCTGTACTTACGTCACCGTAAGCCGTTCGACCGATTTCTTTCTCGGAAAACTGCCGCATTCTAGCCGGAAGGACACAGAAAGCAAGAGAGGGGGAGGGTTTAATGGGAGGTAAAGGAAGGCAGGACTTCGCACAAAGGCGTGTTACGTCGCGCTTGCTTTCTTTTCCTTCCGAGCGTGCATCAGCGGCAATAAGTGCGTTCCATTCAATGCGCGTGCGCGACAATGCTTTGTCTGCGCGCCACTGCAGCAACGGGGCGAACTTTGTCTGGGCGATGCCGCCGGTAGATCTCACTTTGATCTTGCTTCTCCGCTTTACTGCTCTTCCTTACTTTTTCTTGCTCTCTCTTATTCACTGAAAAGCACCGCGCAGAATCAGGCTGAGCGCGCTTTCAGTCCATCCCGTCCGGCGTAGGCCAAAAGGGTGTGTGGGTCACGCGAGGCTGCGGCTAGAGATCGTGAAACTGTCGGCTGCGGCAGGGGTGCGATGAAAAGCCGATCTCTGTGGGCGGGTCCCTAGGAACGGTCTGCGAAAGGGCGGCGAGATTGCGTGAACCGAGCTTTTTGCCTGTCGTTAGGGTCAGGCCGACCCGTCGAGCAATGCGTCGACTCGTGGCAGCGGCCAAGATCGCCACGGCTGGCTCCCGTTTGCGTTGTTGCTGACGTGCACTCCGGGGGGCACCGGAAAGCGAAGTAGCCTGCACGTATGGCGAACACTATAATGCTTTCGACACGACCTGTCGTTCGGTTTTCAAAGAATGGAGTATTACAGGATTGCGGCATCTGCTTCGCCACCTCGTAGCTTCTACAATCGCGTTCTCTCTCTCTGAATTTTTTTTCTTTATTCCAAGCTTTGCGCTCTGTTCAAGGAAGGTATGGAGAAATAAATCGGCGGCCTTTACAACCAAACTACACTGAACTTACATCGAACGCCCCACCCATGCCTTATATTCTAAATCAACTTTATCGGACGCCAGCTGGACTTGATTTGATGAATTGTAACCTTTTAATCAGTCAAATTATTTTAAATGAGGATTGGCTGCGGTTAACTTCTGCTTTAAATGCACCTTACAATCGACGCATTTAGTGACCTCGTTATGCGAGGCGCTTCGCCCACTGCCTTACGTGCACACGTGCTCACTCGTGTGTTTGGTAGCACCAGCCACACATTGTATCTCGGCGAACGTTCCTATATCTGACTTACATAACAACAATACGCCTATTACTAGGCTTTAGAGAAGCCGTCTTGTGCGAGCGCAGAAGCCCACATGTTCCCCAAAATAGCTTTGGCGCGTCGAAGAAAAAACAGAAAAAAAAACTAAAAAAGCCACGATGCTTCCGACCTAGATTTCCTGAGTTTAAAATTTTGAGTTGCTCATTATTCCTGTACTGACAGGTGTAGCCATGCAGTGTGGGAGAGGACCTGAATGTTTCGCTCTTCCTTTACCCTAGTCACGACTAAGACACAACTCTCACTCGGAGCATTCGCAACTTGTCAAGCACCGCCTTTGTAAATTTTGTTCTCTAGAAGTCAGCAGCCTTTGAAGGAAATACGCGGCTGTTTCATTTTCATTCCTATTGGCGCATGTACTTGTCTACGGTGTACTCGTCTACAGTAAGAGCGTCAGCGGGGAAAATGTGTACGTCGCTGTCCGGCAGTTAACGAGACCGGCACAGTTTCCTGCTTTACTTCAGCGCTTGAATTCTGATGAAAGTCTATTTCTGTACACTTCGCATCGCGATGATATAAGGCGTTTTTTACATCGCATATACCACATCATAAGTTGCTCCTTTGTGCGATCCCTCAAGAATGCCAGCGATGACAGACTTCAGCTATCAATGCGTGATGCGTGAAGTTGGTCGCTTTTGCTGTTCTTCGTGACAGTTTCTGAGCTATAATATGGTCATCGGTGCATGTAGGAGGAAATAGACAGTTTTATATTAGCGTTTGCCGCCATATGTAGGTTAAACGCAAGCACCTTTGCGGGACTTTACGGCGTGCGTCCCTACAACACCTTTAGTTTTAACGAGCGGGAACGCAAATGTAAGGAAGACGTTAAGAACAGGGCGCCGTTTGGTGTCTTGTGCGAAACGTATCCAAGCCAAGGCAATTCATTAGCAACCATCCTGCTGTTGCCATGCGGATGCCCCTCGTTTACCCACACGGATACTGAAATCGCCGAACAATTTCAGAAATTGGGCGCGCTGTTCCCACATAACTAACATTTCAGGCGAGTTTAGAGGAAGCGAAAGCAAATTTCAATAGTTACTGGCCGTCAACAAAAGCGAAAACGCAGCCAGTAAAAGAATTCACGCTGAAGCGCGAAGCCATAGGTGCCGCCATGTTCGACAGCGCTATTTCCTTGGCGCACGTGAACATTATGAACGTTAAACTCCCCAAATAACGTACGTTATCATAGCGCACGAAAACCACTAGAAACCCAAGAACTTTGGGAGAATGAGCAGTGATGAAAGGGCTATTTCTTTACGTACGTAATGCGTTTGAATTTGGTTGCAAACTCTATTTAAAACTCTCTAACAGCTCTAAAACGATACGCGACGACCACTTACCGCTACGAAATCGGTACTGCACGAGTGGGGACAGCGAAGATTCCAAATCTGAGACTGAAGATGACACAGTGCAGAGCTATGCCAGGAACAACGTTTTATGAGCGGTCCAGTGTGTTCAGTTTGTATCCAATACGTAACGAGTGCGAGTACGTTATTCTAACAAACAACGACATTTTGCATTACAATATATCGAGCTTATTGGTAACAAGAGGACTGCTAACTGCTGATCTTCAAAAGGTGGTGATGTTTTTTGCCTAGAACGACTCATTTAAAGAGAGGTAGCTTTTTCATTTCATGTAGAAGATGCTTAGACAGCTGTCGAGGTAATGTACGTTTTGAAAGGTCTTGTTGCGCCAAAACATTTTGATCTTAACCATGCTTAGTGAAATACTTTACTGCACCCGAATGAAAGAATTTCTTGCTTTAATAGACCACCCTCTACTCTACTCGTAGAATATGCAGCCGAATTGCGTTTGTTTTTTCTTAAACTCAAATATTGTATTTGTTACACTTATTTGTTCCTTAGCCCATGCAGCCTTCCCATATATTGTCGGTGAGCGTGCCGTATCTCATCCATTAGCGACGTGTAGGAACCATGATATAGAGCAAACTATAGAGTTTGTAGGGCTGCCTTGGAATCGCCGAAAATAGTCGAATAATTAGGTACCTGCTCATGCACGTAATCGACGTCACCTTGACTAGCCTTGAGAACGGACATCTTATTTCAATGGCACTGTGGAAGTGTCGACAGATACAGCGCAGATGAAGCGACGCGCCAACTCATCACGAAGACACAAAGACCTACATGTGCCAAAACGGCTTTCTAAACAGATGCTGTGCGGCAGCTTCAATCACTTGCTTGCGACATCACACATGGTGGCGGAATTCGCCGACTACAACCTGTAATCAGTCGACCCCTGTGCTTTGACTTCACCTGTCTACCGGTCTCTCACGCCGTGAAGCAACTTTAGTATGTTGCATTTCGTTAGGCGCCGCGTTTACGAATGCTTATTTATTGCCTATGGTAATTGAAAACAGCACTGCATGCAATTTTAGGCAGTGTGACGAGACAATAGCGGACCTTCTGCGTCACTGCCCGTCCTTCGACGCCCGATGTCAGGCTCTGCAAGCCGGTCTCATCTTTGTGTTCTCAAACGATCCTCGGCTCGAGGCTCGACCTCCACTCCAACGATTATAGTGAGCCCAGCGCCATCCCTCGACTGAAGAAGGCGCTAGACTCTTCAAGAATTGCCGTGCAGTTTCACTGAAGCGCACTAACTGCTTCTTTCTAGGAGCGGCTCTGCCATTCATATTCCTGGAGTCGAGGTGGAGTGTTGATCGGACGAACGTTCTATAATACGGGCTCCGTTTCAGATAAAAGACGCTGGTGGATTGGCAGACGCACTCGTGCGTGTAACGAGGCCCCGAAAGCCCTGTTGTACACTTTTTAAATGAGACAGGACTGTACGAACTCCTGTGACTGTTAGCAGACGTTCCTCTGCGAGTACGCTCACACTGACGGCCTTTAAGATCGAATTCGCAACTTTCACTGACGGTAGCGCCGTCATGCGGCGGCGGCCAGAAACAATCGAAAGATTATACTCGCCGCTGGCTGCCGCCCGTTCGCGTAGCGTATTGGTGTTGTCTACGCTTTTCCTTCACTTTTAGTTGATGTTTTAGCGCATTCAAAGCTCCTGTGGGATCCTGAAGGACACTTAACGTGCTCAGAATGAGCAAGCATAGAAATAACCGTGTTGGCTGCGTGCCGCAATGCAAAAGCTATGCGGTAGGTGATATGAGCCTTCACTAATTCCCACAGGCTGCGTCCATGAGGAAGAAATTGATTATTAAGCTGCAGATCGGCAAAGCTGTCACAGAAGCGATGAAGGTTTGCAGTGCACACTTCATGCCGGAGGACTTTTTTTGGAATACGACAGATGTGTGAGGATTCTGAGCACTTGAAATCGCGAATAGACGCACCTCCATAACGACGCAGGCATAGCACTATATTATGTGCAGGGACGCAAATAATGCGCAATCTTAACTCAAATGTGTTGTAGGATGATTGATGCTTGCGTTCTTGCCACTCATGCCTTTGCGGCTACGTTGGAACGCAAACATTCTCCGTGAAGCCCTGTGCCAGCTTCGAAATTTCTTTTTCTTGCTCATGCGTTCGTGCCCTGTAACGCTGGCTTGACATTCCACCATTTTCGAACAGAGAGATGAGTTTCTCATTTGTGGATCGAAGCAAAGCGACGCAAGCGTAGAGGGACCTGAAACTCGGGATCCGTCGTCTGCCACTCCGATGAGCGCCTGCAACGTGTGCACAGGCGCGCATGACTGCACTCGTAAGGTAACAAACCCTAGTCCAACAAACGTTAAACTACTGTGCAGTGTCCGCGTAGCGAACCCTCAGCTGATTTGCGTGTATATTATTTTATAAAGATAACTGGAAGAATGAAGCGAGCATTGCCGCGGACCGGTAAATATCGGCTATGTATAGCTTGATCTGTCTATAGAAAAGACGCGGTAGGACTGACGCAGGCTGTAAAACTACCGCAAGTCTGTAGCTTGCACAGCACGCATAAAGCGCAATAACCAACTTACAAGGGTGAATGGTTATCGTATTAGCTCGCAAAAGCGGTCAGATATGGGTTTTTGTTTACTTCTCGTGTTCAACATCCAGCTTTGTGAACACAGGCAGGGATAACTAGACAAGAAATTTTCGCTCACAAAACGCTGCTTTAAGGCTGCTTTTCACGTCGTCGATGTAAAGAACTTGGGTCGCGCAACACCAGGAAGATTTCTTTTCTAGACACAGCGGCTTATTCAAGCGGTCCAAGTAACAACTTGCAGAGAGCACCACACGGTATAAAAGGTCATTGGCACCCGTTCAAAGCGGTCGAATTAATAGAATAGCAAAGAGAAAGCACGGTCACTTCTCTTTATAACACCGTCGCGGTAAAACTGAAACCACAGCTCGTGTAGTTTGCTTTGAAGCCGCGGAGTTTGCATGTGAAGGCCTTCAGCAGTCACGAATGTCGACGTGCACGCTTTTATGCCGCAGCACACAAGATGACCAGCGTTTAGGACTTCCTCGCCTTTAAGCAGGCTTCAAATCCTGCGTTCTGCTCGCCCAATGTGAGCCACTACGCAGGCTAACGACTGCGGGCGTTTAAACTGAAGAGTCACTTGAAGATGACGACGTTAAACAACATGTCACTGAGCAAGACAACCGCAGCACTGCACCGACTGTTCTAGTCCTTAATCTCTCGGACAGCCATGTTGGATTGAAGGTGGCGCCCCCTATAGGCTGTGAAAGTTGCGAATAGATTTCTCCTCTTTCGCCCGTTTTCGTTGTCAGTGGTTGGTGGTAGGAGGAGCAGGAAGAAATAGAGAGAGTAGGCAGGGATGTTAACCAGAAATACGGTGGCGTGTGTGCGACCCATGTTGACCCCACAGCTCTAAATAACGGTAGGAAGTTGCAACAAATATGCCGACGGAAATGGCACGTGCCCTCGAGTTACGAGATGCGGTCGTTGCCAAGCGCGAAGTATCGTACCATTTAGAGGTGCATGCCCTGACCACTTCTACTGCTGCCAGAGATGTGCTAGTTAACGTCACCGTTTTCTACTGAACTACACAATTAAACAACAACCGCTGCCTAAATTCTTTCACCGCTACAAAAGTACGTCGTCAAGCGCATTATTCCTTTAATAAAGCCAATTGCTTTCTTGAAGTGTTCGGCTACTCGCTTGCATTGGCAATTTCTTTTGATTGTTTTTCCTACCTTTGTTTACTATTTTCTTTCATTTCTTACTTATCTCTTCGTCTTTTTCCTTTCCTAAATGTAGTGTACCCAATTGGGCATGGTATTGGCTAAACCCCGGCATTTTCCTTCTTCTTCTCTTTTTATCTTTCTCCTACCTCTCGATGTTGCAGGCATCTTTGCCCATTCCATAACTCACTACATGGTCTCTAGTTCCCTTGCAAGTCCTTTATCTTTACGTTTAGCTATGCTGGTTAATAACAACTAACAGAGCACATTGACTGTAAAACTTTCTCTTCAATATCGATTAGATGCTGTTACCTGAGATTATCTGAGATGAGATTGCGCTTATGTCGTCTTCGTTCCGCTGTTGCTGTTATACTGCCATATTCATTTAAAAATCGACATGTTATTTTCGTCATGTCATCGTTGTGATACAGCTTTGGTCGTTCTTCCAACGTCATTCCTTCTTCGTCATCCCATCGTCGTATCGCCGACAGCGTCATACAGCATGACGACCGCCATGCTGATTGGCGCAGCGTGTATCATAGCAAAGTGGGAAGATAACGGAGCGTGTCGCATATATCGGAATCAACTGAAGCCCCAGAAGGACCACTGCACATGCTCGATAAACTCGACTTCAGAAATACGTCGTATCACTACATTGCTCAAATGCTGCCGTATTTTTTTAGATATATGTCCCGCTACACCGTGCAGACACCTTTCACCAACATTCATCACTCGACAAGCACTATACATCGCCTTCGTCTTCCTGACGCTGACAGCTCACACCTGCAAGCGACGAGGCTCCGACAGTGTCATCCGCCAGTGCTTCTACCTCGCTAGTTCCAATAATTTTCGCGTCATCTCGATTCCAGCATTTAATTTGATCAGTCCGTTTTTTTTTTTCGTGGCCTTGTCTTTCGGTTAGTGCAAAATCTGTAGGTGGTCTATTGCCAACGGTTGTAGACACGAAAATTTTAAAATAGATGGGCTACACAGAAATCAGAAATGTTATTTTCGATGACTATGCGGTACTTGCAAAAAAAAAAATAAGTTATGGATTTTTACATGCTAATACAACGATCTGATTATGAGGCACGCCGTAGTAGGGGATTGCGGAAATTTGGCCCACTTGGGGTTCTTTAGAGTGCAAGTAAATTTAAGTACACGGGAGTTTCCGTATTTTGCCCCCATCGACATGCGGCCATACCATAGCCATAACACCAGAGCCACTGAGCAACCATGGTGGGTGGGTACTTGCAAGCAGAAACTTTACTGTTGCACAACATAACAGGTTGTTTATAGATTGTCATTAGACTTCAACGAAATAGATATTAAAGAAATCTGAATAATTATTTTTTTGAAAGACGGGTTAGTTGGGAATGGTCTGAGATGGAGGATAATATGAGCGAGTAAGTGTGAGTGGCGTGGATATAGAACCGTAAGAGGAGACGGAGGAATAAATTATGCCATATTTACGCCTACTTAAAAAACATGCCGAACTGCCACTGCTTATAATTGTTGCGCTCATGCTTACAGCTGTTCACTTTATGAAAGAAACAGTAAAAAAGAGCACGGTCTCTTTTGCGGTCAAAAAGGCAGCGTGGAGGACTCGTGTGATGCACATATGTAGACTGTGGCTGCGTGCTTCTCCCAGGCGTTCTGAGAATATGTGCCAATAACGATCGCTGAAGCAAATGCTAAGCATTGCGCTTTCAACCACTATGTGCTGCGCCTGTAGCGCTGTAGCAGAGCAACAATGTTGACAAGATCTTCTTTGGGGACAATACTAATTATGTGATCCCCTATAGCAGTCACATCCTCTGCACGTCCGCCCAAAGTTAGGCACGTTCCAGATGTGGAATTCCACTCTCAAGGTGAGCTCACTTTCTCCGCCAGATACAAGATAGCGCCGGAACAGACGCACGAGAGGTGGGAGAAATGTGGACCCCTCCTTTTTCTCACGCCTCGTCCGCGGCGCCGGCCGGGCGTGCGGAACCATTAGGTTATGTTGAAACCCGCCCGATG